>NC_087205.1:75505624-75558124 GCF_015104395.2 Macrobrachium nipponense
AGGGTTTGTTTAAAAGAAAATACCATGCCTTATTATTGAAGTATATATCTATATATATATATATATATATATATATATATATATATATATATATATATTTATATATATATATATATATATATATATATATATATATATATATATATATATATATATATATATACACTTCTACCAGATTATGTTTTTCAAGAAATTCAAGCCTTTGTTACTTTTACGGAAAAAACTAATATATATATATATATTAATAAATATATATATATATATAGATATATATATATATACTATATATTAAATATATATATGAATATATATATATATGTATATTTATATATATACAATATATATATATACTACATATATAGACTAACAGATATTTTATAATTATATAGTGCACCAAACAGTTAAGAAGTATGAACAAAAATAAAACCATTTAGAAGTTCCAAGGGAAAGTTACTTAAGGAATAATTGGACGCGTTCCCTCAGTAAAGAGAAAGTTCGGATAAAAAAAATCGTTAAAGGGGGCTGCCGTGGGTTAAAAGAGAGAGAGAGAGAGAGAGAGAGAGAGAGAAAACGTCGTTTAGTCCATAAGGGTTGCGTATAGAATCAACCCGGATAGAGACGCCGCTGGAGATAAGGGCTCTATGGGTGCATATAAAGATGCCTTAAAAGAGGCAAGTATCCAGATAAAGTCTTTTCGTGACCGACCTCTTCAAAAGGAAATTGTCGAAAAAACATTTTCTTCGGGGATTTTGGCTTAGATTTATCTTTTTCGTTAAATTCATCACATATCTTCTATTTCCATATATTTGAAGAAATATTTTGCTACGAATCGTCTGTACAAAAACCATCTCCATTGGTGACATTTCTCATAATTAAATAAGTTATCAAAGTCCTTTATTACCTCGGTCTGAAGCCCATAACTTGATCAATTTCACCTCTAATCCTTTCCGAGAAGAGGGAACGGGGTCGTATCAACTTTACGTAATGTCAGTCATAAGTAGAACTTGGCGGAATCGTCGCTTCAAGAGCTTCGGAGCGACGCGTTCCCAATCACACTCATCAGCGAAGCGAGCAACGAAATCTGGGGAGGAGTTCGACGCCGAATCAGTGTTGCTAACCGTGGGGTAATTACCCCATGCATGGGGTAATTCAGCCTCAAATCTGGGTCTGCAGGGTAACGGCGTAATGTCACGAAATCTAAACAAAATGAAGGAGCGTAGTTTCAAGATGCTTGTCTTGTATTTTATTAAAAAGTAACCAATGAGCAACAATTTTATCAATATTTATATCTTAAGGTCGGGCGTAGGGTACAATGACAGTGAAAGTAGGGTAATTTCCGTGCCTAGGTAGGGGTAAGGAGCTCTTAGATGGTTGGCAACACTGCGCCGAATCACGAATATTGGTGTTTGAAGCCACGTGGGGGATTCCCTCTTATGCTTAGGAATAAACGTCTACTTCAAGTTTTTATGGCTACGAATGGGCATTCGTATCACACAGGCTAGAATTTCAAGAGACCACTCAGTACGTACGGATGTGGTTGGGAAAGGAGACCTAGGCTGGTGACTGGTTCTTGGTGGTCAACGGGTGGGGGTTAGGTGGGTGTGGGTGTGTGGGGGGCGGGGGACGTTAACTGTCATAAACGTACCTAAGGAGTGAAGGTTTTCGAGAGAAAAGATAATTTGTGCTTCTATAACAAAATCCAATAATCGGCAGGAGGAAGGACTTCGCGTATATGCCTTTGTGCCGAAAGCCTATTTGTTTGCTGGCGAAGTAAACCCTTTTCAAAGCATATACATAAAAAAAGCAGAGTACCTAGTAAGTATTTATAGATTCAGCAAATTCATACTTTTAACAAAGTCATCTACTTGCTCAGTTTTCTGGCCCTTTTACCACCTCATTCATTTTATTCCTGTTACCCATGCACGGCAGAGACAACAATAATCTTGAAAATAATTTGCAGAGAATTTCAGTACGTCTGGACCTTTGCTTTCTGCTTGATTCACCTCTACACTTATTCTATTTTCATGTGTAGCACTTAACCCTAAACATTAAATGAGTCTACTATAGTACGTCTACTATCAATGCAAGCATTCACCAGTTCATCTTCCTGCCCGCCATTTACCCTTATAACCTACTTTCTGACAACGATTTTCATATTTTCATCTCAATCCTAAGCTTGATCACGGTAAAAAAATGAACGCTACATCCATTCACAAACACGCTAACTACAAACTTCACGACAACCGTGGTTGCTGCGACACAACTTTACAAAAATCAACTCACTTTTTATCCTTAACAATCATTTCCTAACTGTTATCAGAAATGGACATCGTTCAATTTTGCCTGCCTTCTATGAAGTAGCATTTTCTTTCTCTCGTCATTTTCTTCAATCTCCTACAAAGAAGAATAAAAAAAAAAAAAAGACGGTCCTCTAAGTTTCACAATATCCGTTTCTTTCTCCTGGTACCGTTATGGCAAATCTAGATTCCCTGGGAAGTACAAAAGGACGTCCATTGATCCTTTGCCACCTCTCAGCAGATTTTAAAGAACCATTTTCCTGGATTCCAGATTTGCCAGGATTTCATGATAGAGTCTCTCTCTCTCTCTCTCTCTCTCTTCTCTCTCTCTCTCTCGTTCACTTCGGTCTCTGAAATGGAATGGAATTTGAGGATTTCAGCGATATGATCAGCTTTTTGCGACAATTTCTTTTTTTCAGAGACCGTACTCGCTGATTTTTTCTTATCGTCCCTCTTCTTTCAGAGAATCATTTGGGCTCTCTCTCTTCATCATATGCTTATCATATTATTGAATTTGTGTTAAAAATAAATACTAATTTATCATGACAACCGTATTTTGATTGAGTAAATAACTATTAAGAAGGACGTTCATGGCTTGAAAACTTAACATGTGATCGTATGAATTTCTAAGAACACATTTCATACATTGTATAAATTATTGGTTGAATTCTCTCTTCTTCATTATTATTATACTAAACGGAGCAATAAATGACATCGATTTCAAATAAACTCGCAAATTCAATTATGAAAAAACCCGTTCATAACGAAAAATGTATTGACTGCATTGGCCGACCGGACATTAAATGAAGCGCACATTATTTCATTAATGTGTATTTAGCTTCCTTATTTGATCGACGAACTCTCGAAAGTATGCGACCAAAAGTAGACATTAATGACCGCTATGCCACATTTCTCTCTCCCTTTTTACTCTGTAACATAAATGTGTAGCTAACTACACGGGACTTTATTCGGCACAAGGACCTTACATGTCTGCAACCAAAAGTTACTTGAATTTGTAAAATTTTGCCTCAAAAACTTTGGACTATTAGAACTGATTGATTCGTTTTTATAAACTAGCGGACTATTAAAACTATTAATCAAATAATATTCCGTCATACTCATAAAATCAGGCAGAGGAACCTCATATTCCGTCATCGTAAAATACAGCCGGTAATTTAAATTCACCGGTGGAATTAAAGCATTTATTTTCTATCAAGGACTTGCTTACCAAATTGAGCCATGAGCTTTAATAAATAGGACATATACGTGAACTGAATAGATAATTAGGATTACGTCAAACGCGAATTAAATGTGTCTCGGTTTAATGTCAGGATAAAAGCTGGAATTCAATTTTCCCGTAACTTTTTTCTCGGTTCCTTTCCTCTTCATCACATTATTCGCGATAAATGCATTGGGAATGTGAATTGCTTCTTTTTTTATGAAAGCTTTTACAACCCTCTTCACTATTTTCCAACTGAAACTCATCCACGTCATTCTAATCCGGGCGGCTTATGCTTGTCAAAATATGAACTCTGAAATTCTTATAACCAGAAAACAAATCCCTTGTGACGTGTGTTATTGTTGCCCCGTAACAGACTACTTAATCATTATCTATTTTTTGTCCTTATTGAGATCTCCACAACAAATTTATCGTATTGAATATTTGGCAGCTTTGGACACTTGGAGGTTCCGCACTGAAATGTCAAATTACAATTTGGGGCTTTTCTTTTTTCCTCTTGCATATGGGCATTCTATTCCCTGGAGGCGTGCAGTGAGAGTTATTGGGCTTTCGACTTTTGACATGAGTCTATGTGCATTGTAAGCACTATTACCATCATGAACAAGGCGTGACCGGACCTCCAGCTTACTCGGGACGCGTGCTAAAATAATGGTACGTCGTTTCATCAACGAAAATTAAAATAAATACGCCATATTTTATTGGAAATTATTGTTCTGTACTGATTAACATGCATATTATTTACTTTTAAATCATAAACATCCTATACTAAACTTCCTGTATCTTTTACTTAACGCAAAACACCTTTTTCAGACATTTTTAACCTCTCAACAAGGACAACAACAGCAAAAACAACGACGACTAAATAGTTTGTAGGCTTGCTCCCCGAGTAAGCAAAAATATTACAAAACGGTGCAGGAAGCTGTTGAATGACATGGCGGCCTTCCTACAAACAATAAGTCTCACAACCACCTGGCACAGGGGGTTCTTAACAGATGGTATGCATACCCCTTGGGGGCATGAGAACCACATACTTGGGGTATGGGACTTAATCTCTGGATATTTGTATACATTTGTCTTTAATGTGCCATTGTATACACTGGTACATTTTGTAAATATATAACAGTACAAAATTATTCATGCTTTTGATTTTCTGTATGTTCTATTCCTAGCTATTAATATTAAAAGTATGTATTAAACTAAGTATATTACGTTATACTGTCAAAAAATAGATCTTAAGTGGACTTATGCAAAGTGGGGTATTGAACCATACTGGATAATTCATTGGGAATCTGGTATCATCAAAAGGTTAAAAAAAAACCTGACTTAGCAAACGTAAAGCTGAAAAGATAAAAGTACTTCAACTAAAAAAGATGGAGAAATAAAAAAAAAAAAAAAAAAAAAAAAAACCTTAACGGCGTTAACAGTTCTAGAACTGAGAGGGCTACAGCCAGCGATCAGACTAACGAGACGAATGCTACCACCAATGATCAGGATTAATCCTAAAAACAACAGCAAGAAGAGAATAAGAGGAAAATTAGAACACTGAATTGGGGAAATGTTATGCACCTACTAATCCAGAGCAGAAAGCAGCTAGGAAAAGAATGACATCCTTGACACAGAGTTCATTAAGGCACGGGATTTGGTGGTTTATATTTATAGAGATAAGCTAAAAATATAAACTGTAAAAAATTAATGTAGTAAATACAGACAGATACCGAAATGAATGCAGTGGGTTGCAGTTGGGTACAGTTAAATCTAGAGAGTATATGGTGCATACTACATTTTAAAGCTCACTGCTTCCTGTATGTTAGAAATTATAGTTCAAAATCAGTCAAATGTAAAAATCATCCCATGTCTTCGCTCCATGCAATAAATGAAAACAATTACCAATAAAATAATAAAAATGTTAAATTTCATGTGTATATAGTGTACCTGTACCATCAAAGGTAGGCATAAATAGAAATACATTATTCTTAGATATTTTACCGGGCACAAAAAAGTTATATTTCGCTACTAGTTTGCTTTGGTAAATATTATTTTACATCATTGAAGAAAATTTTAATAAGGTAGTGCTAACTATCTAGTCATGCTGTCAGTTGCCAATCAGTCCAAAACCCTCCGGTGTCAGACTACCTCCTCATTCTGCTTGTCAAGATATATTGCATTATATGGAAACGATTCAGCCTTACTACGACATCAAAATGGGTATTCTAGCATGAAAACTAATTTTAAAAACAGATCAAAGAAATGTATAAATAAACAATAACTTTTTCAAAATGAGGACTTGAACGCGATCCTTCTGAAATGTGAACTAAAGCCCATCCATGTAAGAGTTCATCTTAGGTTTCCTTCTTATTTTTCCGAATAAAAGGAAAATATTTTTATCTTCGTCGCTGTACTATGACTCTCCTTCTAATCTAATCCGCTGTCCATAGCGAGCATATCTTAAGAGTAAATGCAATATTGTACTGTCCTTAACTTATATATTAATAATAATTTCAATTACTTGTTTTCCCAGTTTAATTTATCACCTCCCTTCATCATCTACTCTTTCCTTCACCCCGCTCCGCAGAACCAGAGGAGCGCATAAAGGCTGATTGAATAAATGCATGGAACAACCACCTGATTTTAGATTTTAATTTGGGATAATGAGGTCACACGGGATTCATTTATCAGTTTTTAGCCATCTGTTTTCAATGGCCATTTTTTACCCATGTTCATTAATCTATTGGTAGTAATATATGGAAGGTCGAGGGTTAATCTCTGCTGCATAGTAAGTAACCCTTTTTTTTTGTGTCCAACTTTTATTTTCAGTCAAATATTCCAAAGCTACTTATCCACCGACGAAAACAGAAAAAGAATATTATACATTTTTGTACAGCAATATAAGTAAAAAGAGATAATTATTTGCTTTATAACGGTTTTAACGAAGTGTAACTTACTATTTATGCACGAATAAAAATGAAATGTAAAGAAAATTAACACAAAAGAACTAGTAAACTAGAAGGATTACTGTTCCCTTCATTAGGTTTCAGGAAACGTTTAGAAAGATAAATTCTCTCAATACAAAGATCAACGCACAACGATGGAAGGTTGTCAGAACCGGGGTTAACAGCAGTGGGAAAGTTGGAAGCACATTCTTGTATTCCACAACTGCAGTAAACACCGCCAAACATTAGAAATCAAATCTCTCGATTTTACCGTTCTAAACATTGAGCTTTAGAGTATCTATTTTAAACTCATTAGTTATATCACTTCCATTTTCATTATTGTCATTATAGCGCTGAATGACCCTGTGGGTCCCAGTGCTTGACTTTATGCCTAAATCGCATATTCCATTCCATTTCAGTGCACTGTGGATATTATGCTCAGGCTTGTACATTACACTAATACATAGTACATTAAAAGCAAAGTTATTAAATTTGCTCAAATTATTAGGATATTGAAGTACCGAAGAGTTTTGTTTTATTTAATACCTTTGTCTATCAAAGACACTGCAAAAAGATTAGAATCAGAACATATACGAAGACGGGAATTAGTTATTAGTTTTATTGCTGATAACTTATACAGATTTTACCATTATTTCCAGTATTTATAACAAAAAAAAAGAAAGGTACCCGTCTGCATATATATATGTATACACACACACACACACACACACACACACATATATATATATATATATATATATATATATATATATATATATATATATATATATATATATATATATATATATATATATATATATATATATATATATATATATATATATATATATATATAGAGAGAGAGAGAAGAGAGAAGAGAGAGAGAGAGAGAGAGAGAGAGAGAGCGCAACACTAAATTCCCCTACATAAAAACAAAGCCCTAAGAAAAGGTAAAAAAAAATTATAATTAATTCGAAAGACTCATACTTGCAAGACTGCAATGCTAGAAATTGAACAACTACCGAATTGAAAGAATGAGAGGCCACTCGAGGTAAGTGTAAACAATTATTTGGAACACTTCCACAGCTTCCAGTAACTGGATCAGCATCCATTACATTCGCTCTTTGATCATAAAAGTTCACCTTGCGTTTTCAGCTCTGGTGAAATAAAAAGCAAAACAGTGAGTTTGGAAGTGGTGCTCAAAGAAAATACTCATTTAACATATGATTGGGGTCGTCAGAAAGTTAGCGGAATGCAAAGAAGTCTATTTAAAACTTGTTCGTAGAAAGAAAAATGTAAATTCCAAGAATGAACATTTCAGAAAGGAACTGGATGGAACTAGATCTTGCATTTATATGTATGGAGCTATAATGCCATTCCAGACGGCACATTGTTCCTTCTGAAGATATAAGATATTAACCCCAGTGGAATACTTCTGTGTGTTGTGTGTTGTGTGTATGCATATATATGTATGTATTATATATATATAATATATATATATATATATATACTTATATATATATATATATGTATTACTATATAGTATATATATGTATATATATATTTATATATATAATAACATATATATATATGATATATATATATATATTATATATTATATATATATATATATAGTATATTTATATAGATATATATTATATATAATATATATATATATATATATATATATATATATATATATATATATTATAATATATCTATATATTATATATATATTATATATATATATATATATAATATATATATACATATATATATTAATAAATATAACATATATATAATAAGTTATATTTTATATTTATACATATACATATGCATATTATCTATATATATATATATAACATATATATATATATATATATATATATATATATATATATATATTATATATATATATATATATATAAGCGAATACCACGGAAAAATGATAGTCAGAAATCCAAGCGCTTTCGTCTTTATTCAGACATCGTCAAGGAGCTATTCAGTAGCTCCTTGACGATGTCTGAATAAAGACGAAAGCGCTTGGATTTCTGACTATCATTTTCCCGTGGTATTCGCTTATTTATGAAGTCACGTGCATCTACTGTGATTTTTTAACCATATATATATATATATAATATATATATATATATAATATATATATATATATATATCTTATGAGACAAGAGTTTCTTATCACATTTGGTAAGCGTTAAGCCAAAGCGGAAGGCAAACTAAGTCTGGTAACACATTCTCCTCCCCCCTCTTTCTCTCTCTCACCTAATACCCAACTCTGGCAATAGCCTTCCCCCCCCCTCTCTCTCTCTCTCTCTCTCTCTCTCTCTCTCTCTCTCTCTCTCTCTCTCGAGAGAGAGAGAGAGAGAGAGAGAGAGAGAGAGAGAGAGAGAGAGAGATAACCTTCACTCCATTTCATTAGGTCATCAAATCAGAGTCGGAACTACAAAAATATACGTTTATTCAAAGTAAAGTACTAATTGAATAACTCAGATTCTTACAGGATAATTAAAATGGAATGATAACTCAAAGTTCAAGTAACTTAGATAACCCCCCGTGAAATAATAGTCTATAAAGTAATAGTCAAACACCAATTATCTCTTCTCCAAAATATAGTTCCCTCCACACAGGACACAATCCCCCTCACTAGATCCGCCTGTTTAAAAGAACAGGAGAACACACTAGTGAGCATACACAATTGTAAAGACAAAGTCAAAAGATTAAATGAAATAGAACATCTCTACAAAATATCAAAAATATAGACAAGCCATATCTTTGGCTAAAGCACAGTAACTCTTACCCATCTCCAGTCCAGAATCTCACACACAGAAATAAAATCACGTTATAGAGCCATCCAGGCTCTTTCTCTCCAAGGCAACCGTCTCCATTGTTCTGGCTAATTTCCTGCCATTCTGAACAGACATAGGTTGTACCTACACACGGACTCACACTCAAAAGTTCTGAACGCACATGCCCCCGGTAACTGGTTGCAGCCAGTTTTCAAAGGCACCTTCTCGAACGCCCATAACTACAGGTTGATCGTTGATCTGCTTAGTAAGGATCTTAACATCACGCCACCCAAAAAGATACATCAGCATTCTTAAGCTGAGATGTCTTGTCACTTGGACTCTCTGTCTCCATGGGAAGTTAAAATGATGAATCTGTACATTCCCCCTTTTTACAGATTAGCTTGGCCATCATTTTGACTAGCCCCTGCCCAGCCATAGGCCACATAAAACAGCTCAATATAATTAAAAAAAAACACATTGGTCGGCTCATTAAACACAAAATATAGTAATAACTGCACGTCTCTGGCAGTACAAAGTAATGTCTATCACACTTAATCTCCAAAAACCCCATACCAGGGCTATAATAACAATTGGGTGTAGAAACTTTTTCTCCATTTTGGATTCTGGATATCCCTCTTTGTCTGCAACGCAACTCCACAGACTCGTAGAAACACTTTGTAGCAAGGCGAAACGTCTCCCTGCGGAAGACATCCAATGGCTCCCATAGACCCAAAAGCGCTGTAGAACCCCGTAGACTCCTAGAAACATGTTGTAAGTAGGCACACATCAGCAACATCTCTGCAACGGCTGGTGGGTGTCTTGCTAGCGTTGGAGAATGATGCATATGGTGTGTTTGAGTATGTCAGTCACGTCATCGGTCAATCAAAAAAGAAGTAACCCCAGACATACTTCTATCAAATAATGACCTCAAAAATTCCCAAAAATACTAACTGAACGTCTCCCAGTTAACTCCACTTAATATGACCACTAAATCATAAGTCATTATCACAACCCCGCAAAGAAAGTATTAAGTTCTCTAACTTAATTCTCCAAATTCGCACATTAACACACACTCACCCAGAACTTCCAGTAACTCCACGGACTTCTGTCATCACATTTCAAACTCACAAATTCTCACAAATTCTCACAAGTTAAGAAAAGAAAAAAGTAATGAGACCAAGAACAAAAAAATCATGTAAAGAGCCCAAGAAAAAAAAAATCACGTAATGAGCCCAGCCCCGAAATCATCACTGGAAAATGTTCTCTCAAGCTCTGATATTTCAACAACCCACAAAATCAGTAAAACTCTTCAATGTCTAACAGCAAAAACCCCTCACTGCTCATATAATTAATTTCCATGAGACGTAATATCAAACGCTCATTTCATGCAATTCACGTACCTCAACAAATTACATCTCCCGCCCAAAAAGAAACGCTATTTAAAGCTCAATCCCCAATTATATCTCTCGTAGGAAAAGGAAAAAAAGAAAAAAAAGATAACAATAATAAGTGAACTTTCCCCATCACAAAGGACATAATATACGCATGAGATACATAACCCCGCATTTTCCTCCCGAATGCAATGTGTAATGTGTATAGTTACGGAATTTTGCCATCGCAACTTTTCATCTATCGGACACGGACAGAAAGCAACCCCTTACACGTGCATTTTCATGAAATGCTATGGTCAACATTTCCAGATATTGCAAAAACTCTGAGCAATCACCACGGAGGGAAAAGAGTCAGCAACTGGACTCATCACAGTATTTTCAGCAAAATTCTTCCTGCGAACACATCAGGTGCTCAAACTGCAGCATAAAAATGTCTAGTCAGACTTCCAACTTCAGAAACCCATGATTCTCAAAAAAAATTTCTATACTGAAATCACGTAAGAACATTCCACAAAATTATCTCCAGGACATGACTAAGGTGCTCAAAAATTGTCTCAAAGACATAACTCTCATGAATGATACTGCTCAATTATATAAAAAGATTATCTATCACCTATTCGGGATAAAAAACTACAGTAAACTCTCAATTCGGCAATTATATGCCTCCAAAAATAACTCACTAGTGAATATAAAAAATGCAACATCTCCATAGGATCACAATGCAGTAATGCCACTTGCCTCCAATTAGTCATGAAACCAAAAAGAACCACAGAACCCCTCTCTTGGCTCGTAAAACTCCAGAAATTCAACTCTAAAAAATCATAACCACAAAAAAAAGTCACCCCCAAAGATTAATGCCATCCCCATATATCATCTGCATATTAATAATAACACCACTCCGGTGATAAAAATGTTTCCTCCATTTAATTAATAACCCCACGGCACCATATTCCCTCTTTATTTCAACAATAATCATGTGTTAATAAAACCACCAATCCAGCAATAAAAAATATTCACCTCTATTTTGGCAAATAAAAAAATACTTACCTCTATTTCACCAATAACTCCATGTGGAATAAAACAAGTCTCCAAAACAATATTAAATCTCCAAGCAGGACAATAAAAAATGTAACTACATCTCCAAAAAAATGCAGTCAAAGCATCCAGCTGATACACTCGAAAAATATTGCCCCATGCCTCCACAAAAGGTGTTTCTATTTGCAACAAAAATGGCTGCAAAATAATTGAACTAAACATAGCTCTCACCAACATAGGCCTAGACTGTGGAAATTATATCTCCAACACAATAAAGAATATCAAATGGCCAAAAATATTATATCTCCAAAATATTATATCTCCAATTCTCCAGAAAATAACTCAATGTTATAGTCAAAAACTATAAACTCTCTGTTTAGCATAACTGCTAAGAAAGGGCAAAAACTCGGCAAATAAAATTGCTCAGGAAATTCTAGAAAAAAATCACCAATGTGCCACAACTCATTATAACAGAACTCCAAATTCAAAGTGTCTTAGCAAAGACTTCTCCATAGACCACTAGAAACTTAACCAAGTTTCCTATCTCTGCCATAATTGCAACAAACACAATTGTGCAAGAGACCAACAATTTCCGGAACGCAAATATCCAGAAAAAATAAATGTAGTGCCATTTTGTATGCATTCAAAAATGCAAAAATTCTCCCATAAATCTCTCTGCAGCATCAAACAGCGAAATCATAAACACATTCCCGAACAATGCCTCCAAGTCACAAACTGAGATATGAAAAAATTCACACAAACTGCTTGGAGAGAAAAATAAATTGAAACTCGCCCATGATAAAAAAACTTATGTTAGCAATGGCTAACTTCCAAAAAAGGAAAAGAAAAACTAATGGCACTGATAATATTCCCGTGACACCTATAACATCTGTGACTCATGTAGATGTCAAGCAATATTCTGCTGAACTCATAAAAAAAGAAAAACAAAAATATGTGTCGTTAGTTCCTCCCAAATTCAAATAAAAACATCACCACCCTTGATAGCATTACAACACCCATGTTAGTATAAAAAAAATCACCAGTATTAAAATAACAAACATCACCAATGTTAATGCTTGCCCATTCACCAAAAATTCAGCACAAAATTCACCAAAAATTCAGCACAATTCACCAAAAATTCAGCCAGATTCATCACCCATGAACCACTGACACATTCTCCAAAGTCATAGAAACTCCGTAAATAATTAACCACATAACTTCTCCCATAATTCACTGTAATAATTCTCCGCAATATAATTATCTGTAATAATTATAAAATAATCTCCCATGAAATATCTCAAATCTCCTGTAAAATATGTCTCAAGTAATGATAATTCTACTTTAGTACCTCTCCCGTAAAATATCTCCCGCAATAATGATAATAAGAATTCTCCAGTAAAATATCTCAAGTAAGGGCATTAATATTGCCACACCCCAATATTTATCATTATTGCCACACTCCACAATTCCAACCAACACCAATCAACATCAATCAACACCATTTCCCCAGTATACATCACCATAGCCACACCAAAATCAACACCTCTCATCACTCTCCGGTATCATCAGATACAACACCACTCAGCAATCATCACCACCCAGCAACACCGGGCATCACCAATCACCACCATTTTAAAGTAATCTTCACAACACCAATCAAATCTCCATTAAAAAATAATAATCTCTGTGTCCTCATTTATAATTATGCCCCCTAACATTGCATAAAAGCATTCTCCAAAGCATAAGGAAAACTTACACCATTATATATATGCACTTCATTTCCTTTTCTCTTCACTCAAGAGAAGGAAAAAAAAAATCTTTCTAAAAAAAACCCTACGGGCATCTCACATCATCAACCAATCATTATCAGCTGATTCCTTGGCATTGAAATTTCCTTATCCAAGGAAGAAAAAAAGAAGTTCACCCCCACTAAATAAAAGAGCTTCACCCTCCTGGTCAAGCAATGCCCCCCAAGGAAGACCACTACTACCCTCCCCTTGCAATACCCCTCGATCGGTCAGCAAGAATTGTGCTGACTGCGCATGTATGAACAGCCGCTCTATCTCCCAAAGCACTGTGTTGAAAACCATTCATATACACATGTATGTATTAAAACAAAGGCAAATGCGTCTCTTCTAAACATGCACTAAGATAAAACTTATCACTTTCTGCTACTTTGGGAGAAATCTATTGTAATCTAAACTGCCTCTTTAAAAATTGTTCACACACAAAATCAAAAAAACAATAATAAAACACTTCCTCAAATGGGAGAATACCCGACCGCCAAACCGAGCGCAAGAGAAAAAAAAACACGCTAATACACACACGCGCGGATGTCTCGGGGACTGCACTCACAACATTTCAGTTCTAACTGACTGCCCAACTCCCTCGAGGCGTCTCCATGGGTAAATTTAATGATTCTAGTAGAATTTCTCTCGCTCAGTACCATAACCACATCTCCATAATTCTTATGTTCGACGCTTATTAACGACATCCTAACCCACTTTAATAATCAGTCTCTCCGGAAACAGCATTTTTTAAGATGTCATTAATCTAACAAAAGGCATAACAACGGTTCACGTCTGCTGCCACCACTCTTACAAGACAAGTCTCGTATCACATTTGATAAGCGTTAAGCCAAAGCGGAAGGCAAACTAAGTCTGGTAACACATTCTCCTCCCCCCCTCTCTCTCTCCCCTGATGCCCAACTCTGGCAATACCCTTCCCCCCCCCCCTCTCTCTCTCTCTCTCTCTCTCTCTCTCTCTCTCTCTCAATCGATCGATCGATTGATCGATCGATCGATAACCTCCACTCCATTTCATTAGGTCATCAAATCAGAGTCGGAACTACAAAAATATACATTTATTCAAAGTAAAGTACTAATTGAATAACTCAGATTCTTACAGGATAATTAAAATGGAATGATAACTCAAAGTTCAAGTAATTTAGATAACCCCCCGTGGAATAATAGTCTATAAAGTAATAGTCAAACACCAATTATCTCTTCTCCAAAATATAGTTCCCTCCACACAGGACACAGTCCCCCTCACTAGATCCGCCTATTTAAAAGAACAGGAGAACACACTAGTGAGCATACACAATTGTAAAGACAAAGTCAAAAGATTAAATGAAACATCTTAACAAAATATAAAAAATATAGGCAAGCCATATCTTTGGCTAAAGCACAGTAACTCTTACCCATCTCCAGTCCAGAATCTCACACACAGAAATAAAAACATGTTATAGAGCCATCCAGGCTCTTTCTCTCCAAGGCAACCGTCTCCATTGTTCTGGCTAATTTCCTGCCATTCTGAACGGACATAGCTCGTACCTACACACGAACTCACACTTAAAAGTTCTGAACTTACACGCCCCAGGTAACTGGTTGCAGCCAGTTTTCAAAGGCACCTTCTCGAACGCCCATAACTACAGGACGATCGTTGACTTGCTTAGTAAGGATCTTAACATCACGCCACCCAAAAAGATACATCAGCATTCTTAAGCTGAGATGTCTTGTCACTTGGACTCTCTGTCTCCATCTCCATGGGAAGTTAAATGATGAATCTGTACATTCCCCCTTTTTACACACACACACACACACACACACACACACACACACACATATATATTAATATATATATATATTAATAATAATATATATTATATATATATATATATGTATATATATATATATATATATATATATATATATATATATATATATATACATATATATATATATCCACAAGGATATAAAATCCTTATGCTGTTATATGAAATATATATTTCTTTATATAACTACATAAGGATTTCCATCATTGCGGATTAGTATATCCCCATTCACCTAGAGGTACGACATAGTATCTAGGTTCTGCATATACGCGTCCTGGATTTGTTTGGTTTCGATGATTTGCGCCCGGGAGCCGACAATTCTATTATCGCCTAAAAAATTTTCCCCTCGGTTAAGCATATATGAAAATATATTAATTCCGAGGTAGAGCGAATTAGATATTAAAGTACATTTGTAGCTCGATGTATGTATATGAATCACGGTAATGTGATATGACTAATATATGTATATATATATTATATATATATATATATATAATATACTATATATATATATATATATATATATATA
Source organism: Macrobrachium nipponense (assembly GCF_015104395.2). NCBI lineage: Eukaryota > Metazoa > Arthropoda > Malacostraca > Decapoda > Palaemonidae > Macrobrachium > Macrobrachium nipponense. The sequence continues at coordinate 75,521,464 of NC_087205.1, forward strand.
TATATATATATATATATATATATATATATATATATATGCAAGGACGTAAAATCCTTATGTAGTCATATGAAATATATATTTCTCTATGTAACTACATAAGGATTTTCATCATTGCGGATTATATCCCCATTTACTTAGAGGTACGACATAGTGCCTAGGTTCTGCATATATATATATATATATATATATATATATATATATATATATATATATATATATATATATATATAAAAACACATTTGCAGCAGCAAAACTTTACATACTTAAAGGGGCTGGGGGGAAGAAGATACAAGGTAATACAAACAGATTAAGTTGAAGAGGAGTAAGCTTCCATCAGAAAGGATTGTGGGTGTACAATGTTACTATTTTGATGGGTAACCCGAAGTACACCTGATCATCTACCGTTTTGCTGTTGGCTGGGCCATGAATTGCACCCCTTAACATCTGTGATTTTTTCAGTAATTCTTTTGAAAAAAAAAAGGACCCACGACTGATACTCTCACTCTTATTATTACTTTGTTTTATAAAATTAGATTCAACTGTTATGTTATAACGTATTAGAATATACTAACTTCCTAGCACCTGACCAATCGATAGCAAAATTGCACCCTCTGAAAAGCAAACGGAAATCATAACTGGGTTCCTGTGCTTACCGGATGCATTTTTCTGGGGCTCAGTTCGCCCTTGAAATAAAATTCCAGTTTGACCGAAATCTTTTTATGACATGGTATGCATGGGATATGACTTACACGTCTTTACTGAACGGCAATATAAGTACGGTTTTGCATGATATGCTTTGCTTTTCTCTCGATATAAAAAGAAAACTCTTTTGCCTTCCTTAATGTAATGTCTAATACGATATCAAGATAAAACACTGTAATGCTCTTAGATACATGAATGCGGATACTGATTAATTTATTGCACATACAAAGAAACATTGGTAGCTCTTTATATGCAATAAATTAAAGTCCATCATTACTTCTGTGTAAGGAAGTCCAAAAAGGGAAGGCTAAAATTATTTCACGTATTCAAAGTACATTTTAAGAGGACACAAACTTACTTAATTGACTACAGAATGTGTCTACTTTCCTGTTCCTTGGCTAACACACAGCTAATACATTTAAACCAATATACATATCTGGGGAATAATATTACTTAATATTCAATAAATTTTACGTACAGATTACTTAGTACTGGTGATAAAGGATTTCACATTGCCATACAATTTTTAAAAATTGATTAACATTTCCTGATGATTTAAAATTTATGTTATTGACACAGATTAATTAACGCTGTTAAGGTATTCTTAGAGAATATACCCAACCGTATGTTGTCTAGGTTATCATAAAAGTCAAGGAATTCGGTAATCCATATTTTAATGAACAATAATACTACATCGAAACTCACAAGTCTCTTTTCATGACTGATCTGTACTTTTTTAATTTGTTTATTAAGACCATTCTGTTCTTTATGTCAGCATCTGAAATGGTACCAACCAAAAAATAAAAAATATCAACGAGATATTTTGATAAAAACTGCGGTTAGGGTTAATAACCTTATCCCATCAGAGTTACTGAGAAACCAAATGGAATGAGGCACCTGCACCCCAAAGGATTTTGTTAGACACATAAAAACCAGTAAGAGGTGGTAATATTAATCCACACACTGGCAATGGAATATGGAACCAATATTTACATTATGTCCAATTCAAAGCTTCCAGTTTATCCGAAAGTGTTATACTAAATCACTGTAGAATTTCGGAACATTAGCTATACTCTCTCTCTCTCTCTCTCTCTCTCTCTCTCTCTCTCTCTCTCTCTCTCTCTCTCTCTAAGAACTCACTCCATTACAAGAACCAGAAGCATCCTGCCACCTCTACCTCTTTCCCTCTTTACTCCTGTCGAATACCAACAAAGGACACCAAAAAGGATTCAGCGAAGGAAGATATATATTTTGTCTTTGGCCTAAAAGAAGAAGGACGAGGAGTTGGGAGGGGGGGAGGGGGTTGCAGGGGAGGAAACAGAGCAGGACAAGCAACAGCTCTTTTGTACCAGCGCTGGTTCGGGTTTCTCTTTTTTATTATTATTATTTAATCCCAGGAAAAGGCTCCAACCGAATCCTATGCATCAAGTATCAACATTTTCTCCCTTCGGGTTGGTTTCGAACATTTTGTTCATATTTTCTTTCGGTGCCGACAGCTTCAACACCATGGCCGGATGCTTTTAGGATGGAAAATGGAGGATGGGAGCCTCTGGAAAGTATGTTGCTGGATCTGAAAAAATTACGATTCATCTGCTCTTTCTTTTCTTTGCGTCAGAGAGAGAGAGAGAGAGAGGTGAATACAAAACGTGACACTCCCAAGCGAGCCTGAGGTGTTGTGAAACCGAGTAGGGCCGTGTGGACTCAGAAGAAAGAAAAAAATAGAAAAAAAAAAAAAAAAGACACACGAGAGGGCAGAGTCTGTGTGAGTGGAGTAATACGTCACACTCCGTTGGGTTTGTCGTTGATTTCAAAGACCGGGGCAAATAAGGTGCGTTCCTTTTTTTCTTATCGTTTTCTCTCCTCTCCCGCTTGCTAGATTGCACGCTTCATGCATGTCGCATTGAACGGAACCAGATACCGATTCTCAAATGCGGTCTGATGAAACCAGGCGACATGACAGGTAAGTATTGACATTGCATTTGAATGAACTTCTGTGCCGGTGTATACCAAATGCACGGGGAAACTGAGACGCCAGTGTGCTGTAAACGGGTAAATGTTGCGAGATTATAAAACAATAAACGTGTCTCCTTTTTAGAATCCAGGACGCCACAATTTAGGAGAGAGAGAGAGAGACGAGAGGGAGGAGGGGAGGAGAGAGAGAGAGAGAGAGAGAGAGAGAGAGAGAGAGAGATAACCTAGTAAAAATGAAAGGGGGGAAAAAGAAAGGCAGCTAAAAGCAAATAGATAAGAGAGAGAGCAAGATGAGTTACTTTTTTAATTAAATCCATTGACCTACAACCTTGAGAGAGAGAGAGAGAGAGAGAGAGAGAGAGAGAGAGAGAGAGAGAGAGAGAGAGAGAAGTTGCTGCACCATTGATGCTACACACACACACACACACACACACACACATATATATATATATATATATATATATATACTATATATACTATATATATATATATATTATGTATATATATATATATATATATATATATATATATCTAAACATACATACATCCATACATACACACACACACACACACACACACACACATATATATATATATATATATATATATATATATATATATATATATATATATATATATATATATATGAGAGAGAGAGAGAGAGAGAGAGAGAGAGAGACAGAGAGACAGAGAGAGAGAGAGCTAAATTTCTTCAAAACCTTGTGATTAATTTAATCAAAAAACTAACATTTATCCCCAGGCATAAACAAACTGCTTAATGATCCTCTCTGCTTCTGAATGCTGTGCGTTGTTCTAATTCCCAGAAATGTTAAGAATGAATTTTCTGCAAATTTCTGGCAAGACTCAAAGAAGTATCTTTTTTTTTCATTCGTATTTACAATTAACATTAAACTTGCTGATTACGACTACAATGATAACATGTGAAATCGATGGATGATATTACAGTCCACAATTTTATGTAACTATAATGCAAAACAAGTTCGCTACTTGAATAAACAAGCAACTGTAAAAAGTAAGAATAATATAAGACTTGAATCGCTACAATCCTCAGTTAAATACTATTATTCCTGTAAAAGGTATTATACTCTCATAATTTTGGTAAAGAGGCTAACAGAGAGTACACATTTCATTCAAGAGTTGATTGGTCACTTAATTTTCATATATGAGCAGAAAACAGTACCCACCACCATTGAAAAGATGTCGATGTTTCTTTCCGTTTGCATGTGATTTATCGACAAGGCCTTCTGAACTGGATTGTTCGTTCTGCTTCGCTTCTCTTATTTAAGGCTCTGTGAACGTAACGAGTTACATTCTGTGGATACGAGTATGAGACTACTCTGAGTTAAGGAAGTTTCTTTCACTTCAGTTTTAATCTAAACTGGGATAAAGGCTTACAGTTTGCATCTTGGAAGGACACAGGTCACGTTTGTTGGCTCAGAGGTGAATACTTCTGCAAATTTTGAGTAGAGTGATCATTTTAAAGTACTGCTGAAATGACTTCATGTATTTCTAGATTATCTTATTTTAAAAAAATCGGGTACAAAAGTAAAAACACCTCGGAAGATCTTATTCCTGCCAGAAATCCGTTTACGAGTTCCTTATCGCAAAAGAAGGTTACAATAGAAGTTAGTTTCTTGAAAGCTAAACTAAAGAAGTAGCGAATGACGATCGTGAATAAAAAAAAATAATGTGGAAAATTTTTACTTACATTCCTTCCTTGATTTTCCTTTCCATTGTAATCATTCTTTTTTCTATCTGTCATCTTATTTACGAAACCTTTTAATTCGGTTACAATAGAGATATTAAAAAAACAGAACTGATCTGTGTTCCTTATTATTTGACTGTCATTGCTTTGCAACTTTTTTCATCTGTTTTCCCATCCTATCCTACATTTCAAGCTATCAAGTAAGAAAAGCAACTGATGACTTTGTAGGACTGATTGCAAGAGCTATTATCTACATCTTTAATTCATGCCGTATGAGTTAAATGAAGCGCATCTATAACGTGCTGGTAAATGAACATCACCACTCTCAGTGATTTATTGCCAGGTTGAATTGGTGTCACAGGAGCAAAATTAGGGTTCTAGGAAAGAAATTTTAGGGAAGGGAGCTTTCGAATGGAGTATTTTCTAGGAATTATGTTTATTGTGGACAGTTTCCGTAGGAGGATGTTGATGAACACTTTTGGAAAAGATTCTTATGGGAATTTAGTGAGGAGAGTTTATTTGATTATGTACTGGAAAGGGATTTTGGACAATTGTTTTAAAAAGGAAATTCATGGACAAGAGTGTTTTAGGAAAGGATCAGCAATAAAATTGTGCTTTCTGAACAAAATGCCAATGAAAGCCTGTTTTGGAGGAAACCATTTAGGAAATATAATTCAGGAAATAGGAGTGTTGTAAAAATAGTTTTATGAAAGAATACCCTACAAAAGTGTTTTAGGAAAAACACTGGCAGGGAAGCGAGTGTTAACCTTCTTAGTTGGCATCAAATTATTTTTGTATATTGTTGGCTTACAATGGTTGTTTAGGAAACGGGATAATCACGTAGCAGTAAATCATACACTTCAATTATGTCAAATCCTCTAATTCCAATCAATGCTAATGAGAAAAAACAATCAATTAGTGGGTCTCTAATAAATTGGACTTATGCATCTATCACTGACTATCTTTTGCTTTTCCATTATCACCGATTAGATTTGTGATCGCGACTCCATTACTTTCCAATCCTGAATGGCCATCTCTCACAACTAATTACTTCTGGTTTGGAGTCTCCACGCGAAGCTATAAAGTCTGCAATCGTATTAGCCCATTCGAGTTTAGTCTTGCCCCCACTTATTTGACATTATTTCCTTTGAAACTGTTTGCGCTGCGTATTCACTTATTTATGAAGCATGGGAATTCCTAGTGCTTAATATTCCAGCTCTTTCGAGAGAAAATGAAGCAAGAATACAGTGATCCATTTAAAGAATGATGAACGTCATTAAGACTACCAGGACACACACGAAAAGCAAATAAAGACTAAATGTTGGAGAGGACCGAGATGTCGAATAGTCTCTCTCTCTCTCAATCATTCTCTCTCTCTCTCTCTCTCTCTCTCTCTCTCTTTGTCTCTCTGTTAAAAACTCATCATTTATAAATACTAGCAGGACAATAATGGCTTTCCACAAGTTGTAGTCTGCAGCAACAGCAAACTCTTATTCAAGCAGTTTTCCCGTTTAGTGAGCATACGCTTCCCTCAGAGAGAGAGAGAGAGAGAGAGAGAGAGAGGGGGGGGGGGGGGGGGGGAATTTCACACTAAATCCCTGAACCACTACCACCTGTCTACCATTAAGCAGTCATGTGCATCAATACTCTACTTGAATTTTAGGGAAGTTTGTCAGTTAATACAGACTATTCATTTCCTTGAATTAAACAAGAATGATCAGCATAAGCAATATATCATTCTTATTATATAAGATATTGTTCGACTTTGAAAGGCTGAATTTGCGTGTTGATGCTAGCCAATTACATTTCCTAGAAGAGCAAAGCAGGTTACGAATTTTCTGCTTGTATATGATTTGTTTACTTATCGATCGATTTGGTTGACTATTCATCTTATAAATATTTTGTATACTTGCCTAAGAATAACATAAAAAAGGTAAAAGTTATCTAACACAATGAGTTATCATTAGCTTTGTGGTCCAGCCCCTTCTCTTGACAGTTTATCCATCGAAGGAAAGAATGATACAAAAACAAATAATCTGTCCGCCCGAGATCGAGGTGTCGATTAAAAACGACGAAGGAGGAAGTTTTAAAATCTTTCGCAGTCACCTTTTAATACCGGTCATCCAAGGAAGCAATAATTCTAGTTTACGGTGTCTGCAGCCTAGATGCCGTAATAAAGATGGGGAATTTTACCCCCGGGGCTCGTTCTCTTCACTAAGAGAGTGAGTGAGGATGTTTTAATTTTTCCCTTCCTACGACCTCCTCCATAACAAACAGGCAACTGGCGTTCTGGGGACGAAAAGCTTCGGAAGAGACGCACGCACACACCTTCAAGGTGTACATGTTTCTACACACAGCGCGAACATGTACGAGATACGGTTCACAAACAAAAGAAACTTTTTATAGTATATATTATATATATATATATATATATATATATATATATATATATATATATATATATATATATGTTTAATATATTTATATACACGCAGCTATAAAATAATCCTATATATGTGCGTGTGTTTAACATTATACAGTTTTCTCTGAAAAGTGATGTCTCCAAAGGAAAAACAATGAAATAGTTGTTGAATCGTGGATGAGCCCCAAATACAGGACACTTCAAAATTAACCGTTTTATATGCATAAACAAAGAGCTCATTTGAAGCGCGTTGAATCCCTCATTAATACTGCACCATTCATCTTTGTCTTTCAAGCGTTCTCGGGCTTTATAAATAATATCAAATGCTCCTTTCCCATGTCTATTTTGCACCAAATGTCCAGCCCTCTCTAGGTCTCCCATCCCTCCTTGTACCTCCAAATTCTACACTTCATTTATCACCAGGTCGTTACTCTTACATGTATTTACCCTTAAAATTCATCTCATCATCGCACTTTTACCGTCTCCAACATCAGACGTTTCACAACCCATTCACGACTTATTTCCTTATCCTTCAATGATGCAACATCACTCCTTTTTCTGACTTCTCGAATAACTATACATGTTGAATAATTGCATCCAATATATATATATATATATATATATATATATATATATATATATATATATAGTATATATATATATATTATATATATATATATATATATATCTATATATATAGATATATAGATATATATATACATCATATATATATATATATATATATATATATATATATATATATATATATATATATATATATATATATATATATATATATATATATATATAATTTGTGTATGTGCATACATACATACATAATGCATGTGCGTATGAATGTAAAAGCATAAATATATATAAATATAAATATATATATGTGTGTCTATATATATATATATATATATATATATATATATATATATATATATATATATATATATGTCCCGTGTGTGTGTGTGTGTGTGTGTGTGTGTGTGTTTGAGTCGTTCGCCACATCAATATGCATGGTCACTCGTTCTCATGATATACAAACAAAAATTTTACGAATTTTACCCATTTCACTGCGTAAAGTTCCAGAGACCGTTGTACTGAATTTCCAATCTTATTCTCACATATTGCTTTTCCATTTTCTTGTTAGCTATTTTGTTTTGGTATTAGAGTTTCATCGTTGCTTTTTATCTTTTTTGGCAATTTGGTATTAACCCATAATTCACAATTACCCAAGAGATTTGATTTTTGGTTCTCTGTTTACGAAATGGATCTCTGAAAGTCAGGAGAATATATTTGCCACCGAAATATCTAATTTTTTTTTTTTATTAATTGTTAATTTTCATTTGAATTTTTGTTTCAATAAAACCTCTGTTATTTTTTTATGTCTTAGTTTTGTTGTTTTTTTTGGTTGAAATTCTAAATTTATTTGTATATCTACCATTCTATTGTGACTTCTCTCCCTTGTCTTTTTTGGCTAATTATCTTTAGTTTTGGTGCTTAATTACTCTTAACTCTTCGTAATACCTTCTTTACTCAATATTCATCTGAAATTTTTAGTCAGCAAAATTTGCAATTTTTTTTCTTTCTCATTTTCTCGGTTGAACTTTCACCCGAAATTCCCAACGAACAGACATCTAACTTTGGCATTTCGATTCTTCTCCTTCAGGCCGCATCACCGGAGTCCGCATAACAGACCTCAGAGTTCCGTCAGTGGCGCTCAAGGGCGACGAGGTCCGCCTCGTGTGCGACTACAAGGAGGAGAACGGGGCGTCGCTCTACACCCTCAAGTGGTACAAGGACGACCAGGAGTTCTACCGACACCAGCCGGGCATATCGCCGCACACGACACAGGAGCGCTGCCAGGACGCTTATATGTACACCGTCGAGGGAGTTAGTGTCGATGTGAGTGACAATGGTGGTGGTTTGGTAAGAAGGCCAGTTCTCTCGGTTTTCTTCGCTTTTTCATTTGTTCTCTGACGTTTCCTCTGCATTATTATTATCAAAATAGCTTAACAGACCACTGAGCTGACTATCAGCTCTCACAGGGGTGGCCCGAAGTTTTCGAATGGAATACCAGGTCTATGCCAGAGGCCAAACACTGTGACAAACATTTACTGTTGATGTGGTGGAGGTGATTTGAAAATGAGATTTAGTCCTAATGCACAGCGCTGGAACTTATGGGGTCGGGTCATTCAGCCGTTGAAAGGAAAATTGAGCGTAAAGGAGGTCTCATAGCTGTAACAGGAGGAATACCTCAGTTGTTAGGAGAGGTTGGAGAGTAAGATGGAAGAAAGAGAATATGGACGGAGGTACAGTCAAAGGAATGATAGGAGTGGTGAAGGTGACGATGCAAAAGAATTTCCCTGAATGTGATTCAGAAATGGTACTTTCTCAGTAAATTTTGCTACTTTTTATCATACGAAATATGGGTGTGATGTTTTCCTTTTTGGGGGAAGTATTTTTTCCAACATTTAGCACAGATGGTTTACAGGAACAAATAAAGGAAAATCACCTTCACTGCGATTTTATAAGTCATTTTCTCCACAAAATTACTGTTGATGATCACTTTTAGTCAGAGAAAACATCATTGTGGTATTAAGAATTTTTGTAGTATTCCCTTTTCATGTTCTTTCAGTACAGGATGCACAATATCAATCTATCCTCTATCGCGCACCCCACGAAGAAAAATAAAAAACAGGGTAAGAATTAGCATAAATATTAACACATGCTTATTTTTGCTCGCAAGGATCCCTACGCATTTTTTAACTAATGCTAAGGTCCAGAAAAAAGTTCTAAGGCTCTTGAAGCGCAGAAAGATATACAAATAAAAAGAAAATCATAAAATATCCCGGGACACCAGTAAAATTTAATTTATTTTCAGTAAAATCGCTGAGTCTCACGTTCCGCTCAGCTTTTTACTGACATCTTAGAACACTGACCTTAGGGTGTGTAGAATGTGAGTGTACTTTTTTTTTTAATCTTTTCACACGTCCGGTATTGGTTACACATCTGTTCATGCAAACAAGCATATATGTGCACACAGGCAAACAGACAGGCACATACACGCACATACAATCATGCACGTACATAAATACAAAAATATAATACACACAAACATATATATATATATATATATATATATATATATATATATAATAATATAATAATATATACTAATATACATATAATATATAATATATATATATATATATATATATATCTATATATATACATATATATATATATATATATTATAATATATATATATTATATATAAAGGTTTTTTGCCACGAAGGAAAAAATGAAAAAGCGAGATAGCCAAGTACTTTCGGTCATATTCGGACCCTTTACTGAGGCAAACTGATTTTACAGAGAACAACATAGTCAAAAGAAGGCTTAATATACAAACTGACACTACAAGAATTTGTGTAAAAATTCATGATATTAAATTGTATATGCTCCCGTGTTTTTTCAAAATGTACTGTTTTCTGGAAGAATCACTTGTTTACTGCGTGTATCCTTCAAGGTGTGGCTACCCTCAGGCGGCTCCTCCTTTCTGTAGAGTGAAAATCGCCCTTATTGCTAATCTTGTAGTGTCAGTTTGTATATTAAGCCTTCTTTTGACTATGTTGTTCTCTGTAAAATCAGTTTGCCTCAGTAAAGGGTCCGAACAGGACCGAAAGTACTTGGCTATCTCACTTTTTCATTTTTTCCTTCGTGGCAAAAAACCTTTATTTATACATAGCATCACGTTTTATATACTTCGTGATCAAGTTATCCATATATATATATATATATATATATGATATATATAATATAATATCTTATAGACATACATACATACATACATATAATAGAAATATTATATATTATATAATATTATATATAATTATATAATATACACTATATCACGTGTGATCAACTGAATATGGGATCTTACTTTTGTTATTAATACTATCACCTTGATGTATACAACACCTCCTTAAATTCTATAAGCATTGCACTATTGCCCCTTGTATTATCTATTGCTTCCTTCGGGATTAGGCATTATTCACCTTCCACCCCATTTAACTTTTCTTCGGGTCCAGTTGACCTCTAAATACAATTGCAACATGGTGCCTCGCCATTTTTACAAATTCACTTCCTAGTCCATTTTCGTCGTTACATTTTCATCCCACGAGTCATTTTCTCATCTGAATATGGAGTCGCAGACTTCACTTTCAGCCTAACGGTTCTTAATCGCCTTCTGCAAACTGCCACTTACATCGTGTTCTCCCGAGAGAAATTCCGTCTTGCATTTCTATCACGTGGATCATCATACGCGCTATGACGGTTCGTGCCTCTCATGCAAGCCTGTTACCGTCGCATCACTCTTGAAAGGTTCCTTTCCTTTTCGTCATAAACAGGTGCTTCATGAGAGCTTTTTTCAGACATTAAAAATTGTGTTTCGTTTGAAATATTACTCTTGTTGACAAGTCGAACACGTTATTTTCTGTGGTCGATGCCATGCATTTTTTAACTGCATGATGAACTTTTATTCTCCTTCAATGATTCCTTGCAATGCAAATTAGAAAAGCTTATAAAATGGGGCAAAATTGTAAGTCGCTTACCACTACACAATAAGCATCCCAGTGATTACACTTCTAATTCCTATCTTTTCAGAGAGCAATCATTTCTATAACACAATCCTTTCTTCATATCAAATCATTTTTCAGGGAGATTTGTTCATTTTCACTCGTCCAAAAATGGAAGATTTAAAAACCATTCACTACTGTCATATCGTCGAACTATTTGGCAGTTTTATGCAATTAGAAACTGTACAAATAATATTTCATTACGTAATTCGCTTCATCCAAGGTTGATTCTGCTTATGGAAAGTTACACATTTGGATATGTCATTAGTCTGGTATCTTAATGGGATTTGCATTAACTGGAAAATGGTTTAGCAGTTTCAATGTTTTTTGTGAAGAATTTAAAAAATTACATAAATTGCGATTTATATATGTATATATATATATACAAGTGGATTTATGCATGTATTTATGTGCCACACACACTTCTACACGAATTGAGCAATTTCCAAACCTGCTATAAACATAACTTAGCATCGGGGAAAGAATACTGTGGGCGTAAGACATCACAGGCACCAAAGGGCCGGGGGTGGGGAGTGGGGGGGGGGGGGGGGAGGGGGGGGGGGGGGGGGGGGGTGTTAGGGTGGGTTAAGGGGTGTAAAAAAAAACAGCTGAAAATGACAGATACTAGCGTCTAATACAGAGTTTTCGAGGTCGCTGAGATTAATAATGACACTCTGATGCTTAAGTCCAAGATCAGCCCCATTGGGGGTGTGGGGGCAGTTGGTGAAGAGGGGTGGTAGGGGATGACTTGAAAATAACCAAAACCAACAGATATTAGCGTCTAATCCACAGTTTATAACAAATATTAGACGCTAATATTTATTATAAACTATGGATTAGACGCTAATATCTGTTGGTTTTGGTTATTTTCAAGTCATCCCCTACCACCCCTCTTCACCAACTGGCCCCACACCCCAATGGGGCTGATCTTGGACTTAAGCATCAGAGTGTCATTATTAATCTCAGCGACCTCAAAAACTCTGGATTAGAGTTTTAGACCTTGAAAACCATAGTTTTCAAGGTCACTGAGATGATTAGTGACACTCCTGATGCCATTGAAGTCCTAGTTTATCCCCTACAGAAAGGGCAGTGGGAAGGGGTGACATATAAAAATAACAGAAAATAAGAGATACAAGTGTCTAATCCATAGTTTTTTAGGTTGCTGGAATGAATAGTTGCTCTTCCGATGTCCTTTAAGTCCAAGTTTAGCCCCTATAGAAAAGGGGGCTGAGAAAGGGGTGAGAAGGTGGTGATATCTAAAAATAACTGACAACTACAGATATTAGCGTCTAATCCATAGCTTTTGAGGTTGCTGAGATGAATAGTGACACTTCCGATGCCTTTTAATTCCAAGTTCAGCCCAAATAGGATTAGTGAGAAGTGGCAAAATATAAAATGTAAAAAATGCTGGGCAATGTAACTGAAGCAACTATCTTGACAGGAGAGAGAGAGAGAGAGAGAGAGTTTATCAATTGTCATTCAGTTTTTCAGGGCAGTGCTGGGTAGGTCAGCTAGTGTATATATACATGTAATATAATATAATTATATATATATATATTATATATATATATATATATATATATGTATAATATATATATATACTATATATATTATATATATATATATATATAAGTCATATCACTTTTCCGTGATTCATATACATATATCGAGCTACAATGTCCTTTAATATCTAATTCGCTCTACCTCGGAATTAATATATTTTCATATATGCTTAACCGAAGGGGAATTTTTTCTCGATAATAGACTTGCCTGGATCGGGGCACGATCCCAGGATCGCGCCCCGATCCAGGCAATCTATTATCGAGAAAAAATTCCCCTTCGGTTAAGCATATATGAAATATATTAATTCCGAGGTAGAGCGAATTAGATATTAAAGGACATTGTAGCTCGATATATATATATATATATATATATATATATATATATATATATATATATATATATATATATATATATGTATATATATTATATATATATATATATATATATATATATATAATATACATATGTAAATGTAAACTTATATAATACATATATATACTGTATATATGCATATGCGTGTATTTACTGACCCATTTGACCAGAATATGATATATATTTGTAATAGCCACAATAACTTCCTCGTACCTCGTTTTGGATATGTTTATCTTTAGAGGCTTCTTATATGAACTGGATAAGAGAAAAACTTTTTTTTTCCATGGTAAGCACCAACACATGCACGTTAGGTTCCAGAAACGAACTCTTAATGCACTCTCCTACAGAGGAATGAGTGTTAGGGAGTCGTCACTGGAACATCCCGGGCATGGAATGTGGAAATTTCTACATTTGTTCCAGGCTCGGATGAAAGGCTTGTATGGATAGCGAATTCAAAAACTGTGCGAGGAAGTCAAGCAACTGATATTATACTATTATCATTTTATATTCATATATATCCTATATATTATTATATATATATAATATATTATATATATATATATATATACGTATATATATATATATATATATATATATTATTATATATATATATTACAAATGTTCTTTATTCAAATATATATGCATACACACAAATATATACACATTAAGCTACAAACGTCCTTTAATATCTAATTTGCTCTATCTCAGTATTAATATATTTTCATATATGTTACCCGAAGGGGAATTTTTTAGTTTATAATAATTTCGTTGACTCAAGGGCGCGATCCTCGGAACCAAGAAATCAGGAAGTACAGTGAAGCACTTTTAGCCACACAGCTATCACGAGAGCTATAAGTTAATGCTGCCTCGCACCTACAAATCCCTGTCGTGTTCAGGTATTCGTTGTTTTGGAGTCGGCATCAACCTCCTCGACCTAGATAGCTGTGTAGTGCTTTTGTCGCACGCAGCCAATTTATGAGTATTACCACATCACCGTGATTCATATATGTGGATTAAGCGCCCGTGAGCCAACGAAATTATTATCAACTACAAAATTCCCCTTCGATTAACATATATAAAAATACATTAATTCCGAGGTAGAACGAATTAGATATTGAAAGACATTTGTAGCTTAATGCAATTATATGAATCTCGGTGATGTGATAAATATATATATATATATATATATATATTTTATATATATATATATATATATATATATTATATGGATCACATAATGTGTCTGTGTATGTGCAGGTTTATGTTTGTGTGTGTGTACTTGATCTGTCTGCCTATGGCTAAAACCAGTGTTTGATAACAGAAAAGCTAAACGTTAGATATTTCCTATAAAAACCTGAAACGTAGCAAGTAAGCTGACTTTACCCACTAACATCGCAAACACAAAATTCAGAAGATTTCGTAAATATTAATTATCAGGAGTAACAGAGAAATCCATTGAATAAGAGGTAAAAATTCAAAGATGAAATTATGCTAAAGACGGTAATACTAAATAATTCAGCATGGCTCATAAATACTTGATCAACAATTAGCTAGTTGAGATATTTAGGCTATTCTACTTTGATGATGTTTTCAGTGATGGGCAGGAAAGTCACGGCTGACTGTCCTGGGAGTAGGTTTCTGCATAATTAATGACTTCAATTATTTTTGGGACATACCTAATTAGGTTTTTAATAATGTGTTTATTGACATCACACGGGTGAAATCGGTGTATCAGGTTTGGACTTTGTTTTGTTTCGTTGCATTTTTCATCTGGTTGTTTGTGTCTTTCGGGTACCAGGAGATGCTGCAGTTTTTACGTCGGTTATCAACAACATTTTCACTGGTGATTCTAACAATGCAACACAATTTCATCCACACGAAAACGGTATTGTTTGTTTGTATTGTGTTTTTACGTTGCATGGAACCAGTGGTTATTCAGTAACGGGACCAACGGCTTTACGTGACTTCCGAACCACGTCGAGAGTGAAATTCTATCACCAGAAATACACATCTCTTACTCCTTAATGGAATGTCCAAGAATAGAACTTGCGACCACCGAGGTGGAACGCCAACACCATACCAACCACGCCACTGAGGCGCTGAAAACGGTCTTGTTTAGCCTCATTATTAGCATAACTTTTTATATATTTTTACAAACTTCAGGCCTTCAGGAGCGTTTCTAGTCCCCGTATTCATCGTGACAAGCAATCGAAAAGCTGAGCTCATCACAATATATGACGTCTTGAACTTATTCGTAACTCTGACCACATAACACTTCTAATGCAATCCGAAATCACTATGAAGAAGCAGGAGAGGAACGCCTAGAAAATGCTAGAGACGGAAGGGAAGAAGTAAACCAAAGTGAGGGTTTTGATGTCCTAGATTCTAGGACCTAAAAGCTCGAGAGCACGTTCATGATAGCAGTGACTGCTGCTGTGTGAGGAAGAAAGTGAGGAAAAAGGGGAGGAGGGGAGCCGTTTATCAACTGCTTATAAGATATTTTGGTGTTCATCCACTATTTAGCAGTAAGAGTGTGAATGTGGCAAACAACTGTCTTTTTTTATGATTATACATAAACACAAATAAACAAACACACACACACACACACACACACACACACACACACACATATATATATATATATATTATATATATATATCTATATATTGTGCATGTAAAATACATATATATTTTTCTGTATGTTAAACTGCATCTAACCCATTAACATCGAATTCACCTTGCCTTGCAAACAGCGTATAAGCTAACGAATTACTGTATTACTAACGTGCAGTGAATTTGATATTAAATGTATTTTTGTGGCTTGATACATGACAGCATGGAATGGTCACATATAAAATCAACAATAAATTATCTTACACGTAAACACTATATATATATATATAGATATAGTATATATATATATAAACTGAAAAATGTCTGGTTGTATGAATGCTATACAAATCAACATTTCTCGACCCGATTTTGGTGCGATTTTATGTATAAGTCAATTGGTGCGATTTTAAGTATAAGTCAATATCAAACCAGGGACGGTCATGGTGAAAACAGAATTAAAATCGGACCATTTGGTTGGGTAAAGGCGGGGTGTGGGAATGGGGTGCAATGTGGAAATTACCGAAAACAAGATATTAGTAAGTAATCTATATTTTTTGAAGTCGCTGAGAAAATTAGTGACACTCCTGAAGCCCTTCAAGTCCAGTTCAGCCTTGATGGTTGGGGTTGGGGGGAAGGGTGAGAAGGGGTGGGAAGGGGGTGACCAGTGAAAATAACCGAAAACACAGATATTAGTGTCTAATTCATAGTTTTCAAGGTAGCTGAGACGAATAGTGCCACACCTGATTCCCTTTGAATCCAAGTTCAGCCCTAATAGGATGAGGGGGTGAGAAGTGGGTGGGACGGGGAAACGTAAAAATAACCGAAAACTATGGTTAGTTATAATTTTCTAATCCATAGTTTTCGAGGTTGCCAAGAAGAATAGTGACACTCTCGATGCTCTTTAAGTCTAAGTTCATCCCTGATGCCCTTCAAGTTCATGTTCAGCCCTGATGTGGGTGCAGGGAAGGGTGAAAAGGAGTGGAATGGGGATGACTTGTAAAAAAAACTGAAAACAACAGATATTAGTGTATAATTTATGGTTTTCAAGGTCACTGAAATGAATAGTGACACTCCCAATGTCCTTTAATTCTAAGTTGAGCCCCGATAGGAAGGACGGGTGGGAAGGTGGTGACTTGTAAAAATAACCAAAACTACAGATATTGTTGTCTAAACCATAGTTTTTGAGGTTGCCGAGATGAAAGTGACACTCCCGAAGCCCTTTGAATCCAAGTTCAGTCTTAACAGGAAGGAGGGGTGTGAGAAGGGTAAAAAATAAAATGTAAAAATGACGGATATTAGTGCCTAATACATGGTTTTTGAGGTCACTGGGATGAATAGAAAATGTCAAAAATGCTGAATACTGTAACACTATCTTAACAGGGAAGGAAGAGAGTGAGAAAGAGAGGGAGTAAGAGAGAGAGAGAGAGAGAGTTTATTGTTGTCATTCAGTTTTCCAAGGCAGCGCTGGGTTGGTCAGGTAGTAATATACAAATGGCAATGTGTACTTTTGCTCCTGCTTGATTCACAAACATTTGTAAGACCTTCATTTGTGCAACATACAGAGATCATGAATGAGGTCATTCTTAAAGGCATATGTGATGAGAGAAGCAAGCCTGTTTATAATTTTCCCTTTAAGAGAATTATTAGTTTGGGTGTTTGCCAGACCTAACATAATTAAATCCAATTACATAATCCACTGGCCAATAATCCTCACATATAAAGTTATATATTCCAGCCATTATCACTCATTAATCACTTGTATGATTAGTAATCAGTAAAATCCAATCTAGTTAATAAGTTTCAGCCAAAAGATGACCAACCATTCCACACTCCTGTGTAACAATGTTAGAACAATAGTTGAAAATTGGGTTATATAAGACGTAGTTTACTAATACTATTAATAAAAAAAATAATTAAAACGCAAATAACTAAAATAACATTATTATAATTCTGATGATGATGATTACTATTATTATAGTTATCATTATTGTGCTTAAGAAGCAGACCCTCTCTCAAGCATACTTTATTAAAAGTAATGGCTACTTCAGCAGCGTTACACTTGCAGAGAAATAGAGAAGAATCTCTACAAGTGTAACGCTGCTGAAGTAGCCATTACTTTTAATAAAGTATGTTATTATTATTATTATTATTATTATTATTATTATTATTATTATTATTATTATTATTATTATTATTATTATTAATTGTAAAAATGCACACTGATTAAGTTATTTGCTTCTGATCAGGTAAATGTGATATGCCAGTCTGAGTTTTTTAATAATATGACTTCAGTCTGGGAAAGGACATCAGACTTGAACTGGCGACCCCTTTTGAAAATATAAATATAGTTATTCTTATTTATATTTTATTTCCTGAGCAATGCTTCCCCTTTAAATAAAAAAAGTGGGGAAATTTTTCTCGTTATCCACGAATGCCTGTAGCTGCAAGCTGGCATTGTTTTTTTCTACGTTTCTTTTTAACACCTAAAAAATAATATTTCGTGCTGGAAAAATACGAAGTGGCAATAACTGAAGTAAAGTGTTATAAAATTTGGAATATCGTTATGCATTTCAAATCTCTTAGACATTTGATACATTAATCATCGGGAATTATTTTACGGGTATTGTAAAATATATATATAACGCCAGTCGTCAAGTATGTGCTGTGATAATGGTAATAGAATATATATATATATATATATATATATATATATATATATATTATATAATGTGTATGTATATTTACACACACAAACACACACACACACACACACACACATAATATAAATATATATATATATATATATATATATATATATATATATATATATATATATATATATATATATAAAACCTTGATTAAAGAGAGTCGCCTGGTAAGTGAATAATTCGCTTAAGCTAGTAAACAAGAAATACGACGCTCTTAAAAATAACCATACAGCTACTATTAACCAACGTGAAAACATCAACATGCAATAAATTTCTTCTGCTACTTCTCTTAAATCTCCTCCTCCCCTTCCTCTTCCTCTTCCTCCTCGTTTACTGTAAATTCACCTACTTACTGTACATGATCTGGAGAGACACTTAAGTATCTCTAAATGAAGTAACTTTGGGAGATTTTCTATTAGCGGTTTGATTTACTGACGTCTTATCTAACTCAGAATTGAGGACTAGTTAACGTTAGGTCAGAGGGATAGGTAAGTTTAATAGGCATGCTATAAGGTGTGCCTCAACAAATACCTACGCCTCAAAAAGTTCAGAAACGTCTGAAGTGTATAAGATGACATACAAATCCTGGACATTTAATGTATTTGGAGTAGCCTACTTTTTCATCACGATTTCATAAGCATGAATTTGAATACAAAAACTAAATTTTACAAAGGGAGAATTTGGCTGATTCAGCTGTCGGTTCTACTAACTGAAAGTTTTGTTTGTCTGGTGTTTTTACGTTGCATGCAACCAGTGATTATTCAGCAATGGGACCAACGGCTTTACGTGACTTCCGAACCACGTCGAGAGTGAATTTCTTTCACCAGAAAGGATTTGCTACGTTTCGGCATAGCCCATTGGGCGCTGCCGTTTCGGCTTGGCCGATTCGGCGTCAGAAAACTAATAGCACTATTCGCGTAGCCGTTTAGGCGTCAGATTGTTTCGACGTCTTTGTTCGATTAATTTTTCTAGAAATGCAGCACGTCCTTTCTGAACTTTATTCAGAAAAATAAAACAGTAAAAATTTTTATATTATTAAAAGACTAGTGGAATAATGTAAATAAAAAACTTGAATTGGGAAAAACTATAAATTTTATTCACTTAGAGAATTAATTTTTCATTTCGTAATTATGAGCAATACCCTTCAGGAATTCAATAGGCTCTGATGACTCAACTTCCATTACTATTTTTTTTTTTATTCTTTCATCAGCATTTCTATATTTCTTTAGCTTTTTGGGAAGTGGATATCCAGCGATTAAATTTTTCTAGAAAATGCATCAGTCCCTTTCTGAACTTTCCTCAAGGCATCAATAAATTTCCAGATGGAAGGATGATGCATTCCTAGTTCGAACTGTAGACGTCGATTGGCAGCTTCAGCGTGATTGTTAGTGCGATCTTCATCATTTACAGTGCGTTCATAAAGGTCCCAGATCTCGGGAGCAAACATTCTTGCATTTCGACGCCTATTCTTGAGAGGCGCCAGTTAAACAATCATTGACTACAACGGTTGGTGGCTCCAGCGTTTCAGCACTTCTTTTCTTAATATTTGTTTTCAACTTTTCAACTTCTACTTTTGCAGCAGATGGTTCATGGGTATGTTGATTCAACTGGCGAATCACTTTTCCATCCTTCATATGTAATCTTACTTTACACCGATCTTTCTGTTCACATCGCCATCGTGAATCACTTTGCTTCTTCCAGGTTTTGTTAAAATATCTCCTTCCATTTCGTACAATAGGGCTTAGACGACGGAAAATTCTAAAGCTGCCAAAAAGTAAATGTAAAAAAAAAAAAAAAAAAAAAAAAAACAATTGTTCAATTGCTAAACAATTGTTAAAATGAGAGCTAATTGCGCTATAACGACGAAGTATCTATTTGATGGCTAAATGTCGTTTACAGCGACAAAGTAGTCATTTGACGCCTAACAGTCTCTCCGCCGACAATTTCTATATGCCAAATCGGCTACGCCGAATCGGCCAAGCCGAAACAGCGACGCCAAACGGGCTACGCCAAAAAGTCTCATTCCCCACCAGAAATACACATCTCTAACACTTCAGTGAAATGCCAGAGAATCGACTCTCAGCCATGGAGGTGGCAGGCCAAGACCATACCGATCACGCCACGTAGGCACCCCTAACTGAGATGGAGAGCAGCAACCCGTCATCCAGACTATATTTTACTGACCAATAATTCAGTCATTCAAATTCGGGTTAAAAAAAATTCGCAGCAATGAAATGGCAGTAATCGAACCATCGTAATTAGCCTTGAAATTTAGAGACCAATAAACAGAACTGTCAATTCACGGCCAATGAGCCCACATTAATTAACTGGATTCTACTCAGCCCATCAGTTCTCAAATCTTCCTCTTTAAAATCACCCCCAAAGAAAAGTAATTGCAATATGAAAAAAAAAAAAAACGCTGGCCAAAAATCAACACAGACCCCTTACTAAATTTATTATAGAACGGTAAAGTATACAATACTCCTAATTTACAACATGTCCTCTTACTTTACGCTATTAAACATGTGCTAAAAATAGTAGAGGTAGCACAGTACCGTAAAATTTAATGAAAGTTCTGATATGTCTTTGTATGACAGCAAAAAGGAAAGAATGCGACAGTCAACGGCCCTGAGGAAGAAACTCACTTTGTTGAATTTGTCTTAAAATACTGATGGAATCAGCAACCAGCGTCGGAGGAAAACATGATCAATTCAAGAGGGTTGAAAGCGTAGAATTAAATTCTTGCTTACTACACTGAAGAAGTCGGGTACACTGTTTTACGTTAAAAAGCACCTGCTAAATGAAAGACTGACACACACACATACACAAATTATATGTGTAGTTCATTCAAAATCATATGCCCATTCAACAAAATCTGTCAGCACAAAATGCAATCAAAACAATACCCTTCCACCTCATTAACAAAAGAGCAAAAACAAACAAACGCTCACGGTCCTGAAGCGAATGAAGAGGAAAATATTAAAAGCGAAAACCGACTTAGGTTGAAAGTGATATAACACCAAAGTAATAATAGGGTTTTCATCAGCCTTCATTCATCGATCAATCTCAAAGAGCCCCATTTTTTATCATAAAGGTGAGGAAATTACACGTGACTTCCAATATCTTAAAGTGCAGCTGAAAGAAATTGATTAAAAAGTGGATGATGGATGAGCTCCTTACAAACTGGGACCGGGTTCCAGCAGAGCTAAAAAGACTGGTGTAGTCGTTTAGTGATGAAGAAGAAGAAGAAATTATATCAAGAGGAGAAGAAAGAGCGAGATATGAAATGAAATGAAATATATGAAATGAAATGAAATAAGAAAAAAACTAAAAGAATAACTAATTGCACGTAAGATGCGCACAAAATGGAGAACTTAGTCACATCATAAAAATATCAACAAATTATTGGATGGCTGCGACGTCCATCATTAAAGACATTAATATCCATTAAAAATTACCGATATGTATAAACAAGAAATAGAGTTTCAAGTTACTCATGCAGATGCGAGAGGCATTTGCATATGATTATACCCGACTGTCATCAGGGACATCTGGAATGAGCGTCCTGGTAATTATGAATTGTTGCAGGTGAGGCAAGGTGGTGTTATTTGAGAAAGACCTCAAGACACGCTGAGAGATACGTTTGTTTCAAGGGTAGGACAAGCAGTTTAAATTTACTTGTACTAATGGTTCTCTCTTACCTCGACATTGCTTGAGAACCAACCGACGAGGAGTTTTTGCCCCGTGTCTGTGCTTCATCGACAGGCTTCTTACGAAAGGGAAGAGCTGAACTTACAATGGAGCTTAACTAATGTTCCTTTTGGTCCTAGAAAAGAAAGCACAAAGATTAGTACAGTCTTTTAACTCCATTTCTTCAATTCAAAGTATTAATGAAATACTGTCATGTTTGTTGTCTTAATTTTCAACATCTCTAGAACAAAATAAAAACAGTTGTGTCTCTCATTTTAATTTTAATAAAACTTTCTCTCTCCATCTCCCTCTCTCTACGAATATATACATGCATATATATATATATATATATATATATATATATATATATATATATATATATATATATATGTATATATGGTATATGTATATATATATATATATAGTATATATATGTATATATATATGTATATATGTATATATATATATATATATATATATATATATATATATATATATATATATATATATATATATATATATATATATGCATGTATATATTCGTAGAGAGGGAGAGGACGAGAGAAAGTTTTATTAAAATTATTAAAATGAGAGACACAACTGTTTTTATTTTTGTTCTAGAGATGTTGAAAATTAAGGCAACAAACATGACAGTATTTCATTAATACTTTGAATTGAAGAATGGAGTTAAAAGACTGTACTATAACTTTGTGCTTTCTTTTCTAGGACCAAAAGGAACATTAGTTAAGCTCCAAATTGTAAGTTCAGTCTCTTCCCTTTCGTAAGAAGCCTATCGATGAAGCACAGACACGGGGCAAAAACTCCTCGTCGGTTGGTTCTCAAGCAATGTCAAGGTAAGAGAGAACCATTATTACAAGTAAATTTAAACTGCTTGTCCTACTCCTGAAACAAACGTATTTCTCATCGTGTCGTGAGGTCTTTCTCAAATAACACCACCTTGCCTCACCTGCAACAATTCATATGTATATATATATATATATATATATATATATATATATATATATATATATATATATATATATATATATATATATATATATATATATATATATATATATATATATATATATATATATATATAAGCATGCATGTATGTATAACTGAATCACGAAAGTTTGGAACGTGATAAATCCATAAATAAAAGTATAAGCCACGAAGGAAAAATAAACAACGGAGTTGCTACAAGATCTTTCGACGTTCAACGTCCTTTACTCAGCAGAGTAAAGGACGTGGAACTTCGAAGATCTTGCAGCAACTCCGTTGTTTCTTTTTCCTTCATGGCTTATACCTTTATGTATGTATGTATGTATGTATGTATGTATGTAATGTATTATGTAAGTTATATATATATATATATTTATATATAATATATAAATATATATGATATATATATATATATATATATATATATATATATATATATATATATATAATATATATACAATATATATACATTATCACACTTTTCTTAATTCTCCATTTATATAACTAATTTTCGAGTACGATTGCTCAAAGGAAAGAATGGCAAAGATGATACAATTATACCAGCTAAAAACCTTCATTACTGAAACTTAAGTAAGTTATATGAAAAATAACAAATAAAATGAGAAATACTAATCGTATATTTGCAAAATTCTTGATCCAATTCATTCGTTGCGTAAATTTTCCCTTTCTTTAATTCTTTATGACTTGTACTTTTCAATCTCATTCTCAATATAAAGCAATTTGAATTATCAATGTATTTATTCATTTGTATTCTTTTTTCCATTAAAAGCCATAAATAATCAGCAAAAATTATTTCCCATCATTCCCCATTATGAACCAATCAGAATCCAACTCTTTTTAATGATGTCCTCATTATGAAATGACCAGAATCGCCAACACTTTTCATCCTTCAATTCTTTCCTCATTATGAGGCTAACCGAATACATTTATTCTTTCATCCCTCAATATACTTTCTTCATTATGAACCTCATTATGAACCACGCAGAATCGCCGAACCCCTTCTATATTTCAATCCTTTTCTCATTCTAAGCCAACAAGAATCTTCAAATTGTGCGATATTGACGTATTCCATATCACTTAACAACGGTCTCTCCCTCTCGTGTAGCTGCCATTAATCAAATGGTTAGGGAACTAAATGCGTCCATTAAATCTATAATTCGTTGGATGGGGCTCATCAATTGCGGAATTGCCTTCGGCCCCACGAATTTTTATTTTGCGTGCGCTCTTCATTTACTTGTTTCTTACTTTTGCCAACTAGTATCAATTCTCATTAGCTTTTTGGTGCCTTTGTTGTTTTGTTTTGCTTACGCACTACTTTTACTGGTAAATTATAAAGCAAATATTTCGGAGCTTTACGGGGTGTGTATTGTTTTCATTTAGAAACGAGTTGCATTCTATTCTTAATAATTCATATCTGTAGCTTGACCTCATAACCAATTTCTTTGCTTTTTCAGTCATATATGACACTTCAAATATAAAATTATTAAAAATGTTCGTTCACACTCCTTACATCGTCTAATGTTTTAAACTTTCAATGTTTTTTTAGGTGTATCTTTTCAAGTATATTCATTTTTACGCCATGCATCTTAAGTTTATTATGCACAATGACACTTTTCAGTTAAGATGTTTAAAAAGGTGTTGACTCCTTTTACGAATTAATGCTACAATATAAAGTAATTTTTCTTTTTTCTTTCTGTTTTCTAAACATGATTGCAAGGGAAATTACTAATACTATTAGAATCTAGAAGGTGCTCAAACTGCTTTCCTTAACCTGTTTTGACTTAAAGGCAGCCCTGTAAGTTGGGATTTGTTGAGCAAAGGCGTCTGCATAATTGTCGCTATGGCTTTAGTTTTCTTTGTTATAACCAGGTCATGATAAAATTCGCTCGAACACATAGTCAAATCCTTCCCTAGAATCATTTTAACCGGATGCAGAGCTTCATTTCTGCAGAGAAATTTGAAGCAAAACAGAATGGAATGACAGCCTCAACAAATTAGTCAGTTAAAGGGCATCAACAGTCAAGACGACTCAACCAGCTGAAATGGAGAGAACAGGCGCAATAATTCAACAACCTCAACCACAACATTTATGCAATGTACCTTCAACTACAACTCATTCAACAAAACTGCAACTGAATACACCAAAGTGGCAACAATTACAGATCCAATCATCTAAATGGCAGCATATACCCAAATACACCAACCTACCAAAAGTGCAAAGACAGTAAGTTAATCAGTTTTTCAAAATAACATCATTATCATCATAATATCCTTCGACGCAGCTAGCAACAGGTGGAACCCGATCTAGTGCGGGAACTCTTGTCTGCATATTCATTAATTAAGTGTAAACTTAGCGGATATTGAAGTATTTCTCCTTGATCCAGTCTTTCAAGTTTATAACAAGTTGCTTTTGGCTTATGAATGGCAAATGCTTGAATATGAAAGACTTGACAAAAGTTTTTAAGCACTTCTGTGTCTCTGTTTATACTTGTTAATGATCAGAAATACACCGTGGATGGATATGTTAAATAGATATTAGCATGCATCTTGATACACGAACGCTAATGTGTGTGTATAAATTATAGATATTATCTATCTATCTTTTTCTGCAACATACATACATTATGAACATATATATCTATATCTATATCTATCTTTGTCTTGCAACATACATACATTATTAAACTAAATATTATAATCTATATCTATATCTATATCTATATATACATATATATCTGTATATATGCATACATACATACATTATTATATTCTACATACACAGAGTAAATACATATAGTACAGTCTATACTATATAGTACATAGTATAAAACTACATAAATGTAATATGATAAAATGAGGGAAAGGGTTTTGAAAAGGGGGCGCGGCAAGGAGCCCACGCAAATTAAATCCTATTTCAAAAGAATAGGAAGAAGCAATAGAAGCAAAAGTGATCAATAATCATTAATATCAGAATCATGGCAATAGGAACCAGGAACATATTTTCGATGAAGAATAGGCTTGTCTAACCATTTTTATGGTATGCGCCATACTTTACATAGCTTCATGATGCAGGTAGTTTACTCTTATCATCAAGCTAAATCAGTGGTATCAAGGTAAGAAAAGCTTCTTTCACTGCCGTTTTTTTCTTTTTTTATTTCTTGGTCTATGCTAAATAAGGTCATGTAGACTTGGGCAACTATGCCCATTTTTGTTTCTGTATGTTCTATGCGTCATCATGTATCCATGTCAATGTAGCGAGAATTTGTTTGTCAATCCATGTCACTGTCGCGAGAATTTGTCTGTCAATCTATGTCACTGTCGTGAGAATTTGTTTGCCAATACATGTCACTGTCGCCAAAATATGTCTGTCAATCCATGTCACTGTCGCGAGAATTTGTCTGTCAATCTATGTCACTGTCGTGACAATTTGTCTGCCAATACATGTCACTGTCACGAAAATATGTCTGTCAATCCATGTCACTGACGCAAGAATTTGTTTGTCAACCTATGTCACTGTCGCGAGAATTTGTCTGTCAATCCATGTCACTCCCGAGAATTCTGCCAATCCCTGTAAATGTCGCGAGAAATTGTCATTCAATCTATGTAAATATCGCCAGAATTTGTCCGTCAATCCATGTCATTGTCGCGAGAATTTGTTTGTCAACCTATGTCACTGTCACGAGAATTTGTCAGTCAGTCTTCCTGTGCGTACATAAACGCAAACAAGATATAAACTGTTTTACTGCATATACTTCATTCTCTCACATCTTCTCTAAAGGCAAGAATGGTTAACGTATCGTCAAAGATATTTCTACACTTTGTATTAACTACGAAAACCTGGACACCCAAATTTCCCCAAGGGAAGGCCTCAGTTCTTAGAGCTTCCTACTCCGAATACCGCAAGTTGTACATCAGAACCTACGAATTTATCAAAGAATTTCTTAACGTTTCACAGCTGATGGGAACTAAACAAAATATTTAAAAGGCCAATGTTAACTTGTTGGACAGATCATTCACAATTCAGTGAACAAACAAACAAGTTCACAGAGCCACATAGAGAATAGAAAAAATAACTGAGAATTTTAATTCAAACAACAATCAAGCAAGTAGAGTCATCAGGGCCTACCAAGTTACTAAATGTGCTTGCTTTTCATTAAAATAGCCTTTTTTTAATTTTTTTTTACGAAAGACAGAGCGTCTTCATACCGAGAGCAAACAAAAACGTATACAACACCATCAGGTTGGGAAGGTTGTCTTTTAGTCCGTAAAAACAGGGGTCTATAAAATGTAAGGGTCCGTGAAACAAAACGTAAAAGTGGCAAACGGGGGGAAAAAAAGCCAAGATAAAGTTGATTCAGTTATTCAGGGCTGCAGTATAGAAACCTACGTAGGGGAGAACAACACAAAAGGCTGTTTTTGGTGCAGTTGGTGTTTGATGTCGTGTTTCATTCTTTTGAAAATTGGATGGCGCTTTTGAAACTGTCCGCCCGTTGAAGCTGGACACATTTCTTATTTTTCATTGCAAAGGCTAACTAGCCGTAAAAATTTGACGAAACAAATGGCCTCCTAGAGTTCGTTGTGTGTCATGAACATCGTCGTTTTATAGGTCAAATAACTAAAAGAAGCAATGTTTCAAAATATTACAATATTCAACGGTCATATCTTTCGGGATATCTAAGCCTCCTATACAACACAAATACCCGTCCTTCTAGAATTCCTGAAGCATTTCTTCTAAATGCCTTTTCAACGCAAAATATTACAAACGTTGAATCCTAGTAAAAAGCCCATTTTAAGGAAACTGCATTCCTTAAATTTTTAATAGCAAGCTGCCATTAATTTTTTTTTTTTTTTCGATTCAAGAGATATAACTTATAAAAAAATATATTTACACCTGGTGATTCAGTTCACGGTATTTCCAGCAAGAGACAGTGTAAAGTAGGCTATTGGGAGTCAAGCTGGTAAGGAGGTCCCCCGGGAGGCGAAAACCCGTCGGCTGTGAGGTTATTTGAGGTCAGTCAGGGTAGGGCGTATTTTCATTTCGTGTTTTTCTCTCTCGAATTTCGCCTCTCTCTCTCTCTCTCTCTCTCTCTCTCTCTCTCTCTCTCTCTCTCTCTCTCTCTCTCTCTCTCTCTCTCTCTCTCTCTCTCTCTCTCTCTCTCTCTCTCTCTTTTCTACTACGGGAACCTGTATGAGCACTAAACGGAAGATGGCTAAAGTCTTGATGTTTATTTGTACTGTTGTACAGATAAACATAACTATGAATAAAAGCTTTCCTGAAAAACATCAAAATAATCTATTTCTTATTATTGTGCTGAGGCCCTAGCCTTTGGCATAACGAAGTGAATAAAACTGCATCTGGTTCAGAATTGAATATTTCTATAAATAAAAGCCATTCATTTCCCCCTTATGGATCCAAAATCTATATCATATTCTAAGGAAGGGAGGAAGCCGTAACTAAATCATCGGGGTTTCCCGTGTACTTAATCGCAGAAAACTAAATTATCATTCAAACGGGATAACTTCAGCAATTCATCATAATTGCTTTCATAACAGCAAAATGAGTGTAACTTTGTGATGTATAAAGTTGTTTTTATATAATTAGTTTGTAAGCGGGGAGAATGATACAATTACGTAGGGAGTTGCTGGAAAGCCCAGATATAACTTGTGCGATTGTTCGTAAAGTTACCTCGAGGGGAAAATTCCTCAATCATTTCCAGCGCCACCGCTGGAAAATTGTTACTTCAAAACGATGCAAAAATTCATTACCAGAGATATAGATAAACAAAATATTCACAATAAAAAGGATGAACGGTAAAGAAAGATTATAAAAGGGTTGGCCTTCATTATGCATTACTTTCCTTTTATAACCTGATATGTCACTGAGGTCCTCTAAAATTATTCGTGTTTCGAAAACGTGATATTAGCCCTTCAAGTTGGCCTTATGCGACTCCGTCCGTGGGAGTATACAGCTTTTATATTAGGGGTACTACATTTTCTCGAAGTTCATTTACCTGATCAGTAACTCCGCCGTTGCTTCTTCCCTCGATTTCTTTCGGTAGAAAGAGGTCTCTAGTCTCATTTCTGTACACATATTTCGACCATTTTTCTCTTGGTGTCAAAGAGAGTTATTTCACCACAGGCAGCGTCACAACACGGGTCGTAACACCTATATATAACCGAATGTACTTTATGGAAATCAGCTATTCATGGACGGCACGAAACCTTTTCTTAATCCGTAGTGACAAGTGTGGGTCGCTTCATGACTACACTATCTTCGAAGTTCGTAGCTTGATACAACATACATGTGAGCTAATTTTAACCGGTGTCCATTTTTTTTTATTTAACGTTCAATGACCGCGCTTCACTTCCACGGTTTTTTGCGAAACAATCGATGCTTTCCTTGATTTACAATTTACAACCAACACCCCCCGCGGCCCCGGCCCTTTTTCTTTTTAATCAAGTCTAGCATTTACTATCAAGTATTTAAATGGCTCGACAATTTTCTTCAGCATGAACTTTACCTTCCTGATGTCAATTTACTTTAAATGCCGAGCCTTCCAAATATACGAACTAAAAGAATACCCTAATGGTCTGCCTAACGCATATTGACTGCTTGGTTTGTTTGTATGGTGTTTTTATGTTGCATGGAACCAGTGGTTATTCTGCAACTGGACCAACGGCATTACGTGACTTCGAACCACGTCGAGAGTGAACTTCTATCACCAGAAATACACATCTCGAACCCCTCAGTGGAATGCCCAAGAATCGAACTCGCAGCCACCGAGGTGGCAGTCCAAGACCATACTGATCACGCCACTGAGGCGCTTGAATACTTTGTAATCCTTCGCATAATTTACCCAAAACTAAAGATTTCTTTTTTTTCTAATGCGACTGACAGCTGCGGATAAACCGAACAAAATAATGGCCTTTCCTTATCCCTGTCGCCCAGGTATATATTATATGCCTCTCTTGTTCTCAGTTTAAATCTTAATTTTCCGTTCGCGATAAAGTCGCTTTATATCACTAGCCTCGTTCCTCTACAATCATGTTGCCCATGATAAAAAGAAAAAAAGAAAAAAATTGGCAAATGAAGTTTTGTCCTACGTATGGATAAAAGAAATCTAAACATGACTGCAGTTTAGATCTTATACTAAGCACCCAATTCTGCTTATGTATACATACAAGTAACCCGTATACCGACCGCTCGTGTATTACATTCGTTTACTTACCCACTATGGCAACACGCGTTGCATACTAAAAATCTGTGATATCAGAAATTCTGCGGATTAATAGAATTCGTCTCTTTTCCCTCATCTAAAGCACTCCATTCGTACATGTGCGTATTCTAAACATTTATATTCGACCATTTAACAGACATGATCTTTATACTCTGTGGAATAAATCATGCACTGGAATAATTCAGGCAGGTTGGACAACGACAGCCTGAAATTGCTGTTAAACAACAAATATCGTAATAACATAAGAAAAACAATATCATATATATACTCATACGCCTCCTTTTTCTTGGACAAATAATGACAATTTATTCATTTATTCTTTTTATCCAAAAGGACGAAAACCAGTTATACAATTCACACATACAATATGGTAGGTCATAAACAAAAATGCTCGAATGTGTAGAAAGCTTGCATATAAACAAAGGAAAATAATGTAATTGTCAGAGATTTTATTTGCGTGTCACCTGTTTCTTTCTTCATTATATACAATGTATGTACTCCGAGGTAGAAGTAAACCTGACTGCCAAAATGAATAAGAAAGTTCCAGTTATGGAACCACAGGTTCTGCATTCATTGAAGTATACCTAGTCATGAATAAAAAAAATGTGTATATATATATATATATATATATATATATATATATATATATATATATATATATATATATATATATATAAATTATATGCATCAGAAAAGATCACCAAACTGCAAGAAGAAAGAGCAACAAAGTGGAGTGAATTCTGTAATACTACTACGACAGAGACCCAATGTGCTGTGCAACAACAAGTGGAAAGAGAAATAGAAAAGCATTCGAAAATAGTCAGTGCAAGACATAGCAAAAAGCTTCTGATATTAAACGGTGGACCAGTGAGAAACGAAGTGAAAAAAGCCGGGTACATTAATCTATCAGGAAAAGAGTTGAATGAACACTAAAAGCAGTTACTAAATCTAGGCCTGCACTGTCATTGCATACGAAGACCACACCCTGAATCCAAGAGGATTAAAACAGAAGTATTAATCGATAAACTACTGCGACCGAAAGAAGAACGCAAAATCGAACTTTAAACAAGAGTACATCGCTGAATTACTGGGTGAGGCCAATAGAACACGTGGTAACTACTTTAGTCGCATACTCAGTCCACAGCTAAAGAAAGTGTCAAAAGAACTGAGAGAAAACGAAACCATAATAATACGCAAAGGAGATAAAACCGCAGTGTACGTCATAATGAATAGAGATGAATACAACACCAAAATGGATAATATACTAAGTGATAAGAGTAAGTTTCAGGCACTTTAAAAAGACCCAATAAATGACCTCAAAAAGAAAATGATGAGACTAACAGAAAAAGCGAACAAAGAACCGAGAACAGTAAGCTTTCCAAAAATCATCGTAGACTTTGCACCCGGATACTGCTACGGCACAGTCAAGATCCACAAACAGGGAAACCAACTACGGCCCATTGTATCCCAAATGACATCCCCCATGTATAAAGTGGCAAAGAAATTGAACGAAATTATAACTCCGTATATTCCTTCAACGTTCTCGCTAAAATCATCGACGGAATTCATCGATCTACTGCAAGACACCACACCCGACGAAGGCATAGCATCCCTGGACGTCGAAAGTTTATTTACTAACGTACCAGTGGATGAAACAATACAAATCATCATGGACAAGATATACCGCTCTGAGAAAACACCATTACCGATACCCGAAAAGATTTTAAAAAAGATGCTAGAAGCATGTACAATACAAATGAAGCCCTATTTCCTCTCACATAGGGGCGAAATACATCGGCAAATGGGCGAAAATGACATAGATGAATTAGTAAATAAACTCCAAGCAAATTCTACATTAAATTTTACGGTAGAAAAAAGTAATGAGAAAATGCTCCCCTTCTTGGACGCACTTGTGACCCCCCCCCCTCCCCCCCCCTCCCCCCCCCCCAAATACAATACCACCGTATACACTAAAAAGACAGATGCTGGGAGATGCTTAAATGCTAGAGGAGAATGCCCTGATGCATATAAACGATCAGTGGTAAATGCATACAAAAACGCGCCATAACACACTGTTCGACGTGGAAAGCGACTAACGAAGAAATCAACAGAGTTCAACATCTACTCACAAATAACGGCTACCCAGATGACATGATCCAGTAAGTTGTCAAAAAGAGATTAGAGGCTTTCCATAACCCGACCCCGAGGGACAACACACAAGACATAGACAAAGAAATAGTGATATACCATCAGATATCATACAACAAACACCACGAAGATGAAAGGAAAGCCATCCTTGGTATACTGCGAAGAGGAACCACCCCCCTTAGCGCCATATAACAAAATAACACAAAGAATTTACTGCAAGCCGAACCTTACGGCCTCACTGGTAATGAAAAATAGTACGGTCCCATCGACGGAGAAAGAGGTTGTATCTGATATAGTATACAAGTTTGTCTGTGCTGACGAGCAATGTCAGTCCCCCCAAAATGCTATACCGGATACACAACCACTGCACTAAAACGACGCATGCAGGCCTATAGAAACCAAGGCGCCATTCTCCAGCACTTTGTGGATACCCACAATAAAAAAACCATCCCTACAAGAACTTCTCACAAACACCAAAATAATACACAAGGAATGCAACTACAGCCGTTTATTAATATCAGAAGCAGTCAGCATCACCATGCAACGCCCCAACCTTAACATCCAACGCGAGGCAGAAAAATCCTTACCCTCGTGTAGGGGGCAGACCTTCAACCGCGTGGAACAAAACCACCACACGCGGACAGGAGCGCACACTGACATTCAGTGAATTAAACATATATGTATAATGTGCATATAATAACTTACTTTCAACTTTTGATATAACATCTGTTAACATATTTATTTGTTTGTCTTATTTTATATTTCACTATAGTCTTTTGTAAATACTTAAAACTAGGTCTCTGGCAACTGTACTACCTCTCCGTCCCCATGACGTCACATAACGCATGCAGGTTCATTTTTGTATATACGGGCTGCTCTACGAGCAAGAGCCCGTGCTGGCACAAGGCCAGCTTAATCTCAAATTACAACATATTTGTATCAGTACGCTTGACAACGTAAATACGTATAGGTTGACGAAACAGCTGTCGCGTGTAAAAATACTGGAGTAAATGGAAGAACCCCATTCTGTGTCCATTAGTAACCTGAACAATGAAGTGAAGAAAATAATTAGAAAATATGAAGCAATTTCAAAAAAGCTGGTTAACAGTGAAAAGGCCACTCTATTCAATGAATTATATATATATATATATATATATATATATATATATATATATATATATAATATATATAATATATATATATATATATATATATATATATATATATATATATATATATATACCATCTGTTTGTTTCCATGTTCCTTTTAGCACCCTCCCTTCAAAGAATATTGCGACGAGGCATTTCTGGTTCGTGTGACAGAGTGAATCTGAGCTCACACAGCCATTTGAGCATTCGAGCAGTCAGGAGTAAAACTAGTAAGCTGATAGAAGTTCTCTAGTTGATTTGTTTGTCTGACGAAAAAAAACAAAATCAGAAATAGGGGAAAGAAGAGACGGTGTTTCTCTCTACGGAGGTTGGGTGAAGGAGTCAAGAAAATAAAAGATCGTG
Source organism: Macrobrachium nipponense (assembly GCF_015104395.2). Lineage (NCBI taxonomy): Eukaryota > Metazoa > Arthropoda > Malacostraca > Decapoda > Palaemonidae > Macrobrachium > Macrobrachium nipponense. The sequence goes on from NC_087205.1 coordinate 75,555,798, forward strand.
ATAACTGAGCCGTTCTATTTTCCCCCCTTTTTGTTTTGTTTTGGCAAGTGATATAGGTAAACCTTTCTCGGAACTTTGCCTAGGAGCTTGCTGTCTTTTATATCGGTCGTAGGATCTGATGCGGGTACAAGTACTTCATATACATTTGCATTTAAAAAATACGCTGCCAATTGTTAACTTGAGCTACGCATATCGTTCTGATCTGTTTATGATGTCCATGGCGCAGTCTCTCCCCTTAATGTCCTCAAAATAGCAGGTTTAATGTCTTGTTCATTTGATGTAAGACATACAGTTAAAAGACATGATATCAAGAGTTTCCGATTTGAATGTCTACATTTTTGCTGTAACAGTTAACCAATGAGAAGTATTCATTTTCTCCCTCTCTATATTTTCCCTTCATGGTTTAACAAATAACTTCAAGCGCATGAATCGCACGGTTCAGAGAAGACTATTTTTGCATGTATAAACTTAGGTTAAGTACAGACGTAGGTCAATTTCTACATAAATAATCTTTAATACAATGTCCATGTTGGCGTGGGAATATGCAACACATCAGTGATAATAATAATTATACTAAAATAAATAAATAAAATAAAGGCCTTTGGTTCCATAACTATTTTGCAACGTTATTACTTTGCAAAATCTGTGTGGCGGTAAAATCTATTCAAGATATATCGTCGACTGAACATCCTTGAAAGTATCGTATCAAAACCTATTTCAATGTCTCTGCCATAATGAAATTTGTTTTCGAAACTAATACCTAAAGTAGATTTCGGGGTTTTCCATGAAATTAATAAATCAAATTCTTACCTAAAGCTTCTGATAAATTCTCGTGTTCTAATTATTTAGCAAGGATATTTTGTTCCATTTCAGCTACGTATATTGTCACAATATTTTAAAACAAATATACATAGATGCACACAATGTCTGTCTATATATATATATATATATATATATATATATATATATATATATATATATATATATATATATATATATATATATATATATATATATATATATATATATATATATATATATATATATATATATATATATATATATATATATATATATATATATATATATATGTATGTATGTATGTGTATATACATATATATACATATAAACATATATATACATACATATATATATATATATATATATATATATATATATATATACCAACTAAGCTACTGATACTTGTTCGATAGTCAAAATATTCATTTTGTTAAGAGGGGCAAAAAAAAAAAAAAAAAAAAAAAAAAAAGGGGGTTGCGGGGTGGGCGGGGGTTAACTCGCTTTACAGTATTTTACTCTTGATGATTCTGACCGTCCACCACTTACAAACGATGACCGCCTGGCTATCAAAGCTAACATCAGTAGCAATATCATTAACTGTAACTGGTTCCACCACAACTGAATTCGGCTGTTATGAGTCTAATGCTGCCCTGAGTGCAGACACTGTAACTGATACTAATGATTAAAACGTGGGTCCTTCACATCTATTAATTCAGTCTAGGCAGAATAATATATACTAATTAAAAATCGAGAGAAATTTCGAAAATATCAAGTAATCAGGGTATTAGTGTTAGAACGAACGAACCACATCCAAAGTAAAACATCCAGGCATCCCCGGAGTTATTCTATTGCCAATAACTGGTTTTATCTTGCAGCGTTTGCGTTCATGTCAGCATCAATTCAGCTTCATTGGCAATATAAGGGACGACTTCAAGTTTGTGGAAGCGGCCGATTGCTTCGAGCTGGTTTTGTTTCTGCCCGGTCTCAATCGCGTACTTTATTTGCATTGAATGTCTAAACTTGATGAGTCTCTATCTTACTTTCAGTGTTGGATGTCAACGGAGAGGGAAGTGGTCCTACTGAATGCGGATCGAAGGACGTCGGGAGAGTTCCAGTGTGAAGTTATTGGTGAACATCCTAAATTTAGAAAAGAATTCCGAAAGTCCAACCTCACCGTCTATGGTAAGACTGCAAATTGTGAAGTTGTAGACCATTCCAGTTTTTTTTTTTTTTTTTTTTTTTTTTTTTTTTGGGGGGGGGGGGAGCGCTATTATTGGTAGATCATTTTTCTAAATTGAGCGTTACTTCATCTAATTTATTCAGTGAAAGTGCTTTTAAAATGGTTTCATTTATGGTACGACAGATCCTCGTACCACATTATGTACTAAAATCTATATAGTTAATGCACGATGTTTCAGGAGATTACTTTGGTGGATTCACATCAACCGTGCATTTGATGTCTAGGCCAGTCCCTTACGACGCTCCTGATTGGCTGTTGATAAGCCAATCGCAGAGCTAGAATCTCT
>NC_087205.1:75563124-75600624 GCF_015104395.2 Macrobrachium nipponense
AGTTCACCATCTCAAGGCTGAATCAAAGAAACAAAATCTCCCTGTTCTATCATTACCTCAAATGAGTTGTACCTGTCATTTGCCTCTCATACTCCATTACCCACATGTTGCCCTTCCGTGAAGAACATTACATCCCTCAATCTCCCCTTCCCTCTGCTATTAACGGCTATTAACCCATCATAAAATCACCTCGTTCCTTCCACGTCGCGCTGCCTAATTGCAGGATACTGAAGCAATTTCTTTCCTTCATGCATTTCACGTTTATTAACTCCCCATAAAGTACCCTGGCAATTTGGCTATATCACACCCAACAGTCGTCGAGATATATTTTTAAACGATTTTACTGAGAATATCATAAGAAAGCTTTCTTTCAGCTGCAAAATATGACGTGTTGTAGTAATTCCCTCACGAAACTCTGTCATATGAAACTGCACAAAGCTTATAAAAGCATCAATACCTTCACATAATCATTCTTTCTCTCTCACAGGAAATAAAGTTACTGTAGTATCAGCGTCGTAAAAATGTATAACATAAGAGCAACAAATCACAATCAACGCAGCACAAACGGTTAGTTTCTTTTACTTAAATAGAAAATAGAAACACAAACACACATTATATATATATATATATATATATATATATATATATACATATATATAGTATATATATATAGATATATATATATATATATGTATATATATATGTATATATATTATATATATATATATATATATATATATATATATATATCATATATATATATACATATATATATATATATATATATATATATATATATATATATACGTAAACGATATATATATATATATATATATATATATATATATATATATATATTTATACATACATATATATATATATATATATATATATATATATATATATATATATATATATATATATATACACACTCATATACATATATGTTTGGTATTTTTAGAAAAATACTCGTGACATGAGCGCACATACACAAGACGTGAATGCAGAAGGAAATCTTGCAAGCGAATTCCCATCGTCACTCTGGCCTGATTGCTCCTAATGACGCAGACTACCTTCTTCCTACTTATACCGGCGCAGCTGCTAACTGAGTTACGCCCTTCATCTCTTTATAACTGCACTCTCAACACATAAACATACACCCACATATAAGGGCCCTGACACGCTGAGACATAGGTAGGTTTCTTACAGTACTAACATTTTAAATGTTTTTTTCTTCTTTGCCCGTTATTTTACTATCCTTTACAGTTTCTTTAATGGCAGTTATAGAATTAAAGAATGCTCGAAACCTAAAGGCTTTATCATGAGCATCATTATTAACACAACTTCTTTTATTAGCAGTAGAGGCCGTAGTACTGCTGTTTATAGCATTGTCTTTGTTCACAGATATTATTAATGCTCTAATTATATTCACTATCCATGTCTCGTTGAATGATATTCATTTTACAGTTACTTTTAGGAATTTAGTTTACTCCTCTCCTTTCGAACAAGGAATGATTATTCCAAAGAGAAGTAAGAAAAATCAATGGTGCTGATCCAGTAGTAGTATTCAACATAACAATCCTAAAAGAGGGTCTTCTTACCAACTGTTGTCATTTATATTTGCATTATTATTAAATTGTTTCCTTAATTTGTGTTATCAAGACACAAAGGACGTTAGGAACAGATTTATCAAAGCCTGGTTATAAAGCATAATCGTTAAGGCTAACATTGAGAGCGAGTAAATTTATTATTATTATTATTATTATTATTATTATTATTATTATTATTATTATTTTATTATTATTATTATTATTATTATTATTCAGAATGATTAAACATACACATCAAACCGGCCTTATGTTCATTATTGTGCGAAGCAATTCCACAATTTTAAAATAAGCACTGAAAGTTATGGTAATGTTTCCGTCCTGTCAGAGGAGCCCCAGAACTACTACAAAATCTCAAATTAGTAGGCACTCCAATTCTCAAGCATGCATATGTTCAAGTTTAAACCAACTATTAACAATAACCAAACCTCTTTAATAGACATGCATATGGAGCAACGTCTACAGACACAGGTCCCGTTCAAAGGACATGATTTCGACTACACATCTACAAAAAATATGGTAAAGAAAAAATGTAAAAGACAAGTTCTCGAAAATCAGGGCCCTACATAACACCCATAAATCATACGTTACGAAATACAGTTTATAGATTACAAAACATCATTTCCCCTCTATCTGTGAAAGGTAAAAAGCCAGATTGCGAAGTAAAATGAAAGACAGAAATACTGCCTCAAATAAGCCACAGTCCCTGGGTGTCACTGGAAAAAAAGAACTGCATTTCATAAGTAAGGTGGAACGTCTCACCTTGGGGAATTAGTTATGAGTTCGAACAAATGGAGTGTTACTTTAAACATTATGGTATGTTGAGTGCACTTAGCGCAAGGGTTTTCAACCTGGGGTACACCAAGGGTCTGTCGGGGGTACGCGCTCCCCATGGCACTCGAATGAATGTTAGATGCCGACCTTCAGTGTACTTGAGCAATAACTAGCTCCTCGGCCAACTAGAATAGTTAATGAAAACAGTTTAAGCCATTTCATTAACTACCTCTGCAGCTGATGTAATAATAATGTATTTTGTTTTGGCAGCGTAGTACCATAACCTTGAAAATTTACTGCATAGCCAGAGGTAAATAATTATAAAAAATTGTCTATTTTTTGTGGAATTCTTTATATTTACAATATTATTGGTTATACTAGGAGAGTTATGTACTTACTTCCCCTCGGTATAGTTTTTCTGAGTTGGTTTTGTTTTCCATGTTATACAAAGTGAAGGGGGTACTTTACTGAAATTACAAATATCCGAAGGGGTACGTGGGGAGGAAAAGGTTGTGAACCCCTGATTTATCGGTTAATTCATGAGAAATTAGAAATCACCAGACTTTTAAGGGGACACTTTTAAAAGGAAATAGACTTTTAAGGGTGCGCATTTAAGAGGAAAGAAACTATAAAGGTAATCTTGTAAAATATGAATATATGAGATATGTAAAATTATTCCACCCAATTTTTCAAAGTAAACATACTAAAGAATACATTTATGCTGTATAGCAACCTAACAAAAGGTCAATAAAAATGTTACAACATCAAACATTATCATACCAATATTTGCTGAAGATGACAAAACGAATCAAAAACAAAACAAGAAGTCAAAATCACTTCAAAGCAACCAAGAAGTTGGAAAAAAAAAGTACAGTGCACCGCATGCAGAAGTAAAAATAACTTTAAACAACCAAGAATTTGGAAAAAAGTACATTACAATATCTTTCAAAGAAACTAATCCAAACAGCGTAGAATAGAATAAAATATAGAATTTAGGCCGAAGAACAAGTGCTGGGCCCTATGAGTTTATTCAGAGCCGTCACGGAAATTGTCAGTACAATGGGTTGTAAGGCGTAATAGGAGAAAAGCCTCGTAGTTGCATTATGAATCAAATGTTGGGGTAGGGTAAAATCAAGATGGAAGAAAGACTATGAGTGGAGGTCTAGTAAAAGGAATGAAACGGATTCCAGCTAGGGGCTGAAGAGACGTTGCAAAGAACCTTAAAAAATGTAAATCGTTCAAGAAGAAAATAAACCAATATTTAACAAAGAAACTGAATGATGCATTGCAAATCATTAAAAAAAATAAACTACAGTATTTTACAAATAAATTGACTCAAACATTGTAAATCGATCATTATGTGATGCATGATAAATGAAAATGGTAGACGCATAAAATACAACAGTACAAGAGCCCCATTACATCAGTGATTCTCAGCTCTTCCGTTGTCATTTACCCTCTGGGATTCCTGTGTTACTACTGAGTCAATCTTTACACTTCTCACCAGGCATTGTCAGCGTAAACTTTCGTTTCACTTAACCGTCAAATTTACTTGTTCGATGGGCCACCCTCATGTCGTCACTGGCTTTCCGGTAGTTCCTTCCCATAACCTCCTTTGCTGCCCCAGGAAGAAATGCCCATTAATATGGTCTACCCTTCCTTTGAAGTTTAAAAATCCTCTTACCTCACCATGATTCCATGACTTTCGTGAGATGTTTTAACTACTATTGCCATGATAATTATTACCCCAAGGGATAGCGTTTACTCGTGGTCACTTTCTTATATATCTTAATGAAAGTGAATGAATCTCCTTTTCACCTTTATCTCAGACTACATCGTATAAAATTGTTTCATCATTCCCCAACTTTGCCTTTTTCTCTTCAGCACATTCAAACCCCAAACTCAAGACAAAACAGACATCGTGTACAATGACTGACGAAAATGCCTCTGTAGAGAAATATCTGAATAGAAATACTACATTACTCGGAGCCGAGGGCCGAGGAAAGTCACAGAATTTCACAGTGCGCCTCAAAATACCTCCTGAACCCTCGGGAATCCCGTAAGGTTGAATCGGAATGAATATCTTGTCCTGCGTCCCATTCCATGATATCCCTTGGGCAGGACAAGGAAGAAGATTAGAGCTCAGCATAGCACGTCGTGCTGGTACGTTTACAGGATTTGGAATATCTCAGATTTTCAAACTATATTTTCCGAGTTTTTGTTTTTTTCCTTTAAAAGAAAACTATCCTGCCGGCTTTGTCTGTCCCACCGCACGTTTTTCTGTCCCCGCTTTTTCTGTCCGCCCTCAGCTCTTAAAACCTACTTAGGCTAGAGCTAAAAGGACTACAGATTGTTATGTTGATCATTCGTCCTCCAATCATCAAACATACCTAATTCCAGCTCTCTAGCCTCAGTAGTTTTTATTTTATTTAAGGTTAAATTTAGCCACAATCGTGCTTCTGGCAACTATATAGGACAGGCCACCACCGGGCAGTGGTTAAAGTCTCATGGGGCGCGGTTCATACAGCATTATACCGAGATCACCAAAGATAAGTTTATTTTCGGTGGCCTTGATTACACGCTGTAGCGTTTGTACACAAAACTCGATTGCGCCGGAGAAACGAAGGCGCATTTTTTACCTGTTTATTTTATTAGTAGTGATAATTCTTGCAATTCTGTTCAAAGATAAATACTTACAAAATTCGGTGAAAAACAGGGTAATGTTTTCAAAATATTTCTATTGTGAGTAGCCTACAAAACAAGAGTAAACCTTACCGTTTTTCTTCCCCATCTCAAAAAAATCTAGATTTACTACCTGCTTACTAGTATTACGGATTAGGACTGGCAGTGGTATAAAAAAATCAAAAGTGCATCTGTCAATACTTATTCATATGGAAGGGATACCAAGGCGCTGAAACCGCTAAATAACATTTGTCCATATCATTATGAACACTTCGACTGTGTAACTGAAGTATTTCGAACTTTGCTGAAGGTGTTTTAATTTTCTCGTCTGATTTACAGGTAACACTGCAGACAGTTAAATGGTCGAATTGTAAAGATACAAAAGGATAAACCTAAATACTATTTCCTAGCTACAAATGGAAAATGATTTTCCGTGCAATTTTCCACATTGCAATAATCTTTGAATTATGGGGCTCCCCCACTGGAAAAATATGGTGCACGTAATTTTTTCTAGGTTCTAAAGGAAAGGATATATTGTATTCGAGGTCAGAGCGCTCATGTTTCGTACTTTTTAAGTACAAATCAATACGTCCCTATCCTCATTTAATTTCTCCTGTTTTCTACATCATTGCTGGGCGGGGCAATGAGCCAAGCTCTTACCGTCATGCAACTAAATTACTATACACAGCTTTGGTAATTCCTATATATATATATATATATATATATATATATATATATTATAATATATATATGTGTGTGTGTGTGTGTGTGTGTGTGTGTGTGTATTGTGCATGGGTACATGTAAAAGTATTTAAACAGGTTTACTCATTTCAGTGGCACCGGAGTTCCAACGAATATGACAATTACTTTCTGATCTTCCTTAACTGACTTATCCGTATATGTAACTGCTAAAGTTAAAGGCTGTCTGAATAAGTATATATATATATATATATATATATATATATATATGTATATATATATATATATATTATACATATATAAATATATATTATCTTCTCTCTTCTTCCCCAACCTTTCTCATTCTTGTAAAATATAATTCTTGTGGATTTGCGTTTTTCATTTCATTATTTACATTCCGTCTCAAACTGCCTGGAAATATAAACTCTTGATTTCAAATGTGATGTGTAGAGCAGTCAGTTTTGCAAGTAAATAAAAAACTGCCATAAACTTTAAAGCTAAACTTTCGATATATATTTCTACTACAGATAACTACTCGATGATTTTTCTTATGAAACTGTTCTATCAACTCTGGAATTTTAGAGTGAATGGAGAAATGGTACTTTATTTCAACTGTGAGACCTTTTGATTTACTTGATTATTCATTTCCGCAGCTAACACAGATCAAACTTGAGACTATTTTCCAAACATAACAAGGACCATTTGAGTCTCATTACAAAAACACCTTTAATCGAAACGTTTCTATTATATCGTGTGTATGAATTTGTTACTGCATACTGAATGTGACATGTTCAGGACCAGAATCTGAAATATCTGTCATAACATTAAACGGAGTAATAATGAATGATGGTATTCAAAACAAGAACTTTCAGCTCTGAACGTTTTCTTGACGTACAGATCGTTGCAGCCATTAAGCAATTAATTCAGCCACCCTTAAGAAGATGGATGCCCTGACTTAGTCGGTGTTAGGTCTTAAAAATCAATTCACACAACGACACAGTAATGGAAACCCATACTTTGAAAAGAAAACAGAATATAAGCCAAAGGCCAAGCGCTGGGACCTATGAAGTTATTCAACGCTGAAATGGTAAAAAAGTTTGAAAGGTGTAACAGGATGAAAACATTGCGGCTGCGATATTAACCAATTGTTAGGAGAGGGGGGAAAGTAGGATGAAGAAGAAAGAAAACATGAACGGAGGTACAGTAAAAGGAAAGAATAAGGAATGAAATAAGTCGCAGCTAGGGTCCGAAGGGACACAGCAAAGTACCGTAGGTAAAGCCTACAGTGCACCACAAGAGGTGCACTGACGGCTCTGCCCACCAACGGGACCCATACTTTGAGAAATTCTTTCATCGATGGATAGCACTGACATACTAAAGTTGCAAACAAATCAATTTAACTTGCCAAGGACTGACGTCTACCTAACAAATTGAAGACTACGAAAAGGGATGTTTACTTGGTGTATTATTCCTTGAACTGTTTCCACCAAATTTCAAGTTGACATAACTTCAAAGCTGTTCCTGAACTCTGTCAAAAATACTCTGTGGAAGCGATGAGGAAAATATAAGAAATAAAAAGGAATCTGCAATGTTTCTGTAGTTAGCAATATTATAGTTTAACAGCTGTTATTTTCACTATATGGTAGTGTCATTACTTCAAAACGCTTTTCAGGAGAGGTCACACAATTCACGAAAATTCTAATGACAGTACAAAACGCTACAGTGCTAAAGATTAAAACTACCAGGAAATTATATACTTTGCAAAATGAAATTAAATCTCAGGTTCTTCATGATAGCACGCTTTTCCAAGTGAATTAAGCAAAACACCTAAGTTCTCATTTATCAAGCTATAACTTTTTTTTGTATATGGGTTTCCTAGTTCCTCCTTTTGTATTAAAAGATCTCTAAGACAGGAGACAGGGCAGCCCGATGTCAATGCTGTTATATTGTATATATTTTTTTTATTGTAAATTTATACATCCATATATATATATATATATAATATTATATATATATATATATATATATATATATATATATATATATATACACACACACACATTTTTACATAGAAATCTCATGTACAGTATAGTCCTTGCACAGTATACGTATGCTCTGTAAAGGACTACAATATGTGGTTAACCCACATCATAAAAAAATACATCAGTGTGGGACCTCTCCTGCTGGTGGATAGAATGCAGGAGTAACAAATGACACATCCTGATATAAAACATACAGTAGCATAGAGAGACGGCATCCTTGTCTTACTGATCTTTCAATGGGAAAGGGGTTACCTAAATACCCATTAATACATAACCGACTCATACAATTCTTATAAAGGATTTTTATCCTCTCGACAAATATGCATGGCATTCCCAATTTTTGCATTATTTTAAACAAGAAGTCACGATCGACAATATCAAAGGCCTTTGCCCAATCTAGTTTTAAAACAGCTCCACTTAATCTATCTCATTGACATAGTGGATGATATCTCGAATGTTGTTATTACAGTTTATGATAGATTTCCCTTTTACACTACAATATTGTTCTTCAGAGATTAATTTTGGCATGACAATCTTTAACCTGTTTGCTAATATTTTCGCAATTATTTTATAATCGACATTTTAAAGTGAAATAGGTCCTCCAGTCATTAAGGGTATTCTTCCCTTTAGTCCCTTTGCTAAGGAGTTTGATTAATCCTATATTTTGCGAAGAAGTCAAATATTTGCATTCAAGTACTTTCTTAATTACCATTAATAGCTCATCTTTTATTATGGGTAAAAATTCCTTATAGAATTCTGTCGGTAACCGTCCATACCTGGTGCTTTCCCATTATTCAAATTCTTAATTACAGCAACTTAACTCATTTTCTGTAATATCATCAACCAACATTTCACAGTCCTCTTCTTCCGTCTATTATGACATAATGCTATGAATTCTCCTGCTCGTGAAGTTCAACATCAACTTTCCTATATAATTCTTTATAAAATTCTGTAGAATAGTATAAAATGGCATCTGTTTTATCAAATACTTGTCCTCCAGGCCCCACGATATTACGTAATACACGATTACCTTGTTTTTTTCTCTTCCCTTAAAATAAGTGGCATGATAACCTTTCTCCTTCTATTTTGTCTTTAATTTTTGTTCTGACCTTTACCCATTCACAAATATCATTTTTCAGTTTTTTGTCATCCTCATCTTTTATTGGAAGTTATCATTGTAAATTCTACACCATCATCCCCTGCTTTCATGTATAAATCTTTAAGTCTTTGTTGCAAGAGATTGATCAAACCATATTTTTCTGATGCTATCTGTTTAGACTCCTTTATAAAGAATCGTTTTATTTGAATTTTACAATGATCCCACCATTCTAGTATATCTCTGAAATTACTTTTTCCCATTTTAAGACTCACCCACAGAACTTTAAATTTTTCTTTCACCTCATCCCTGAGCTAACAGACTTACATTTAATTTCCATACACCTCTTCCAATAGAATGGTGATTAACTTTGATACTGGTTACAACATATTATGATCTGAAAATGATACAGGAATCGTTTCACATACATTGATATATGAATACAGTTTAGTCACATATATCCTGTCAATGCGAGAAGCATAGTTTCTCTTATATAAGTATGGTCCTTTGAAATATTCGTATTGGCAATATCTCTCAAACTAATTGCCTTTGATAACAGAGTAAATTTCTTAGAGATCAATTTATGAATATTCATTCATGACGGTATATTACTTTTCAGTTCCATTCTTGTTGTTCGTATTCCATTCAGAAGGCCTGCTTCCCGTCCATGAGTAAATCTGTTTAGCCTAATTCCATATACTTCCCATACCTTCCGAGAATGTATTCGAACAAACCATTTTCCATTTCGAATGGCGCATATTTAATTGACACGTATGTGTATGCTCTACTGAAATTAAATATTCGAAATGATTTTTGATCACTAATGTTTACGTCTTTTTCATCATAGAGATCACAAAAAGATTGATAGGCTCTCTTATTACAAAATTTAATGACAAACCTATTGCCATTATAAACCTGGTATCCGGTGATAACCTCAGGATTTACTTTCAATAAATCAAAAATTACCTCACGTACTTCACAAATTTCAGAGTTGAACGAAAACGACAACCCCACAGAGTCCTGTCTCCGGGTTGGTTTAAAGCTCATTGTGTCACCAATGACACTTCACTGACGTCACCAATAGCATGGGGGCATGGTGTAACTTTGGCCAGGGACCCTCCTGGCGAAAAAAACGGAAATATTTCACTAATCTACACCTTTAGCACAGTTTTTTCTCTTTCAATTTAATCTAGAACGTTGATATAGTCGATTTTTTTAAACTTGGCAAACTTGCACTTAACTTGCACTTAGCTGCTTGTCGCTGATTGGATGAATGTCGTGTTGTCCGAATCTCTCAGTTTTGTTTTCACTCTGTTTCAGAATTGTGATTATACGGCCATAGATTGAGATAAGAGCCAAATTATGTAATGTTATGTAAATACCAGTTGTAATAAACTTAAGTATTAAGAAGTTACATAACAAATTATTATATAATAGTTAACAGTTATGAAACAACACTCTCCGAAGCTGTAGACTTGAAATATGTTTCAAACGCATGAGCTTTAATGTTTAAATTTCTAGCCAGATTTTTAGCGCAATCGTGCCATTGGTGGTTTGGAAAAAAGCAAAACATATTTATTGTACATTGCTGAAGGTTGTATAACGCCTAAGAACAAAATACTACATAGAAAATGTAAGCTTGCCGAAACATTTGGGGTGGAGGAGTTGAGAAAGGAACAGCCGGCGAGTTGTCGTCTGCACACACCGCCATCATCAATCGGCTAAGAATCGGCTATCGAGTCGTTGGCTCACTGTCGTCGATTCCCCCTATTTCAGCCATGGCCACAAAAGTCGACATGGAACAAAGCACAGATGAAGGCGCTTCAAACACCAGTCATATACATGCTGCTGGCAGTAGGCTTACCAGTCAGTGCCTCAATATAATAATGAATCTTTTTTTCAATATTTCACTTCACAGGGCCCTACCAAGACAATGAAAGAAATCATTAAGGCGACAGCAACAGCAACTTTATACATATCCTAAAACATTAATGACATTCCGTGAGCAGTACTTTTGAAATGCAAAAACTGAACATTATGATATATAAACATCTTTATTATTTTCTGAAGACAAGAACACCACAACCCGCATTTGAACCTCCCGCTGAAAGTACGTCAACTTTCTGTCAATCCCGAGGCTGTTCCTCCCACAACTCTTCCACCCAAATTTTCTGACTAGGTTACATTTCTACGATAGTATTTAGTTCTTAGGCGTTATACAACATCGGCAATGTACAATAAATATGTTTTTTTTTTTTTCAAACAACCAATGGTATGATTGCACTAAAAATCTAGCTGGAAATTTAAACATTAAAGCTGATGCGTTTGAAACATATTTCAAGTCTACAGCTTCGGAGAGAGTTGTTTCATAACAGTTAACTATTATATAATAATTTGGTATGTAACTTCTTAATACTTAAGTTTATTACAACTGTTATTTACATAACATTATATAATTTGGCTCTTATCTCAATCTATGGCCGTATAATCACAATTCTGAAACAGAGTGAAAACAAACCTGAGAGATTCGGACAACACGACATTCATCCAATCAGCGACAAGCAGCTAAGTGCAAGTTTGCCAGGTTTACAAAAATCGACTATAGTTACGGTTTTCTTCTGCCTGGGTACGTTAAACCATCTTTATCCTTCGAAACCCGTCGATAACAGCAGAGCTCAAACGTGGATGTTTTTTACATACTCAGGGCTGCCAACCATTCAGAGCTATAACTAGGTAAATAACCCAACGCATACGATAAGATCATTTCTTCTACGAACGTAACTAGCCATACTGGCAATTCCATCTTATACAACAATACAGCGTAAATTCTCGCAATTATAATAAATATATTATAGAACGTACTACGTTTCCTTAACGTTATCCTATTCGTGTGTAACTTCGATAGTGTAACTAGCACAGGGTCAGCTTCTCTCGTCGCTAAAAGTGTTGATGGTCCGTGTCATTCTGCTTGTGGAGGCTCGTGGCCCAAGGTTATACAGGCTGTCAGCTTGTTCTATAAAAATGTACAGCTTGTTCATTAATAGTAATAAACAGCACTAATATTATTGCTATTACAATGCTATACACAATATATATATATATATATATATATATATATATATATATATATATATATAAATATATATATGGTGTCAACACAAAAATTATATATATATATATATATATATATATATATATATATATATATATATAAAATAGAGAGAGAGAGAGAGAGAGAGAGAGAGAGACCCTCTAATGACCAAATGTCAAATTCGAAATGTGCGTTTTCTGAAGTGAAATCATTGGAAATCTACAATATCTACATACATGTTTGAATGGGCGACGGTATGGCTTTGTATTTTATTGAGCCAATTGCTCTTTTTATATATAAAATCAATCAATTAATTGTTAAAACGGAACATATTCCTAAAAATCGTAATTGAACTTAGCAGCAATTAGCAAATTAATTCTGGTTGTCTATTTCCCATATGGATCAACAAGTAAAATGAAAACTTCCATGATCCTTGCTATCGAAGTGACGTGATAGACTAACCATAAATTGTTGTGCCGTGTCAACATTTTTCTTAACACTCCATCTGCGCCAAATCTGGGTATAATTAAGCCGCCCTTAATTACAGATAACTATACAAATTGAGGCCCGACTGCGACGTTTTGATGACAAAATAATATCATAATCGCACGGCCTATATACTATACACGACAACACAGTGGACGGTCACGTAAGTTGCCTCTAATTTATTTTTTCGAAAGTCCTGGCACATTACCTTTTCCCTAAGGTAAGGTTGGACTTAGTTCATGCGTCCCCATCGATCGCCAGGGGACCAGAATTCGTGTTCAACAGTCGCGTTGTTTTATGAGGCTGTTTGGTGATGGAGGCGTTTGCGTGACCCACTTCTTACAGGGCTAGTCCGTGTCAAGAATGCGCAAGCACGATAATGGCTCAACGAAGGCATTCATCTTCTCACTGTAATTTGGGGAATAGCTTGTAATTGGCGAGTCTCTCGCCGTGATGTAATATTTATTTGGTTTGGTTGCTAATGACTTGTAACTTGGTGTTGTACATGACAGCAGAAGGGTGGCTGGAGGGGATGAGGGGATAAAAGACGAAATTGCAAAGAAAGTCGTCCATCGAGGAGGACAGAAGCCTACGTACGCCTCAAGGTTTTCTGCTCTAACTTGCAAAAAAACCTCAGACGGGTTCTTGCATGAACGGCTTTGCTCTTACACAGGTGAATCTATAATAAATGGAACAATTTGTTCAGCGAAACGCTTAATACCTGTTGATAGATATTCAACTATCGTATATGAATATTTTTAAACTCTTGTACAAAATATCGATTACGAAAACGAATAAATCACATTCTGATGTTTACCGTTTCTTTTTCATGGTGGAGATACCGAGAGGGGTATTGAACCGAAATCAAGCTCTGTACTCCTACAAAATTAGCGCAAATAACTTCCCATTTTCTGTAAAGACCAAATCGCCACTTCAAAACAGGCAAGTGGAATAATTCACAGAATACAGGAAAAGGAAAAAACAAAGAATTTCACATATAGGGAGCGAATGGCATGCAGAATTACTCGAACAACAAAATTATTTCCGTGACTTGTCCCCTTCGTAATAGTAACTTCAAAGGACACTCGAAATCCGTTGGCCTCTGAGCCTTGGGCTGGTAATCCTGCCCGCTGTCCTTGAATGATTGATTGTATGATACAAACATAGAATCAATGGTTCTCATACCCCACCACATACTGGGGGTATGGGGCTTGATCTCGGGAGATTTGTATATAGTTGATTTTAATATGTCAATGTATACATAGGTACATTTTGTAAATAAATAGCTATATGAAACTATAAACGCTTTTGCTTTTCTTGTATGTTGTAATACTATTTCTAGCTCTTCACACGTAAGTATGTATTACACTACGTTTATTAAGTTACACTGTCAACAAACAGGACTTAACAGGACTTATGCAAAGGGGGTATGGAACCATATTGGACAATTCATTGGGGTCTGGGGTCATCAAAATGTGAAGAACCCCTGGTCTATAACTGTGCGGGAGTCAAACCACGAAGTTTTCAAGTCTCTCGCATCTCCAGTTGGTCCGTTGAAGAAAACTAAATGTTGATACAGAAATGGAGGCTGTAAAAGTACCCAAATCAAGACCAAGGTCAATCAATCCAACGGTAGATCTTGACGACAGCTTTTTCACGTCTACCGTGGAAAGAATTTTAGCAACATAATTAGCATTCAAAATGTCTCCGTATCATTTGCATAGAAACATATGATATCATTATTAATATATTGTTGTTGATAATGCTATTATTATAACTTTCCCTGTTTTGCATGGCTTCTCTTGAGCATCTAACTACATTTCAAACAAATTTCTGAGTAGACTATTTTGATTATTTTTTACTGAGGGAAATTTCTTTATAATACTAGCTTCAGTTATTCTACAAGGAGCCGATGTTTTTAATGGCATGAAATAATCTGCTTTCCAATAACGATTTTACAATATTTTCGCACCTAAGAAGATTAAGGCGCTAAGTTGATGTTATTATCCATAACACAGTTTCAAGAGAGTTGGAAAACACTTTAGCCGCCAGATTAAATCCTTAGCTAATAACCTGTTCTTGCAAACAATTTTACATATATAGTATATATATACGTATATATACATATAATACATACATATATATGTATACATGAGTAGATATATAAATATATATATATATATATATATATATATATATATATATCACATATATAATCATATATATTATATATATAAATTTGCGGAAAAAAATAATCAAGAAAGTCTGTACTTATATAAACGTCCAGCGAACAATCAGCAATTCGATTAATCAGTCAACAAACTTTATTCTCACCACCCAAGCTGATTATAAACCTTCGACGATCTAGTAACGAGGCATGAATATATGAGACTAATTTCTAGACATTGGTGACATGAGACTCACGAAATACTATATACAGGTGCTATTATGCATCCGCTATTACGTTCTCGTTTTTTTTAAAGTGAATTTTCATAATCAATATCCGAAGCATCAACTTATATAAATAGAAGTCTGCAACATGGCGTGATCGATGGTAGGACAAATAATAAACGAACAGGAAAAGTGGACTCGTGCGAGTACCCAGAAATGAGTTTCACAGATGATTACGAAATGAGGGAAGAGGCCTGTCATAGAATGAAGGAGGTAAGACGTCAGAAGAAAGTGAGGATAAATTATTGATTAGAACTAGAGTGCCAAAAGATATTAGAGCTGAAATATATTAAAAGTTTCACAGTTCGGTCTTTTGGAAGGAAGTAAAAGGTAGGTAGGTGTTCGGTGTATAACAAAATGGAAGGTGGAAGAAAAGTTGACTTGCTTCTGATGAGCCATAAGATAAATTTAGGAAAGTGATCCGAAAGGGAAGTTGATAAAGCGATTTTGATGTAAGATTCCGTCAGAGAAGAGAGTATCAGTACAAAAGTCTACCATGGGAAGTCTTCGTACTTCCTGCATATATTAGAAAGTATGTACTATATTTCAGACTGCTGTCCCTCTCTTCATGTAGGTAATGAATCATTACCTACCTGAAGAGAGACAACAGTCTCTGAAATATAGTACTTTCTATATTTTTGCGTTTTATGGGCTTCTTTTTATTATTACTATATATGTATATATATTATATATATTTAGTATGTATATGAATTTAACACATCCCCGTGATTCATATACATGCATTAAGCTACAAATGTCCTTTAATATCCAATTCGCTCTACCTCAGAGGTGATGATATTTTCATATATGTTCACCGAAAGGGTATTTTGGTTGATGATAATTTCGACCTCTCGTGGATTCATATAATATATATATATATATATATATATATATATATGTATGTATATATATATATATATATATAATATATATATATATACATATATTAAACAGGCGGAGGTTTCTCTAAACCCAACTATACAATGAAGGTAGGGGAAGCACACCAACAGGTCAAGGAACTCATATTTATTAAGTTGCAACGTTTCGAAGCCAACCAGCAGGCCTCATTTTCAAGCTAAAAAGTAACAATATCTAATTAGTACAATAAAATTAAGCTAAAATATTAAAATACACAATGTAAAGTACAATAAACAATCACAGTTAAAAACACAAATAAGGACCAACCGTTGAGTGTGAAGACAGAGGAGGACTAACAAAAAACGTAAGCAGTTCACGAGAGGTAAAGAGGTGTAGACGTGGCATGGGTGTTCAGTGAGGGGACCAGTTTTTTAATAAACAAAGATTCATTAATTGTTAAAACCTTGTGATTGGAAGCCCTTCAAAACCCACCTGAAAGTCCTTGTACTGGATCGAATACCTACATTTATCGGTATGATCCCTTATGTTGGAAAAAATTCGGGATTCGAAAGCCATGAAAATCAAAATTATACCTACAAACCCACTAAATATCGTAGCCCTTTCAACTTCAAGGACCGTTTGGATCATTGATGACTCATGTGTCATTTACAAGTTTACTTGTCCTCGATGTAATCGAGGAACCTATATTGGATCGACACATAGGTTACTTAAGGTCCGAATCGACAGTCATAGAGCTATCAGCTATAGAACTGGCACTAAGCTTTCGAATCCCGAATTTTCCAACATAAGGGATCATACCGATAAATGTAGGTATTCGATCCAGTACAAGGACTTCAGGTTTTGGGCAGAGCTTCCAATCACAAGGTTTTAACAAGTAATGAATCTTTGTTTATTAAAAAACTGGTCCCCTCACTGAACACCCATGCCACGTCTACACCTCTTTACCTCTCGTGAACTGTTTACGTTTTTTGTTAGTCCTTCCTCTGTCTTCACACTCAACGGTTGGTCCTTATTTGTGTTTTTAACTGTGATTGTTTTATTGTACTTTACATTGTGTATTTTAATATTTTAGCTTAATTTTATTGTACTAATTAGATAGTTACTTTTTAGCTTGAAAAATGAGGCTGCTGGTTGGCTTCGAAACGTTGCAACTTAATAAATATGAGTTCCCAGACCTGTTGGTGTGCTTCCCCTACCTTCATTGTATATACATATATATATATATATATATATATATATATATATATATATATATGATGTATATATATATATATATATATATATATATATATATATATTATATTAATGGGCACTTGTATTCAGCAGCATTATGAACTAGTGAAGATAAATTTAAATAAAAACAACTGAAGATACTGACGTTATATATACATTATACATATATATGTGTATTTATGTAAAGATACTAACGTTATATATACATTATATACTATATGTATATATATACACATATATAATGTATAAATAACGTCAGTTTCTTCATAATGCTGCTGAATCCAAGTGCCCACTCATTTTTCGGGAAGGGACAGTTCGGATAGAACATATTTTGTATATTCTTTTTATTCTAATCTATATTATCATTTTCAGTCGATGTCTTTCTTGTTGAATTTTAGTTTTCCTTTTCGCTTTTTAGCTGGGAAAACGGTCAGTTTTTTGTCGTACGAGTACCATTTGTTAGCTTCGTTATCACCCTTTTCTTTGCCGACTGATTTTATTTAATGAATATGTTGTTTGTTTTCCACTTGTCTAACATTAATTGAAGTATATGGGTCAGTGAATTCATAGAATTTGATAAGCTATCAACTGGTTTGGCCTTTTGTAGGTGGCAGTGTGTGTGTGTGTATATGAGAGAGAGAGAGAGAGAGAGAGAGAGAGAGAGAGAGAGAGCGAATATGTATTTACTCTGAATCTACCATATGAACGCCTGTCATTGTCTGATTTTACACGTCAATATCATCTCCCTTTTACAATTTGTTATGCGCGATAGATTCAATTCCCGAATTTTTCCGTCATATTTTATATTATTCAGAGTATTAGACCTGCTATCGAATTAATCTTCCGTTTTATTATTCGCATCAAACCGCAAACTTGCTCCTTTTCCAGCCCCACCCCTCCCCTGACCCCATCCCGCCGTCACGATTTGAGATGGGCCAGTAGTTGCTTTTTAGTCGAATCCGTCGTTGAGCTTCCCATTTAGCCTGCGGGTATATTGTTATTGCATCATGCATCCCCGAACGTTATTGTAGCGATCTGTTGCAAATCCTATTGCCCGTTGGTGATTTGAGAGAGAGAGAGAGAGAGAGAGAGAGAGAGAGAGAGAGAGAGAGAGAGAGAGAGAGAGAGGAAAATTTTTGGACAAAAATATAATTCCTTAAACTTTATCAGCATCTAATGAACTTCAACATCCTGTCTTGCCTGTTACCAAATATGACAGCCCATTTCAAAAACTTCCTAACGATATTTTTCGTGCAAAAGCGTCACTCCCGGCATGAATATCGTGGCGTGCAATATTGCCTCGGGTCAAAATCATGTCCAATCTAGTAGGCAATCCTTCCGACGTTGCAAAACCCTGTTGTCAATAAAGGGGAAATATGGCACTAAAGGATTCTGCAGTTTCCCCTGATGAAAGAAAACGAATGCTTCGTTAAACCTATTATAGTCCGGCGAGACTCTAGACTGCCACACAAACTGGCATATGCAGAATGAATGGTTCCTCAGCGTAACTAGGGTTTACTACATACATTTTCATTTGCATCAAAATATTGAGTGGCATTTTCTGGATACCGCCATGGCAATTTTCATTTCACTTACCTAAACCATCACTTGCCTAAAAGATCAGTCATATACAGTTATTTACTGGGGAAGAGGGATGGCGACCTAGCAAAAGCGGTAAGGACTAAATGGGGGCCCCAATAAACTAAAATTAACCCCCCACGGAAAAAACCCCTGAACCCTTCGCAAAGAGAATACTAACTGTACCGTCTAGCACAGGGGTTGTCAACCTGGGGTACGCGTACCCGCGCTCCCCTTAGCACTGGAATGAATGTTAGATGCCGACCTTCAATGTGCTTTGTTAAGCAAAAACGTCTCCTCGGCCAACTAGGATAGTCAATGCAAAACAGTTTCAGCCATTTCATTGACTCCCTTTGCCGTTGAAATAATAATAACGTATTTTGTTTTTGTAGATCAGTACCATAACCTTGAAAATTTACTTGCATAGCCAGAGATAAATAATTATAAAAAAAAATTGTCTTTATTTGTTTATGGAATTCTTTGTTTACAATATTATTAGTTATATCAGGAGAGCTATATACTTGCTTCCCTTCTGTACAGTACTTGCTAATATACAGAATGGAATGTTTTTCTGAGTTGGTTTTGTCTTTCCACGTTATACAAAGTGAGGGGGTACATTACTGTTATTACAAATGGCCGAAAGGGTTTTGGGGGGGGGGGGGGGGAGGTTGAAAACCCCTGGTCGGGGGGGGGGGGGGGGGGGAGGTTGAAAAACCCCTGGTCTAGCAAGATCCGAAAACAATCTTACATTACTACATATATGGTTTGTGCTTCAAGACAAACTGCTCCTGTCCTCGTACATTTCATGCGTCTCAAAACGCCGTTCAGTGAAATTAAAAAGCTTTCGTGTGCAATTCCCAGGGCTACAACAAATTTTGCCCTGACATTTTAGACATTTATTCCGTTACCGTAAGCCTGATCAAACATTTCTGCAGTTGTGCTTGCGTTGGGATCTGCTGCCCAGGAATTATTTATCAATACGCTGGTGTTTGTTATGATGAAGAGGAACAGTAGTCACTGAAAGTGAATAATGTACTAGACGACATAAGAACGCAAATGATCTCATTTAAGTAATGTTAATCTCTCTTGTATGAACTTCTATAAAGTCAGAGAAACCTCAGCATCAAGAGGAGGATAAAATACAAAACTTTGTGAAAATGATTTACAGATTCGTCATTTAAACGGAACATTCATATGATATAAATATTGTTGTATCTAATTTGGAAAGCTGTATCCTGAAAGACCCAGCGTAAAGATAACATGATTATGAAATGTAATTGATATTACAATTGTATATAACTGGGTTCCCTGGTCTCATTATCATCACCATTCATGTGAAAACGAAATATTGTACATAAAGTGCACTACATTACAACTAGTTATCGATATTCATGCCAAACATAAGAATTACTGAATAAACGGATGAAAACTCCATTAAGTAGAAAATCCAAAGACTGATATAAATTAAAGTCGAAGTATAAGGAGGCACATGTTTATAAGACTGAAAATATACAGAGATCTTGAAAGATTAAAATGGTCTGGACATGCCATGAGAAAGGATGAGGAACATACAAGACCTCCCTATACCTTTCTTTCATTTTCTTCCAATCTTTGGATTCTTTTTTTTTTTTTCTTAATATAGGTTTCATTCGTTTACTTAACTAGGTATTCTTATATACTTGGTATGAATATCGATGACGTAACGCATTTTATGTTGCTGTCGTTATCAACTGAATAGTATTGATAATGTAATGTGAACTGAATTGAATTGAATTTGGAATTCAGGCCACAGGACAAGCACTGGGACCTATGAGGCCATTCAGCTCTGAAATAGAAACCGACAGTAAAAGGGTTGATAGGCGTTACAGGAGGAAAACCTTGCAGTTGCAGTATGAAGCAATTGTTATTAGAGGGCGGACAGTAAGATGGATGAAAGAGAATGAAAGATAGTACAGTAAAAGGAACGAAAGGGATTACAGCTAAGGACCGAAGGCACGTTGCAAAGAACCTTAAGTAATGCCTACAGTGCACCGCATGAGGTGCCCTTGACGGCACTACCCCCCTACGGATAATAATGTAATGTGGGAGACTTAGTTCAATACAACTCTGCTATTAGATTTTGTCTTGTTAAGAAATGATAAGCCCACATTAACAATATAAGAAACATAACGATGAATAAAAAATAACCGTTAAGGACAATATCTTGAATAAACCACACCTACGTAACACACTAAAAATAAATAATAATAAATATACAACTATACCCAAACAAAAATTACAAAGGTGAAAATAAAAATAAAAAAGTTGTGCAATTTAATCAAAGACGGCTGGGAACAGGACATACAAATTCTCCGCCATAAAAGCCCTTTCCGCGAAGGAGACTTGAGCCATCTTGGCAACGTTGGGGTCAGAAAAGGCAGGGGACTGCAAGACAGGAGTTATAAGGCAAAATTGTAAAAGAATTTACTAGCGAAGGAAAACTTCTTCTATGCGTGGTTTACAGCGTACCTTCTTACTTCTTGCCGTTTGGTTGTCTTCAAGAGTAAATTTCGTCGTCAATGTTCATTGGGCAAGATTATTTGGAGGTTACGTGTTTCGTGAAACAACAAAAACGCAAGGAGGAAAATCACAAAAAAATTGTATATTCCGGAAGGTTTTATGGGCAAATACCAGTGAATAAACCAGCAATTATTCTTTACAAATCTCGAAGAGCGACTGGTGTTACTGGACATTAAAATTTCGGTAATCTTGAGTTCTTAACAGTCACGTTGAGGACCCCATACACTGAACAATTGTCTGAACTACTGTCTGTATCGTTCGCAAAACACTGTGTATGGGCTTGTCTGAATGCAAAAGTGGGCGGAGCTTCGTGTCTGAACGATCTCAGTGGTAATCTGTCACGACCAGGTTGCTGGCTTGCGACTTCGGTCTGTCATTATTGTCATACACAGATCGTTCAATGTATGGGTTTGTCTGCCGATATAACGCTATCGCGCGCGTCTCTTCTAGAGATGATGCCATGTCTTCTCGAGACAAAATCTTTGTTCAGACTGAAATCGGCGCGGAGATCGTTCATACTGAATGAATAGTGTGTGTGTGTGTGTGTGTGTGTGTGTGTGTGTGTGGTGGGGGTGGGGTGGGGTGGTTCGATAACGACAATCGTTCAGACTTTTAATCTTTCATATTCGAAACACGTCAAGAGGTCTCATACGCTGAAGATTATACCATATTTTAATCCTTGACTTATATCGCGGTTAGTTGTGAGATAATTACTTTTTCCTGTCCGCAAGTTTCTAGACTTTTCATGAAGAGTTCTTCCTTAGGCATTTTCAAAGAAAGCTTAGCTTACTTCATTTTCCTTAAGCATGAAGCTGAGTATTGTCCAGATAAATGCCTAATTACTAGGAGTTGAAAATGATAAACTCAAGCCTATAGCACATTCAGAGCAAAATGGAAAAAAAAGCGTTAACAGAAATAAATAAAAGGCTACAAAGTAGGTCCAGTTAGGGACCTAGGGCACGCTGCCTACAACCTGTAGTAATACCTACAGGGCACCCCAAAAGTTTAAAAAACCGAGTACCTCCAACAAACTAAAAATGAATTCCCTTCGTTGCCATCACCGCTTCCCCAGCCTAGAATTTCAAAGACTTATATTGCTTCTGTATGCTTGTCAGGCGTGCCTCTCCTGTCAAGACAACTATCACCATTCTTAACTGTTTGCTATTTGCCATTAGCTTATCATGATACCTGATTTTCTTGTTTTCTTTTACTAAGTTTACGTTTTTCCCTGTATATTCTTCCTATAACACACTGGACCCTCAGTTCTTTTTTTTCAAGTAATTATAAGCTACCGACTTTGCTAGAAGCTTCATTTGCTTCTCTCAGCAGGAAATAACAAAGTCAAACGCCATTACAAAGTTTGTCGTCAAAAGAATAAATCAGTTCAGAAAGTTTCGCTCAAACTAAATTCAGACGCCTTGAAAAGTCCTTTGATACCGAATAAGACTTCTTTACTGGCGAATTTCTGAGTTTCGTATGACGCTCAAACTTAACGAGGTTTTTGGGAGTTCTTATAGTTTCTGACACCCAGGTACTTTCGTTCGTTTAGTCATTCAAATGTTTAAGCACTAAGTATATGCTAACGATAACCTCCTTCCCCGGGGATTCGAAATGTCGGCCGATGAAGTAGCTAGCTGGTCGGTGGTTAGTTTATTCATTTACAGACGGAATATAAGGAGATGAACCAGACATCCACACTCATGTTGAGCTAATAAGTTAATATCAATTTTGAGCCAAGTTATGGAAAACATTTTAGGAGACATGATGACAAAAAAGGCAGTTCAAATGTGCCCTGAAAGTGATTGACAATATTCCAAGCAACACATATATAAAACTCCATATAATAATAATAAAAAAAAAACTTTCTAATCCAGAGACATAATTATAAGGGTTTCCCTCGTTTGAAGAAAATTCAACTACCACTCGCAATTCAATTATATTTAAATAAAACCGTTCTTAGTATTACTTTCCTTAGAAGAAAGTTCATCTTGCCCCCGTAATATACATATAAGTCTTGATTATTCTTTAATACTACTTTTATCTAACGAGAAAAATATGAAGATCGTACAATATTCCTCATTCTCGAGAATCAAATAACAGTGAAGCGGTTTTTGTTAAGTTCTAATGACCCCTTCTTCTAAAACAAGTTTTTTCGTATTTTACTTCCTATGAAACACGTTCATCTAGTAAGCAACTTTTTAATATTATATTTATCTAAAGAGAGAATGTGATGTGGAGTCCGTTGGCAATTTCTCATTCCCAAAAGTCAAATACTTTTAAAGCCGTTTTAATTAAGTTCATCCTTATGCCAGCACGTCATCTTACTACAATGACATCACAAGACGAAAAAATACAATATGCTTCACGACGAATTCTAGCGGAAGACAGACTTCTGTCAACATGACAGCACTACCATGTATTCTGGCAGAAGGCCGACGTCTGTCAATGTGGCAGCATTACCGTGTATTCTGGCAGAAGGCAGACGTCTGTCAACATGACAGCATTACCGTGTATTCTGGCAGAAGGCTGACGTCTGTCAACGTGGCAGCATTACCGTGTATTCTGGCAGAAGGCAGACGTCTGTCAACGTGGCAACACTACCGTGTATTCTGGCAGAAGGCAGACGTCTGTCAACGTGGCACACTACAGTGTATTCTGGCAGAAGGCAGACGTCTGTCAACGTAGCAGCATTACCATGTATTCTGGCAGATGTCTGTCAACATGGCAACACTACCGTGTATTCTGGCAGAAGGCAGACGTCTGTCAACGTGGCAGCATTACCGTGTATTCTGGCAGAAGGCAGACGTCTGTCAACGTGGCAACACTACCGTGTATTCTGGCAGAAGGCAGACGTCTGTCAACGTGGCAGCATTACCGTGTATTCTGGCAGAAGGCAGACGTCTGTCAACGTGGCAGCACTACCGTGTATTCTGGCAGAAGGCAGACGTCTGTCAACGTGGCAGCATTACCATGTATTCTGGCAGATGTCTGTCAACATGGCAACACTACCGTGTATTCTGGCAGAAGACAGACGTCTGTCAACGTGGCAGCATTACCGTGTATTCTGGCAGAAGGCAGACGTCTGTCAACGTGGCACACTACCGTGTATTCTGGCAGAAGGCAGACGTCTGTCAACGTGGCAGCATTACCATGTATTCTGGCAGATGTCTGTCAACGTGGCAACACTACCGTGTATTCTGGCAGAAGGCAGACGTCTGTCAACGTGGCAGCATTACCGTGTATTCTGGCAGAAGGCAGACGTCTGTCAACGTGGCAACACTACCGTGTATTCTGGCAGAAGGCAGACGTCTGTCAACGTGGCAGCATTACCGTGTATTCTGGCAGAAGGCAGACGTCTGTCAACGTGGCACACTACCGTGTATTCTGGCAGAAGGCAGACGTCTGTCAACGTGGCAGCATTACCATGTATTCTGGCAGATGTCTGTCAACATGGCAACACTACCGTGTATTCTGGCAGAAGACAGACGTCTGTCAACATGGCAGCATTACCGTGTATT
Source organism: Macrobrachium nipponense (assembly GCF_015104395.2). NCBI lineage: Eukaryota > Metazoa > Arthropoda > Malacostraca > Decapoda > Palaemonidae > Macrobrachium > Macrobrachium nipponense. The sequence continues at coordinate 75,587,820 of NC_087205.1, forward strand.
CTGGCAGAAGGCAAACGTCTGTCAACATGGCAGCATTACCGTGTATTCTGGCAGAAGGCCGACGTCTGTCAAGTGGCAACACTACCGTGTATTCTGGCAGAAGGCAGACGTCCGTCAACGTGGCAGCACTACCAAGTATTCTGGCAGACGGCAGACGTCTGTCAACGTGGCAGACTACCATGCAACTGCCTTTATAAAAAAAATCGAGAGAAACGAGATGTCATAGGTCACAGTGGGTGGTAAACAATTATTATTATTAATAATTGGGCTTACTATTTCAGAATAAAATTCAAATTGAGAGCACTGCCCTATGCTTTCCCGACAGAAGAAAGACGACCGTGAGGAGGGCAGGGAAGGTGGAGGGGTCAAGATAAAAAGGAACAGTTTCTCCACCTACAGTTTTACGGGTAAATATTGACACTTCGTCCGGAGCTGTGTTGGGAAAAGGGGAAAGCGTGTAAAACCTATATGGGCAGAGAAAAGAGTACGACAGAATGCAGTTTAAGCTCTAAAATTTATATAACTGAATTCGGTAATAGTGGCTCGAACATGCCAGTTGTACTTATTACTTTTTTAATTTTCAATTTGTCTCACTATAATAATGTGAAAAAATATTTAGTGATGTGTTAGCACCATCAGTCATTAATCTTGCCCTCTTCCTTGCTGTGATGGATGCACCTTAAACTATAGCTAGTAACAATGAGATTTGTGATATAACACTAAATCTACGAACGTCAATTATTATGCAGAAGTATAAAACACCTCTTAGGGTACCATAAACAGATCAGAGGCTTGAGTTTTAATACATATTACAATGTTGCATTAACATTATCAGTCACTGCTCGTACTTCTGAATTCTGAGTCGCCTTTGTCTGTATAACAATTAATGATGAAGCAATTTCAAATAATCGTTATTGCTACTTGTGAATAAACCTATATATATATATATATATATATATATATATATATATATATACATATATAATATATATATACTATATATATATATATATATATATATATATATATATATATATATATATATATATATATATATATATATATATATATATATATATATATATATATATATATGGCCACAAAGAAACTGACACCAAGGAGTACAATAATCATTCGTCTTGTTCTAAAGTATTCCGAAACAAACTACACGCAAATGAGAAAAACTACCAAGAAAACGCTGCTTTTAAAAAACAATCCAGATTAAAGGAATATAAAACCATTTTAGTTCATAAAACTCGTTGTATTTGAGGTTGATCTCTGATGGGTAACAGTTTGCCTGGATTAATCCAAGTTCTGGATTAACCCGGAAGAAGCTAAGGACATTAAGGATTACTGACGGTTTTCTCGTAAATCGTCTTTGAACATTTTGTGCAGAATTTAGTCTAATATTTGAACAGACCGGAACTTGGATTCAGATAATTTTCATTAGTTAGCTGTATTAATGCAGACTCGAAACAATATCACTATTTATTATTATTATTATTATTATTATTATTATTATTATTATTATTATTATTATTATTATTATTATTATTATTATTATTATTGCAGGACTAATCGATTCTTTGTGATGTTTCTCCTTGATGTACACAAAAAGAACATTATTCCTTTGACTAGTTCTAATTGAATACGTGTTGATCTATTCTGGAATTATCTTAATTCCTAGCTCATCGGCCAAATTAAAATCAATCACATTCCATATAAATTAAAGAGAACTGTTGATATTGTTATTTACTACCACATTAAAAGCTTGTTTATCGACCTTTTTTTATCATTCATAAACAATTTTATCAATTCCAAGATTTGAGTAACTATATGTAGTAAATCCAATTCATTTTTGAGATATTCTGATATCGAATCAACAGGCAATTTGATAAATAAAGAACATTCATCAAAGACCACTAATTTATATTGAGATTGATCGTAATGCCGTTTAATTTGTCCTTTTAGGTCTCACGAGGTAATCTGAAAGGTGGCTGACATAGTGTCTAACAGGGGCCTAAAATTACCGATGTAGAGCGCTTCTTGTAAACTTAAATATTCTACGAAAATTAGCTTCACTGGATTTGTCTTATATAAACGTCCAAAAAATCTCACTCAATTATCATCGTTGCTGTTGGGAGCATTCTCATGCACCATTTAGGTCAACTCACAAGCACTTACGAAAAAAATTAATCAACATCATGATCAATCTTAATGGAAAACTGTACAAAATCTTCTCCTCTGCCTTATAGAATGGAGCTTCATGTGATAGATCATAGTCCTAAAAGTATTCAAAAATCTGTACAATGGTGTCGGTATGTTGTTGACATATTGGCTATTACTGCTGCAGACGTAAGTGTAGCTTCAACAAGAAAATTGGTTGCTTGCCCTTTTAAACACTGTTACAAGAATGGAACTTTTCTGTGTAAATTTAGTATATATAGAAAACCTAATCATTCAACTTATGTACATAAGTTTCCAGGATATTACATAATTTTTCAGGACATTATGTTAATACAAAAACCACCGTATTCGCTTCAATTTTCCTGCAAGCATTACGAGATGTCAAAGCACAATTATTGGAAAACGACCAACGGGGCATAGGTAAAATAGATAGTAAAATAAAAAACAGAAGTACCAAGAAGCAACATTTGTTTGCTTTGATTCCATCACATCAATATTAAAAATATTCAGAGTTAATATCATCTCATTTATAAAAAATCTGCAAATAAGAAATTGTCATAGCCTCTGATTCTTCAGTTTACCTGCGTTAGACTAGTAAGGAATTAAATAGCAGAAAAATTATCTTTAACATTTGGTAAGAACTGGCCAAAAGAATTCTGCTCTCGTTGCAAACCCATGTTAAAAATCAAAGAGTACTGATCTGAACTGTAGAAATATCATAACTAAGTCTCTACAAACACCTCAGAACCTGTATCAGTACAGCTAAGAAACGAAGCAGGTTTAAAAGAAAATTGGGATTATCACTACTTCCTGTTAATGTACTTAGCCTGTCCTAAGTTAGGCTAATACAGTACCTGGAATTCACGGCAGCTTTGAAAATGAACCTCATGTAATTATCCTTTTTTCACTTAATTATACTCCTTTAATCGTAGTCTTTTCTGCAAAAAAAAAAAAAAAATCCTTTGTGGACTTTTCAGCTGTACGTAATTTGCTTGCAAATTCCTAAGTTTTGCACTTTCCTTGTGTCCATTTATTATTAATGTTTTCAATCACGTTTTAATTCTTATGACTGAAGTTATAACCAAAGGTCGATGGTTCGCGCCTGTCGGCCGCCAATTCTATTATTGCTTAATAAATTCCCCCTCGGTTAAACATATATGAAAATATATTAATTGCGAGGTAGAGAGAATTAGATATTAAAGGACATTTGTAGCTCGATATATGTATATGAATCATGGTAATGTGATAGACTTATATAATGACTACGTGCGGGCAAAGGCACTACCATGCTACTGAGGACGAAAAACAAAAAATACCTGTACCGCGGCAGGTATTCGAGATGGGAGGCAGCATAAACTTATATCTCTTGCAGTGGCGGGGTTGTTTAAGGCTTCACTGCCAGTCCTGGAATTGAGAGGTCGATGGTCCGCGCCTGTCGGTTGCCAATCTATTATCGCTGAATAAATTCCCCACTCGGTTAAACATATATGAAAATATATTAATTCCGAGGTAGAGGCCGAACAGAATATTAAAGGACATTCGTAGCTCGATATATGTATATGAATCATGGTAATGTGATAGACTTATATAATGACTACATGCGGGCAAAAGCACTACCACGCTACCGAGGACGAGATGGGCTTGATGCAGTCTCCAAAACAAAAAATACCTGTAGCGCGGCAGGTTTTCGAGATGGGAGGCAGCATGAACTTATATCTCTTGCGGTGGCGGGGTTGTTTAAGGCTTCACTGCCAGTCCTGAAATTGAGAGGTCGATGGTTTGCGCCTGTCGGCCGCCATTCTATTATCACTTAATAAATTCCCCTCGGTTGAACATATATGAAAATATATTAATTCCGAGGTAGAGCGAATTAGATATTAAAGGACAATTTGTAGCTCGATATATGTATATGAATCACGGTAAGTGATAGACTTATACATAATATACATGAATATATATATATATATTATATATATATATATATATATATATATATATATATATATATATATACATACATACATATATATATTATATATATAATCTATATATATACTTACATATATATTACATATATATATTATATATATATTTATATATATATATAATATATATATATTAATATATATATATATATATATATATATATATATCTATATATATATATATATATATATATATAGATATATATATATATATATATATATATATATATATATATATATATATATATCCATATATAATATACATAGATACATATTTGTAAATGTATAATTAGTATACAGAGTACCTCAGGATACGAAATTAATCCGTTCTGAAGCGGCCTTCATAACCTGATTTTTTTGTATCTTGAACTACATTTTACATGTAAATTGCCTAATTCGTTCCAAGCCCTAAAAAACACCCCAGTAAATTTTATAATAAAGCTAAATTAACCAATAAACAATGAAAATACAACAATTTGGACCATTCAATGCAACTTAAACTTAAACTACATATACTACTAATATGTACTACATACCTGTATATAAAGTGTATTGGTGTACATGGTACAAGAAATACTGTACGTACATAAGTATGTAGTAAAATGTGGAACCTTACCTTTCAAGTGAGGCGATCTCCTAAAGTGGTGACAGAGGAGGACAAATGGCAGAAAACATGAACACTCAACTTTACGAAACACATTAAAAAATGGCAGAAAACATTAACACTAAACTTTACGAAACACATTAACAAATGGCAGAAAACATTAACACTTCTTGATTATCTCCATATTCGTTCTCCATAGAAAGCATCCTCTTCTTTCCGTGAATTTCAGCAACATTCTTGGGACCCATGGCTAATAACGTAAGTAATTAAGTTCACACACAACACAATAAAGTAACTTACAGTACAACGAAAGCAAAATCACTAACATGAATTTACGTTAACAAACAAAATACGTATATGTGAACGAATGAATTCCTTTACATAGAGGTATGATGCTGACCAATAGGAGAGCAAGATCTTATGGCGGTGACTAGCATCAGGAACCAATGGGAGAGTGGGAGGAAGGTGGCAAGTCTACTCAGTTGGCGGCGTGCTAGTTTTAAAATTGTTCTCGGTGGTCTGGGCGAATCTCGGGATTTTACAGTAACACCCTTTCGTAACCTGAATTATTTTCGTATGCAGAGGCAAAAAAAACCTTCATATTTGCTTTCGTAACTTGAATTTTTCGTAAGTTGGACTTTCGTATGTCGAGGTTCCGCTGTATATATTATATAAACATATATAATATATGTAACATAACATAAGTGAATTAATTATATTAATATATTATATATATATATATAGATATATATATAATATAATATATAAAACATGTATAGACAAAGTCTACTGTAAATCGCAATCATATTAATGAGCTAAAATCATGATTCTCCTAGTTTTAATGTAAGCTTTGAACATTTTTGATGTTCATTTCATTAGCACATAAGCAGTTCTAAAAATACTGAACACCACTTCCCCGCTACCCTTTATATCATACAATTACCGGAGACCACAGTGGGAAAGCAGGATTTATTGGGCGGAACAAAACACCAAACAAGTGTAATATATAAAGATCTAATTTACCTAACCAAACCTATGTCACCAGGTACTTAACTGATGAAAGGTGGGGAGGGCAGCCCCTGCCCTACCCCTGAGGCACTGTAATTAAAAAAAAAAAAATTTTTTGCAACATAACCTAGGGCACGTCATCTTTCCTGGCTGGGGAGGGGGCTTTGACCCACCTCAGCCCCCACCTAACCCAACCTATGGTACTGTAAACGAAAACCAATGATAGTTTTGCTACCTAGCCTAACCAAGCCCAACCTAACCTAACCTAAGGTACTGGATACTGAAGCCCTCTGAACATACAGGCTAACATAACCTAGGTCACCAGGTCCTTACTTAATAGTGCATGATGTCACTTTTAAAATCTTCAATAAACCTCATCTTTCTCACAATCATAACTTACAGAAGTATCATGACGATATCAAAATACAACCTTGTATTTCGCTCTTTTGTATTTTCCAAATCTAAAACACTCCCTATAAGTTTCATGAAAGAGGGATCCAATATCTTTACAATTAAACCTACCAGTTTGATACAGAAATGAATGGTGGAACACAAACTGAAAACGATTATCGTCTAATGTAAACACTGCGCAAATGGTCAACAAAACCCAACCTTGATCAGCATCAGAGCTTGCAGAGTTAGGTTCCCTTGGGAATGGTAGAATACTTTCTTGTCATTTCACAATATCCATTTTCCCAGCACCCAAAAGCCCAGGGATCCTTAGTGGTCCCAACAATTGTACAATATATGTCTAGTATCTTAAAAATACTAGACTGGGAACTAAAATGAGTGTAAGAAACGAAAAAAATATTACATGATCCGATTAGTACTACATGGAGAAGGAATAATTAAAGGTTCACCAAAGCTACCAAAACAAGGAACCAAGGCCGGTTTTTGAAAGAAACATCTAAATTTAAAAATACTATTTAATTAGAGAAGAACCAATCAGGTTTCCGGCAATATTCACGTCCTCACATTTCCTGACGGAAATAACAACAGACGTTTCAAATATGCTATACAGTCGTACCCACGATAGTCTACAAGGAAAAGAAAAAGAAAGAAAGAAAGAGTCCAATCAGGTGCTCCACTTGCGTAACCAACACAACAAGAACTTAAAACATAGTCAAGTGGGTAACAACATTCGTCAGTAAATTTCTCGGTAACAATAAATACGCGATATATTTTAGTATTATTTGATTAAACATAATGAAACTTTAGGACAGCAAAAATTACAATATCGAAGGCAGGTACTAAAGGAGAATAAAATATGGAAATGGTGACGTAATATTGAATAAGAATAAAAGGAAAATGGCTACACACTCATGTAGCTATGTAAGTATATTATATATTATATAATATATATATATATATATATTATATATATATATATATATATATATATATTAATGGTATAAATATATATATAAATATATATATATATATATATATATATATATATATATATACATATACATACATACTTACATACATAAATACATATATATATATATATAAATATATAATATATATATACTATATAATATATATATATATATATATATACGTATAGTATATGGGTGTATGTGTGCGCTGAATACGTGTAGGCTACACGAGGCAAGGTCAGACCAGCTGAGCGGAATTTTTCATATGCCAAGAGCTTAACTTAAGATGAAACATGTGGGAATTTGTTAAGAACTAAAGATTACGTTAGTGAGAGGATAAATCACGTTTTCAGACTGCTGGGGGACTATAGCTTAATAAGGAGCGTACATGATTTGAAAGTATTGACAAGCTGCGGAGATTTTCTAAGATAGGTGTTTTCTGAGCAGGGTTTATCCACGATGCAAAGATGAATAAATGTGGCAGTAACTACGTAGCTACAGACATTTATTCTAGGACCACACGGCGAGAGAAAACGACTTATTGATGACTAATATACTACGTATGTTCTATATATGTATGCATATACAGTGTTATATTATATAAATGTATAAATATCGGAACTTTCTAGTTTTGTACGTTTAATCCCGGAAAGTATGAATATAAGCCTAGACAACTCCCTAACTCTGTAGCAAATGAATCAACGGTAAAACATAAACACATAATGGACTGGCTCATTAAAGCAGATTGTTTTCTCTCCATTCCTAACTTATTTGCGTAGGTATTCATTCCGTAAAATAATGTTTCTTGTGATCATTAGGCATTGAATCACGCTTTGCAATCCAAAACAAGGTAGAATACCGACACTGTCCCATACACAAAAACTATTTCTTTCGCTCTATACTGTCAGTCGAGGGTTAATCTCCGTTTTTTTTTTATTATATAATCCTATGGATAACACTTTGCGGTTAGCGTTGTACTTGTCCCACATACAAAAACACACCGCCTCTGGATGTTAAGAACTTAAGGTTACATATGTAGTACAGCTGGTAACTTCGGTGTATTCCTCCGCGGTGTGCGTTGCCATTTGACTTGCTTAATATTTATGTATTTTTTAGATTCGTAAGTTTACTTGATCCCTATATGTTGCCATCCATTCAATGATTTTACTCATATGCTTATGGAAAATTACTGTTGCCTACAACAAGAGTAACAGATTATTTATCAACAAATAAACATTATTGTGCTATCTGGAAACTTCCTCTGTGAGCATTTTTTTTAAATGTATCGATCATTTTCTGTATTACTTGATGAATTTTAGTTAATCTCCATGACAGAAATTTTCAACTAAAAAATATTAATATAATTTGTTCTTGAAAGCATTTTCAAATAATATTCGGACTAGGCAATGAGTTTCCTCGTATTTCACTCTCTCATTTTAACTGCTGATGGTAGGGTATAATTAGTCTCCAGTTAGATTAGACAGAACACTGGATAACAACATAGGGGAAAATTAGTTGAAACCCAACGGCATGAAAGGGTATTTGGTGGCGATGGTGGAAGAGAAAACCAACTTCATGTGGAATATACATATAGGTGGTATGTTCTTGGCCATGGTGCTATTTTCTTCCCTGGTTGATCATAATCAGATTAGATTATAATGTAACTGGAATTATACGCGCTTGCTGAACTGTTTTGGTCTAGATGTAGATATAACACTAAATTCATATTCCCTAGTCTGATTTTATAATAATTTAACATATTACCTGTAAGGTATTTAAAATGTTACCAGTGAGAGGGAGAGAGATGAAGGGGGAGAGAGTGAGCAATTTCGCCTTAGATATCAGACTTTCGTAAATAGGTTTTTGAACAGTTTTGAACAGGAGTAAGGGAAATTGCTTTCGTTCCCCTGAGATTCCAATTAGTACGTTCAGAACTGAAAGCAAAGAAAAACCAGTTTTGACTAATGGTCATACACTGACAAACTTGTCTGTCAAACCTTCAGCAGGATTGACCAAACCTGTTTGTGCAAGACCCTGCCTGGAAGTTATTATTGGACGGTTGCCATCAGTGCACTTTATATGGTGAACTGTAGACATTACTTCAGGTTCTTTGCAACGTGCCTTCGGGCCCTAGCTGCGATACCTCATTTCATATTCTTTCTTCCTTATTTTCCTCAACCCTCCCCTAACAATTGATTCATAGTACAACTCCGAGGTTTTCCTCCTATTACATCTCTCAAACCTTTAACTGTCAATCTCAGTTTCAGTGTTGAATGACCTCATAGGTCCCAGTGCTTGTCCTCTGGCTCAAGTTCTATTTATGAGTAAACGTAATTATGACACAACATAGGGGTTATTACAGAACGAGCACTGAACTATGAGGCACCCGAAGTGCTAGAACTGGATACCATAAACTACAAAGATGATACGAAAAAGAAGGCAATGGATGAAAAATTAATTTTTAAAAAACGTAAATTCTCTTATAGAAGCTTTGATAAACACCTGGAGATTTCGTACTTAAAAGATTTCAAAGCTTTTGGAGAAGGAATAACGAAGCGTTTGCAAAGTTTCTGGAGAAAAGTGACGCACTACATTAACATACAGACATTATATATATATATATATATATATATATATATATATATATATATATATATATATAGTGTGTGTGCCACAGGTTAACTAATCATTGAATGGTTACAAGCCACAACTGGTAGTCAAGGAAAGGAAAGGGCATGGAACTACTAGCAGTCTCGTCTCTATAGGCGCCATCCCTCAGCGGAGAGAAAAAAGAAAAAAACTTTTAAAGTTACAACGTTTCATAGACTCTAAATAAGCATGATTAAGACTGGGGGTAATTGGAAGCAGCAATTAAAGACGCCTTCTTAACAAATGAGCTAATTGTGAGCTGGTGTGATGTCGAAAATAACACTTAGATTCCACCAGAAGTTTTTGGAATACTTTATAACGGGTATAAGATCAGCAAATGACTGATTGATTCATGAAAGCTGGCGTTGCAACGATTCTGGTCATCGACTTCGTAAAAACAAAGCAATTTTTCGGACAGGAAATACCTGAAAGCCAAATATGTCAACAGCTCTTGCTCTGGTAGAAGGGTTCTTTCAGTCCATGGTTGGGCATTCATGTTTATTTTAATAATTAGCTAAAGGTACTGAGTTACCTTGATTTATGCGTTGTCAAGTACGCCATTCTGGGCATATACCTGCTAAATGTGTAGATATGAAAGTTGTGCTAAACTGCACATTGCTTGTCAAGACAAGTCAAGCTTAATGCTGGTAAGGAATAATCTTCTCGAGCCCTGTTATTTCCTTTTATATATGCAGCCTATCTTGAAGGTTTCAGTAAACATGCCAGTTATTTCTTCATGTGGTATTTAAATTTCCAGTATCCCTCTAAATATTTGTGTGGGTGTGAGTGCGTGCACGTTTGTGTTTTTGTGTTAGACAGGGAGAGAAAGAGAGAGAGAGAGACATAGACAAAGAGAGTTACAGGTGAGGACTTTTACTTCCTCTCTGCAGCGTTTCATTGATTGAAAGTCTCTTTGCCGCCATGGGTAAAACAAACAAAATAAATATCACGGTACATTTCAAAGTTGATCAGGCGTCGACTCGACTTCTCTGTCTGACAAGTTGGTTTGGCCCTTAACTCCGGACAAGTTTACCGGACAACTTATTTTAATCAAAGTTGGTGGAATAACTTGGCCGGCAATCGGCGGTCGTATGGAAGAAAAGACAGACTTATGCTTTGAAGAAGTTTTGTTTTGCCTCCGCCCGAGTCAGTGCTTCATGACAGCTCAACTCTCTCTCTCTCTCTCTCTCTCTCTCTCTCTCTCTCTCCTTCAGTTGTTTTCGTCATTTTTTGCAGCTTTTCTGTCTCTCTGGGGACAAGCTGGTAAACATCTTTCTACATTTACGCTGCTTCAGTCAGGGGGAACGATCGATTTTAAAATCCTTTAAGACCCTACAAGGTCATATTGATTCCTTTCATCACGCAGACATTCATTTCCTTTGGCTCGTCTATTCACCAAATATTCTATCAGCCAATTCCAGACCTGTGGGATTTGTCAGCGTTCAAAAACAGGAAAGCCTATTTGGACGTCCTTCCAAGGCGAATGTACTATTTCCACAGAAAACTGAATACCATTCATCGCCTGGTTACTTTTAGGTTATATTTCTCCTCTATTTTGTCAGGGGAGAGTTTTCATGCTTTTTCGAAACCACTCACGTATTTTCATCTTTGTCTTTATCTTGCCAGTTTCTGCCTATTTCATGTCGTCATTTCATGTCCTGGTTCCCATGTTTCTTACTTTTATGAGTTTCAGAACTTAATTTTGCGTTTCTTGCCTTAGCTCACTATATATATAATATATATATATATATTATATATATATATATATATATATATATATATATATATATACCATACATATTATATATATATATATATATATATATTATATAATATATATATATATATATATATATATATATGTATGTATGTATGTATGTATGGATGTATATATTTATGAAGTTCATCGAGGAATAAACATCGTAGAAAGTGCCATTCTTGGTGAGCTTATCTTCACCATCCAGCTAGAGTTAAAAAGCTTTCATTGAAGCTGTATGCCACAGTGACTGTTATGTATACATATTCAGTTCTTGTTGAGAACAACAAAATCGTTAGATAAATGGTGTTTTTTTGTTTGTCTGTTTGTATGGTGTGTTTACCTTGCATGGAACCAGTGATTATTTCATTTATACGCTTGACTTCAGAGAGCATTTAGTTTGTTATATAATTGAGTTCACACCGTGTGAGGCTCATAATACAGACAAAATCCTTGTTAGCATATCTTCTCCATTGAGGAGTGATGCCGTCATAGCACCTTACGTGGTGCACTGTAGGCGTTGCTGCACTGTTATTGCTGCGAACTTTTGGCCCCTAGCTGAGCTCACTGTTTAGCCTTTTACTATGATTCCATTCCCGCTTCCTTTCTTCGGTCTTACTGTCCAAAACCTAGAACTATTACCTCTTTGTGAATCTATGAGAATTTCTCCCATTTCCACCTTTAGAAACTGACAGTAAAAGAGTTGATATGTGTAACAGGAAGAAAACCTAGCAGTTGCACTATGAATCAATTGTTAGGAGAGGGTGAAGAGTACGATGGAAGAAAGAGAATATGAAAGGAGGTATAATAAAAGGAACGAAAGGGGTTGCAACTGAAGGCCGAAAGCACGCTGCAAAGAACCTTAAGTATTGCCTACAGTGCACCGCATGTGGTGCACTGACGGCACTACCATTCTACGGGGAATTTACTCTGAATGGCTGGAAATGCCCCCAACGTTTGTCTGTACAGCCTAAATTTCATAAAACTAGCGATAGCGCTACTGAATTATGTGGATTTGTTCTTTTTATCCGTAACTCTATGCGTGCCTCTTGGAAACGCTCAGGTATATATACTAAAAAGAGTATTATTCATAATCTAATAAAATAGACATAAATGGGGATTTTCAAAATGGCTACACTTTAAAAACGATTTATTATCATACTTTGAAATAATGTTTGATTACGGAAGTCAAAGAGATTTCACGGCGAAAAAGCGAGCGTTTGCATTCTACAAT
>NC_087205.1:75603124-75608124 GCF_015104395.2 Macrobrachium nipponense
CCAGAAAGAGCCGTCTGGACAGCCCAAGGAACGCTACTTTTAAACCGATTTCATTTCCATGCGGATCCGATTAAAGGGAAATCCTACCCGAGCTGCTCCATGGCCTTGTCCCTGCAGGAAACGGCACGGCAAAGGCAATTAGCCCATGCTTTGGTGCCTTGGCGGTGCCTGCAATTGAATTTCTAAATAATTACGTCTAACTACTCCAGCGCCGACTTCCCTTTCTCGATTCCTCCTCTCCTGTGTTTTGGGTCTTTCCTCCATCGCTTGTTTTGTTTTCGTTGGGCGTTGCCGAGTTGCACGAGAATAAGTTATTGTTGTAATCGCTGGTTCGTTTAGCATAATTCATTTAACTTTTTGGCATCATTTATTGAACTTTTTCTTAAAGAACAAACTCCCATGACATTGAAATGACGATTTCTTTATTTGCACTAATATGAAATTAATCTTGAAATTTACAATATGCAAAATGAATTTTTTCTTTTTTTTTTAGTTTTCTTTGGCCAAACCTCAAATACTACAATCACAATTTCAAGCTGGACATCTTTGAAGTACAATCACTCCATACTATTAATGATGTCTATGACCCTTTTTTGGTGTGACGCCACATAATGACAAATCTATATTTTTCTTTTCGTTTCTAGCAAATAGATGATTCGTAATTTTTTTTCTTCATATTATTGTACACATATGACATGGTTGTAATGTTGCCCATGCATGTATGCATATACGTATATATATATATAATATATATAATATATATATATATATATATATATATTATATATATATATATGTGTGTGTGTGTGTGTGTGTGTGTGTGTGTGTGTGTGTGTGTGTGTGTGTGTGTAGAGGATGTTGAACAAGTTTTCCCAAGTTCTCATTCTTCCTCAGGATACGAATAAATTCCATTTTCTGACAGAAATAATTAAAAGTGAAAACTAAACTACATCTGCCTAAAAACTGGAATCCAATGCAATTAGTGAAACAGAATATATGTAGAACCGAGAGGTAAGGATCTCGGAACACAATTAAAACAACGCAGTTATAATGTTTCACCAGGCAATATATCCCGCACTTTATTTCAGCATATGAAAGGATTTCATTACAGAATTGAATGGAAGGATGCAAAGTAGGTCAAGCAGTATTATGAACCGTAACACTACTGAATCATTTATAAAAGGAAATCATGTGGAATTAATCAACAACACTCCAGGAATGCACCAAAAATGACGAACTACTTGTAAATGGTGTTTTTATACCTGCAAGCGTCCTTGAGAAGCCGTTAGAACGTTAAAGCATCTGGTTAACTTCTAGTTTTAATCCTTTCCTCTGCTCATGACAGATCAAGATATTCTACGCTTTAGCGATAGATTGTCAGTAATCATACGTTATATAATATATATTATATATATATATATATATATAATATGTATATATATATTCACACACACACACCCACACAACACACACACTATATATATATATATATATATATATATATATATATATATATATATATATATATATATATATATATATAGCCAAAATCAGCAGGAGGCCACTCAGTAGTGAAGGCAGGCAGGAACACAGGAATTTGACATTATGGCAATTACATCTATTGTAGAATTCCTTGAGGATGCAATAATGTATTGCGAAACGTCGTAATAAATGCCATAATGTCAATTCCTGTGTGTTCCTGCCTGCCTTCATCTACTTAGTTATTATATATATATATGTATATATATATATATATAGTATATATATATATAAATAAAGAATATAATATAATATATGCAGACACACACGCAATATATATATATATATATATTTATATATATATATATATATATATATATATATATATATATATTATACGTAAATGTATTGATATGTATTATGTATAAAAAAATACGGTGCGTCTAGTAGAGTAAATTCAACGAAAGATGAAGCAATATTCATTGTTACATGTATCCTGTTACACGCACTTTTAAATGTGTAGATACTGTATAACAATCTAGGTTACGTGGTGGGATTTTAATCACTAAATAGCGTTTCATAGCAGATTCAAGAAATATACGTCACATAGAAGATTACATTTGGCTGTTACTTTTTACTTATGAAAAAAGCAGTCAAATACTTTCCTTCTCATGAAACACATTCAAAATCAACCGGCTCTGACCGGAACTAGGAAAATGGCTAGACAATGTTGAATGGACTAAAAAACAAAAAGAAAAAACGAGCATAAACAGAGACCAGGCAATAAGGGGAATACGTTATGGGGAATGGAAATAACCAGAGGCATGGAACTAGATGTACCCATATATTGCCTGCAGAAAGAATAGCAAATTGGGGAGTCAATGAAGATAGAAGAGAAGAGAGGAGAAAGAGAAGAGAGAAGCGAGAGAGAGAGAGGCCACAATACAGATATGATATATATATATATATATATATATATATATATATTATATATATATATATATATCGTACTGTAGGCTAAAGAAAGAGTATGGGTATTTTTCTTAAAACTCACGTTACCTCTGATGACCAAAGAAATGGATTGCGTCAGCCGAATGTGATGGGTCGCCACTGGAATAAGAAGAAGAAAAAAAAAGAAAAAAAATTAGAGGACAACAACCTTGGCCAAAATATGACGAAAATCGGAAACGCAATCCACCTGGGCCCCCTCCCCTCCCTCCCCCCTATCTCCATCCCTTTAGAAAAGGAAAGGTGTATAACTGGCGATGCTCTCTTTATAGGTAAGAATTTGTATGTGTATGAATATACATATACATACATACATACATGCATATATATATACATACATGCATACTTACATACATCATAATATAATACACTGCATTACTACTACTAATGGGGAATGGAAAGGCATTCTGATTTCTGTCCATTTCTATCTATTAAGAGGGGCTTCTTAATAAATGGACAGAAAACAAAATGCCTTTCCATTGCTCCATTGTCTACTGTCTGAGTGTCTGCTCCCACTTTCGCATATATATATATATATATATATATTATATATATATATATATATATATATATATATATATATGATATTTATAACATATATGTATATACATACAAAGGCACATACATATATTGATATTGATATGTGTGTACTTGTTTTCTTAGCTTATGTAACTGTACATTTTCTTTTTGTTTTCTGTTGAAAAGTAGTTTCCCAGGACAAGAAAAGTATATTTACGTCACCAAACTTCACACAAAAACAAAAAGCTCAGTAAGGCAGACGAAGAAGAGGTGACGTTTACAATGAAGGAGCTACTTCGACCTATCTCCTTCAAGTCACGTGTCTGCCAGAGACTGAATTTCCCGTCTCCTCTTTCAACGGATAGAATGAAAAAAACTAAATGCAATTTACGTTCCGATAGTCGTAACATGCCTACCTTAATCCCCGCTGAAGCTTTCTTATTGAATTGAATATGGAATTTAGGACAAAGGCCAAGCACTGGGATCTACGAGGTCATTCTAACGTGAGACGAAAATTGACAGTAAAAGGTTTGAAAGGTGTAACAGGAGGAAATCCTCGCAGTTGCACCATGAATCAGTTGTTAGGAGAGGGTGGAAAGGAAGGTGAAAGAGAATATGAAAGGAGATACAGTAAAAGAAACGAAAGGGGTTGCAGCTAGGGGCCGATGGCACGCTGCAAAGAACCTCAAGAAATACCTACAGTGACCAGCACGAGATGCACTGACGGCACTAGCCTCCGATGGGGAAAGTCTTCTTAGGACACAGACTGTTTATTGAATTCCGGTCCATAAGAATTAGTGAACTTGTCCGCTTCGAAGACTCAAGAAGTTGCAAAAATTGCTGAAGGAGAAGAGGTTATATCCTCAACCCTATAGGAGAATCACCTAATCGTAAAAAAAAATGCACCTAATGACACTAATCAATCAAGAAAATGACAGAGATAATCCGTAAAACAGCGTCATCATGGAGTGTATCTGTTACATTTTGTTTAATGATTTTGTGTACGGAATCTTAGAATATTTCTCTCCGATTTACTTCACCTTCTTTCTATGATAAATCTTCATTTAGTAATATACTACGGACAAATTTTATGGCAGGCAGCATTAAGCCCTAAAACGGTGGATAGACGCACACGCAACAGACACATAACCCCACCCACTCATACATATACATACACACACACACACACACACACACATATATATATATATATTATATATATATATATATGCATACATATTTATATATTATATATATATATATATATATATATATATTGCATATATATATATATATATATATATATAATATATATATAGTGATGTGTGTAACTATTGTTTCTTAGCTTTGGGAGGGTAAAATAAAAATATCTTTGGTGGATCCTATGTCACAGAACATCTCAGATATTTCATACCGACAACATACGTTCTCTATTCTATTAATTTTGATCCATTCATCTTCCAAGTATCATGATCAATCATGACAAGCACGAAAAATCGTAAATTATCGGCGTTTCGAACATCGAAATAATTCTTACAAGCGAAAGGCCACTTCGTCGGGACATTAATTATGAACACTGACATTTGCAGATAATTAACGAATATTAGCCTGAAAATAGACCATGGGTACTTGCAGGCTTTATATTTCAACTGCTTCTAGTATTCTGTTCTTATCTCGTGAAGGAATATTCATAACTTCGGGAGATTACATTTGGCACTCACTTGTAAACAGATCCCGACTTAAACCCATGATATATACATATATATATATATATATATATATATATATATATATAGTATATCGTAATTATAATATTACATATATACATACACAATATATATATATATATATTATATAATATATATATATAGTTTATATATGTGTATACATACATATATATATCATACATATATATATATATATATATATATATATATATATATATATATCTTAAAAAACTACTGAGGGTAGAGGGCTGCAAATTAGTATGTTGA
>NC_087205.1:75615624-75618124 GCF_015104395.2 Macrobrachium nipponense
GAATGAGTGTTATAACTCGGGTGGTGTTCATGAATACAATTACATGTTTGGCCGTTTCTTGGGATTTTGTGTAATATCTTTCACGATAGTTTAGACAAGAGGAGCAGGTGCGCCTCCGTCGGATTTTTATGGGCGAGCATGCGAGTATTTTCTATGTATTCTTTTTATTTTTTGGTTTTTGGTTTTCTGTGTTTATATTTTTGCGATTTATAAAAGGAAGTCCGGAAACATTATACGGTGCCATTTTTCTTTCTTTCCTTCTCTTCTATTGCCTTTGACGTTTCTTGTGCTTGTTTATCCAATGAATTTTCTTTTATATAAATATATATATATATATATACTTTATATAATATAGATATATTTATATATATATATACACATATATATGCATACATGGTTATATATATCCACGTATGTATGGTGGTATGCTGTTCTTTCCTCAGTCCGGGCAAAATCCATTCTCTTTACAATCTTCATTTAGAATTTATCGCAACTCAAGGCGGGAACAATCTATCGAATTAGCTCAATCAGAGCTACGATCGCAACAGTCGACGAAAACAATCGAGAATAGACTGCTTACTACACTGCCGAAGTCGATAGAGAAATGGTGCATTTTCAAGGAACAGCGCTCATACCGTCCCTTCCTCCTCTATACTGTTGTGATGGTAGTTCTACCCCTGTGCTACAAATACTAAGCGAGCGAGGATGTGAGAGCGCGCGCAAAAGACGAAAAGAGAGAGAACAAGAGAAGGAGAGAGTGCGTGGGGGGAGTGGGGTGGGGGGGGGGGGGGGGGGGGGGGGGGAGGGGGGGGATCTGATCAGTGTAAATCAAACGTACAAAGGATGATAACGCATACTATTCTGGCGAAACGATATAAACCGATTAAATTTTGAATAGAGCTCCTCTAATGCTATTTGCGAAAGGGGACCTCAACTGCTGTTCTGTCAGCCTAAGGACGAATGCCGTTTGCCATAAAGAGAGAGTATGAAATTCTGTACTTTATTCAGTAAGTGTTGCCTCTGGAAAGCTAACAAACAGTACACCCATTTTTGTGCAATGGTCCTGGTAAAAGCTGTAGTCTCAGGCAGTTTGTTCCTGTGCCGCTGATGTATACAATTTTTGGTATATATTCCATTTTTCAGTTTTCCTTCATTGCTTTATCTCTAATATCAATACAAAGAACAGTTACAGCAATAATCATAATTATTAGTAATATTAATCATAGGCTTAGTGAGCTTACGTGCTTATGGAATAAGCGAAAAGCTTCAATAGAACAAAGTTAAATGATAAAAAGTTCTACATAATTAGCTGCATGATTATCCCCAATTGTAATGAAAATCAAACCTAAAGCAAGTGAAAACCCCAACGCATAGGCTACGGCTCATTTCGACGGTTAGAAAACATTGGTCACAAGGTCGCCATCCAGAATCAAGCGAATGTGTCATAGAATCCTCTAACAATTAAGCAAAACGTAATAAAGAGGAAGAATGTTGATTTCCTCAATCATTCGTTGTTTTGTCACTTCAGCGCCTTGTTATTATTAAATTATGCCTTAAGTCTGGTTTTGAAAGATTCTATACTAAATAAGGACATTGACCTACGATAGCAGTAATACATTTTACCACGAAAGGATTTTGTCAGATATAATGAAGAAATGTAATTGTTCCTCGGCAAAACAAAGAAATGTACGACTTTGAAATGGCTCTTGTTAACCCAGAGAAAAATAGTGACAAAGGAAGTGCGATGACAAAGGAACTTAGAGGATAAAGACACAGAACAAAGGATCAACGAATGAGTCTCGCCTTAAATACAAAGAAGAAGATGAGATGGATCTGATAGAAACGCGAGACATCTTAAAAATCCCGGAGGATCTAAGTGGTTCGTAATTAAGATTTTAAAGAGACGAAACAAAATGTAAAAGATAGAGGAAAGCGGAAAGGTAGGACAAAATCCTGTATCTTAAATCAGATACATGCAAGTAATAATTAATTAATAATAACAATGTCTGATTACTATTATTCTAGTTGAGGTTTCAGTAATGTTCTTGAAACTTGCTATGAGGGTACAGTGAGCTACGATTATTAAGTTTACTCGATATCCTATAATAAAATCCTTCCTCCTTTTTTGTAGATTTGCCAAATAACATTCATAAATGAAAATTATATTAGTTTCCCACTTTTTCATAATTATTTTACTACGAGAATTTCACTAGGGATGGAATTGCCAGAACACTCATTTCAACCTTCCGGAAAAAAAAGGTGATCGCTGTTGCTTCTGCTCTCTATGTTAGTAAAGAATTAACGTCTCACAGAGGTTTGTTGAACCCACTGAGTGACTTTCCCAGGCTCACAGGGGTCGGCAGAAGTATGTATATTGAAATGAAAGATAGAAACTGGAACAAGATCAGGCTAAAGAAGTTGAACAGCTAGGTGGGAGCAAGCCAATGGAGCAGATGAAAAGAAGCAAGGTCAGGCTAAAGAAGCTGAAAAGCTAGGTCGG
>NC_087205.1:75623124-75663124 GCF_015104395.2 Macrobrachium nipponense
TATATACATATGTGTATATATACATATATGTATATATATACATATATATAGAGGGACAGATAGATAATTTGATGCTTGTTTAACGATATAAAACTTAGCCTAAAACATCTATCAATAAAATCTCTTCGGCAGAAATTCGTGTCCAGGTCCAGCGCACACACAATGGGCCTGAGGTTCCAAGCTAGGAGCGAGTACTTCCATCGCGGCATGATCCTTGTCTCCTGCACCTCGCACTTCGGCAGCAGTCACGAAAGAACGACCACGAAAGAGCTCAGGAGTCCGAACTACTTGACTGCTCAGGAATATCACTACAATGCAGGTACTTTCAGGAAATATGAAGATGAGGTGAACGGCCAAACGCTGGAACCTGTGAGGTCATTAGCGCTGACTAACAAACTGAGAGTAAAGGAGGTTTTAAAGGTACAACAGGAGGGAAATCTCTCAACTGCACTAAGCAACAATTATTAGGAGAGGGTGAAAAGTTAGATGGAAGTAAGAGAATGTGTGGGAAAGTACAGTAAAAGGAATGACAGGGGTTGCAGTTAGGGGGGCGAAGGAACAATACGAAGAACCTTAAGTGAAGCCTATACATTGCACAACCCACCTACGGGGTGGTACTTACTGGTGATTTTCACTTAGTATTTAATTGTTCAAAAACATATCACTGCAGCGGGGTTCCTTATCACTGTTTGAAAGAGATATACCACAATGATGCGGGTGGGTGGTTACTGACTACTGAGAGGATTATCGCTACAACGCAACACTCATCAGTGTATGATAAGACTTTTACTACGATGCAGGTAATTTTCGTCTATTGAGATGATGTCACCACCTTACAGGCAATAGCCTAATTAGGACTTAATGGGATTCACCAAAAGCCAGGAAGTTATCAGTGGTAGACGAGAATGATCAGAATGTTATAAAAAATATTCCTGCAATTTAGGCAGTTATCGGCGAATGAGATGAATGGAAGAATATTCGAGAGACTATCTCTGCTAACCAGGGAATAGTCAGTCAGAAATCAGTGACTCAAAGTTCTTCATGGGAATTTAATAAGCTTCCAAGTAGTCATTAGTGCTTGAGAGGAATTTCACTTCATTTTCGTTGTTGGGGGTTACTGATGCGTGAATGATTAAAGACACCTTTGCAAACGGAACACCAAATAAATGCTTTACCATTGTGTTGTAAAAACATAATTAGCCCTTTGTTTTACAGAAATGATTTACCTTTGTTGTTTAAACAGTAAGTTGGTTTTGAAGTTTAAAGATATGTTGTCTTAATTTTTTAAGTCATAGGGTACATCTATCTTCTGGATTATAAAAATTTGGTGTTTTCCTTTAAAGAATGCTCATCATTTTTTTAGTAATAGAACATGTAAAGTTTTTCAGGAATATATTTCTTTTTGTATTTCAGAGGATTAATTACCCAAAAGAAGTAGTGAAACTAATTGCTGCTATTATATTCAGCACACAATTCCGTATAATTTCGGTGTATAAATCCACAGAACTGTATGAGATGGGGATTTTCCAGACTCGTGCGTGAATTAAAGGGATTGGCAGGCTTCTTTGAAGATGGTATGCAGGTGTTAACAAGCTCTTACTGACTGACGACAAATGATTTCGATATATGCATATGTATACGTATATACATATATATGTAGTATATACATATATCGATACATAAATACATACATATACATACATATATATATATATATATATATATATATATATATATATATATATATATATATATATATATATATATATATATATATCACTTCAGGAAAGCCAAGGACACATGGATGTTTTTAAAAAGAAGATTTATTGATTAAGAAACGTTTCGCACATGACTATGTGCATCATCAGTCTGAAAAATGACAAAATAATAACATTAAAAATACTAAAAATACACAGGATTCTTAAAATGACAATTAGAATACATTAAAAGATAAAAAAATAGGAAGCAAGATAAAAACAACTGCTGTTACACCAACCTTCAGGTACAACGGAAGACGATAGAATGACCAAAGAAGGAACACCAACCTCCAAAGACGACTATGCCAGATAGTTGAGCAGAAGAGCAACCACCGTTTAATGATGGAACGAGTCTTTTTATATATAATGACTCTAAGGTAGTCAGATAATCTGCATCCTTAGAATACCCTAATATGGAAAAGTGCTGCTTCTTGACCTCAATTTTACAATTGATAGCATGATTTTTTATATTTGAATGTTCTGGTCTGCTCAATCTTTGCCCCTAAGTGACTGCAATAACGCATCTGCAGCAACCTTTTCGTTGATCTAATATAAGTACCACGACATCCTGGGCATGTAAACTTATAGACCACACTGGATCTCATGAAGGGCTGCAGATGGTCCTTGAAGCCAAACAAGGAGCCAATTTTACTGGGATTATATGATATCAATTTTAAATTAATGCACGGTATTTCAGTTTCAATAATTTGCTTCTGTGAAAATTTGAAGTTAAAAATATAAGGGATTGAAGCACACATAAGTTTTTTCGGAACATTAAAAACCGGTGTGGCAGGATGAAAATAATTGGTTAAAAGTTTGCTGGCTATTCTAAAAACTAGATCCTTAGGAAACGAATTTTGATGAAAGAAAGTAGTTAAAAATTCAATCTCCTTATGAAATATGGCCAAACTGTACGAGTATCTAAGAGCCCTATACAGTATATATGGTATTTAATTTAAAACTGGTTTGACAAGCACTGTAGAAATTATTTGCAAGGCCTGTATAGGTTTTCTTTCTGTAAACGGCAGTAGTAAAAACAGAACTAACTCTCGTGATCAAAACATCTAAAACCGGTAAGCAATTATCTTTCTCCAATTCCATAGTAAAATTAATGTTACGGTGTTGCTGATTAAGAAAATCTAAAAACTGAGTGGCCTGCCACTGATACTTAAAAAGAACAAAGGTATCGTCTACATACCTTCTGTAAAACAATGGTTTAAAAGACGACGGACAACAATCTAAAAAATTTCCCTCTAAAAAAAACATTAAAAAAATTTGCAAATAAAGGTCCTAATGAAGAACCTATAGCAACACCATCTACCTGAGAGTATGATTTTTTATTAAAAATAAACATAGAATTTTGCACAGTGAGTTCTAGAAGTTATTTAAAAAGAGACGTAGTAAAACCATGAAATGTAAAATTGCCATCTGGGAAAACCTTGTTTAAAATAATCTCTTTAAGGGAACATTCGTAAATAAAGACTTATCATCAAAGCTTCACATATATAGGTCACCATACTGACTAATGATTTGGCTTTGAAATTCATAACCATTCTTTAAAATACAATGACTAGAAGTATACTCGATAAGGAGAGAAGCCAAAAATTTCGAAATGGAAAAGAAGGGCTATTATACGCTGGTGTTCCTTCTTTGGTCATTCTATCTACTTCCGTTGTACCTGAAGGTGGGTGTAACAGCAGTTGTTTTTACCTTGCTTCATTTTTTTGGATCTTTTAATGTATTCCAATTGCCATTTTAAGAATCCTGTGTATTGTTAGTATTTTTAATGTTATTATTTTGTCATTTTTAAGACTGATGATGCACATAGTCATGTGCGAAACGTTTCTTAATCAATAAATCTTTTTAAAAACATCCATGTGTCTTCGGCTTTCCTGAAGTGATGTTTGAGGATCATACTGCAGTTAGTATATATATATATATATATATTATATATATATATATATATATATATATATTATCAAGCCGCTAATGTCGTTTAATATCCAATGCACTATAATTTAGGAATAACTTACAGCCATGTGGAAATATAATTATTAGGTGCCTCGTCCCTGGCAGGATTCGAACAGTTACCTGTTTTATAAACTTCGATAAACGCGACTTCAGCCACCTGTTGTGTGTAAAAGTGACCCAAAGTTTATATACATATATATATATATATATATATATATATACATAAAAATTTTCATCACTTATACACACTATTCACACCAATAAATATTAAGTGTATATTGGTGTGTTGCTATATGTTAAAAAACTGTGCATGATGAATATAATTTGTATGGATACAAGCGTTCAATATATAATATTATATATATATATATATATATATTATATATATATATATATATATATATATAATATATATAATATATATGTGTGTGTGTGTGTTTGTACGCTTCTTTTTCTTATCGATTAATTAATCCCTGTAATCTATTCAAGAGCGCAAACGTGTCATTTCCAGCTGAGCTGAGTTGAGAATAATGCTGTATTTGCAGATTAAGAAATACTTTTTTCACATTATGAAATAAGACTCTCCAGTAATTCCGCTGATTTTTCCCTCGGTTGCTACTAGAATGCGTTTATGGAAATGGTAGTAAAAATACACATTTATTTCATAAATCTGTTTATTTTTTAAAATTCCTGTTTCTAAAGGTATTTTGCTTGAATATGCCGCCGATAATGTTGGGAGGAAGTTACATTATCAACTGTGTCTGAGAGCACCTTTGCGCGCTACCAAGACATCTAAAGGAAGGATGAACGGAATCTTTAGAAAATGGGTGTAGAACACTCATTACCAGTCTTCAGGTGCCAATATCTTCTCTAAAAATGTAGGGATTCATGTTGATCCAATCTAACCAGTTTTTATGGGGTTGTCAAAGGGATAGGATTTGGCCTTGGCCGAGTTCATTTATTTTTTATTTATATCTGTCAGTTTTTCAGCTATTGGTATATATTATGACTATAAAAGATACTAACACATCACTGCAAATCCTTTTTGATACTAGATTAACCAATGGCCCAGTAACGTGTATTTATACCTCTTGTGACTTACAATGGTGCCATTTATTCCCATAATTTGTTCAGGCAAAGGTTTTAAGACGTTCCAGATTTTGTGATTACGTAATGTATAGCCAATAGCTTTCCACTGCACTCGTTGCTTTCTTGGATACAAGTAAAGATAAGGCACTGTGCTTTTCACTTTGCAAGTGCATTCATAATACTGTGCAAAAACTAATATATGAAGACATTTATTTTGTAGAAATGTCTATTTAATTAAACCCTATAAGACAGTATAAAAAAAATCTTCCTTCTATCTTGCAAGTAAACCCTCAAATACTCTTTAAAACCGAATTGATTTTACGTAGGGCAATATTTTACACCAAAAGGGAATTAAACACGCACTGCTCTTACTTAATTTTTTCTGGCAGCATGTTATTCCCAAGGCAAACTGAATTGGATATTAAGGAGTATATGTGATTAATATTTGGAAGTACACTGTTCAGTTAATTACATAAATGCTGTAAACCTAGAACTCAGCTATCATGCTGGAGATGGTCTGATTTCGATGCAAACCCTGACTCTTTACAGAATATGTAAAGCAGACTCAAAGACAACTCCTGGTGCACATGATCATAATAAAGGCTCACCTCATATCCTAAAAATCTCACCTTTTCACCTGAAGAATATTCAAATGAAGTACGGGCTGCTCTATGAGTAAGAGCCCGTACTGGCATAAGGCCAGCTTAATCTTTAACAACAACAACAATGGTGGTTAAGCGGATAATTCAAAAGACACAGATTGTAAACCTGGCCAGTGTAGATGCGCTGATATACTGTATATAAGTCCTCTTTTAAGTTATTCCCAAGTTAAGTGAATTCATTATTAAGTGGTATTTGTGGCTGTTAATACCTGAGATATATATATATATATATATATATATATATATATATATATATATATCGGCATGTGTGAGTATGAATATGTGCGAGTTCAAGGGTAGGAGTGTACGTGCTCATCTCATTCTTTCTCAGCAAAACGAGTTTTAAAGTGTCTTTAGGTCTAGCATACTTGATCCTCACAGCAGTCGCTTATAAAAACAATCCCTTTCCGTTGTCTGTGTTTCAGGTGCAAGGAGTGCTTTGTCCGCTGCGGCAGCCATGTCAGTGATCGGAGCCTCTGCAATGTCTCGGTCGACGCTTCTCTTTGTGTAACACTTGAACTTTTTGGCTGATGTATATGTGTAAATAAATGTTTTGGATGTAGAGAGTTCTGTATTTTTTTGGACTACGTAGATCGTAAGCTTCGTGTTTTCTTCTATTGGAGAGTAGAGTTATTGCAATTTACGTGAGAGGTATACAGTCACTGAGTTGTCTATGAATCTCTAATTCATTTTTTTACAATATCAAATCCTTGTTTCCTATCATAGTCTTAAGAGTTTTCCAAAAGAAAAGGTCTCTGATCTACAAGAGGTTTTGAAAAGTAGAGCCAGAATTTTTGCTATAACCCTAGAAACAAAAAAACCATTGAAACTTTGCTCAAGGAATTGTTACTAAGTCATACCAAGATAAACGTAAGTTTTATTTGACGGAATAATGAGATTTAAAGACTACAGACACCGATACTGGAATAATGCATATCTCTGATTCAGTCTGTATTTGTAACAAATATATAGTCTTATGTATGAGTTCACTTTCACTATGGTAATATCACCACAACAGTACTCCATGACATTATGTTTTCGGAGAATAAAGATAAAATGTGTATAAGTAACTGACAAAAAGAGGCCACGAAAGGCATCACAATATCACGCTTTTTACCACTGTAACTTCTATTAAAGCAACAAGCTATGTGTAAATACTGATACTGAATAAACGGAAATTACTTCGAAACCTGTGTTCAATATCCTCTGTAAAATCATGAATCTTAAATTCTGCTTCCTTTGAGAGTTTCATGAGTGTCATGTATATTTCAGGAAAATAATGACAGAATCTGGTTACATTTGCGTTCAGGTAAGTTCAAATGTGTACAGATCTACTACTTGCTTGCGCCGTGTTGCAAGTACCCTGCAGTCTAAGAGGATCAAATCATTACAAAACATGTATAAAACACAAAGGTATAGGCTGTGTTCACAAAGGCGGCGATTCGGCAGGAGCGGGCTCAAGTTTGAAGTGAATATGCAAGGATTCCAGCGAAACCGCTCGCACACTCGGCTGGATCTTCTTGCATGATTCGAGCTGAAGTTGTAAAGTTAATTCTCGCTACTTCCAGCACACGTAAATATATACCACAAAAGTGCTGGCTATTCAAATAACCCTATATATATATATATATATATATATATTATATATATATATATATATATATATATATATAATATATTCTCCTGGTCACTTTTTACCAGATACATTTGCAATTGTAATAGCCACATGTCCTCTTAACTTCTTGAATTCTTTCCTCTTTTTTGGATACGCTTGTTACTACAAAGCCTGAAGATTCAAGCTCAAAGAAATTGTGATGTCCGGTACGGGAAACGAACCCGGGCACCATAATCACAAAGAGGTCACGTTGCCGACCTAACCACCTGAAGGATTTGTAGTGACAAGCGTATCCAAAACAAGAAGAAAGAATTCAAGAAGTCAAGAGGGCATTGTGGCTATTGCAATTCTGCAATATATATATATATATATATATATATATATATATATATATATATATTTATATCAATACATATATAAGGGTTGTTTGAATAGCCACCACTTTCATTGTTTACATTTTTATGGTGGGAGTCGCAAGAATTGATGATTTCAGCAAGAAATATATAATATATATATATATATATATATATATAATATATATATATATATATATTATATATATATTACATGAAATGCATACATACACATATAAGTCAATATGTCTTATTGGCCTAAGGTAATTATATGGCTTGTGCCTGCAAAAAGGGCTGCTGGCAATCTTGATCGATTAACTGAAGGTCACGGAAAGTGTGCATTGAAATGTTGCTTTCTGAAATTCACTAAGTCAACCAGTCATCCTATAGGGTCCTTCTTTCGACAAACATTTGTAGATCCTAAATTGTTCTGCACTGAATATTTATTGAAATCAAAACTTGGGTTCCAGATATGGTATATTAGGGAAAAAAGTAATAGGCCTATGTAGAACAAAAAGGCAGCCAACCCGGTATTTATATGGGTTAGAGTTCACAGGATAAAGTAAGTGGCTCCTACCCATCAAGCCTAATTATTATAACATGTTCACAGAACCCAATAAACTCATTAAATGACTCATAACAAGTAGTTACTTTCTATACAGCGTGTAAAGCAAGTCTTGAGTGATGGAAGCAGAGTCGGTGAAAATGACGGGTTAAATATAAAGGCATTTTCTTTTTCAAATCTGGTTTTATGACCTGTACCTAGCTCTTTCGGGCAAGAGCAGAAAAAAAAAAAAAAAAAAAAAAAAAAAAAAAAAAAAGTCTATTTAGTAGGTCTATGGAAATTACTGATTCATATACGTACATATTGATCAATAGGTCTAGCGTTTAACCTTCAAGAAATGTTGGAAAATTAAAGGAAAATTTCAGGTAGATACAGTTTTATAACAAAATCGTGCACAATAATTATAACAATTAACGATCATGGAGTAAAATATAAATTCTGTAGTTAGACACGAGTATATCCTTAGAGTAAATAATCACGATATTACGTAAAAGCGTTTAAACAACCTAAGCTCTCACGCTACTGGTTTTAACTGCTGCAAGTTCAAGCATACACTTTACATGCCATTTATACTTCCAGGCTCCCACGCTTCTGGCTTTAACTACTACAAGTTCAACCATGCCCCTCACAACCCGTTTATACTTTATATAAGGTCTTTGGTTCAGGTATGTATAACAGAACTAACTCCCTCAGCTTCTTACACTGTTAGCTTCAGCACCCCTGGCCAGGGGCCCAACGCCTGGTCATTTACCTCCTGTTAATTTTGTTCAAATTTCAAACTTGACTCAAACTGGTATTACTCACTCATTCTGATAGCTTCTCAATTGTGGCTGCAACCTATTTCCCGGCCTCCTTGAAACCTTAAGGCTCCGTCCACACGAACGTGTCACACATATATTGTGGTCAATTACGATCGATATCCGAAGTTCACAATCGCAGAGAGAGATTGTTTACTTTGGCAAGCAGGAAATCTCGCCTCTTAGACAGTGTTGCCAACTGTGGGGAAGCTTACCTAATTTTGAGCAATAGCATGTTGTTGGAATAGGAGTTTGGTTGAAAAAAAGATTTTATAAAAAAAGTTAATATTGTTTCTATAACAACATGAACTTCATTCGTGTTTATCTAAAAAAATCCTATTGTTTTTGCATGATGTAATACGAAGGACATTCGTTCAAAGCTACGTTAGGTAAATAAAATGAGAGCTTGTATTCTTTCTGTGTTTTACAACCTACTATTTGTGTTGTCTTTTAACTGTATTTGAATAAAAACGAAATTTAAACATATTTTTCAGACTGGATATTATACAATAATATGCATCTCATTCTCATAAAATTATTCTAAAAGACATATTTAGGTTGTACTGCTTTTTTTTTTTTTTTTTTTTTTAGTATTATATAAAGGATCGATAATACATTGCAGTGTTGTCTCGATCTAACAGGCAGAAACCTAATGAAATGAGAACTTTTACAAAGGTTTATGGGTAAATTTTAACATGATTTTAGGAGAATTTTGGACCACGTCACCTGGCAATACTGCAATTGTCTCCGTCCCTTACTCCCAGTATCGTTATGTTGCTAAGGAAGTTCGATGGTGTACTGAGTGCGCGGAAACAGAGCTTATCAGTAAGCGTTAACGGAAATGCTAAGTGAGACCCAATTCCCTGTAATGTCAGTGCGCAAGTGCAAAAAAGAAAGGAAATTGCGGTCGAAGACTGACACTGGTTACTGAAGAGAAGGGAGATGGTAGCAACGGTTGGATTTGTAAGCTAGTTTTTTTAGAAATTAAAGTCATTTTCACAGCTAGGCCTACGTTTAAACTTGGGCATGATGTTTATCATCAAATAGTTTAAATGGCCCGACTCCAGGTGCACGACTTGCGGCAGGCTAGCCAGTTTAAAGGCTGATTCACATTGCGTCTAAATCACTAGGTTGAAATAACGAAATGCTACGCCGCATATGTTTAGCCACTGTAAGTAAATTGTAAGTAATTTTATTGTACTTTGAAAGCAATTACTGTGTATTTTTTTCATGTTAGGCTAGTAGCAAGAAAATGTAGCTTGGACAAACTTAGGCTACGCCTAGGACTGTAAACCCTCTCATTTGGGTTTTATCAGTTTCCAACCGGTCGGCAACCCAACAATGACACCTCCATAGATGTGTACCTAGTTCGCTATGAGAGGGGTTCAAAGCAACCCCATCATTAAATTCGCCAATTAATAGTTTCCGAGATACGATATTTTATCAAAATTACCTGAATTCTGTCATGTGGATCGATGGGCCGTGGTGTTTTGTCAACAAACCCAGCCGATGTGGATCATGGATGCCACGAACTTCCACACACACCAAATATTTCTCACGCTCGTTTTAGCCATACAAATAAAAGCCCGTGGAATGTTTAGTTGATACTTATTAATTATTAGTTAATCAGTAATATGAATTAGGTAATAAATATGTTTTATTAGCAAAATTTAGAAGGCAGCAATAGGCCTAGATTTTTGTGTGTTTTGTTCATTGATTTTTCGGGAAATGCTGTTGTTAACGCCTTAAAAAAAAGTCGAAAACTACGCATTTCCAAAAACAATAATGGTATGTAACATGCAAAGGGCATCAAACAAGCCAGAAAAATATCGCGTGTAGTCTGAGAGGCATCAGGGAGTAAATATTATGAATTTGCCCTGATCTGTTCGTCTTATTTTATTTTTTATAATCCTTTTCCAATCACAAGATCAGTCTCAATATATGGGGTAAACAATCACGGACGATCCATCGTCATCACGCTGGCCGGGTCTTATTCACTCGATGTTTAATTGGTGAAACAAGAATACAATTACAACTTTAAGCATACCATTCAAAAAATTGAAGTTTCGTCAACATAATGTGATATATGAAAGCCCAATACGAACTAAAATAAGCATGTGACGCTCTTCGTAAAATATGTTTTCAAGGCAGTTTTGAAATCCAATATGGCGGCTATCGTCAGGCTGGCCTGTCTAATCACGGACAATCCACCATCCTTCCCAGCACTCATTTGAACAATGTTAGCGTACATATGAATCGTTTATTGATCTTACTCAAGATTGCAGTTGTATTCAGCACAATGAAACAACATTTTGTTGCCTATATTAGCGAAAGTATGAAACCTTTTATTCCCGGGGTTGAACTGAACTCATTTTTACCTTGTAATCGGTGGTTTTATCCTTACTGCCATCACAACTGAAACTCCACAGTGCTTATTTGATTGTAATTAAACACATTTTTGTCTTGATTCATTCCACATTGCACTTGAACCACGTTACTGTTCCTGGTTCCTAAGTACTCACTCCGCAAACACAGTTACGAGCAGCAGACGACAACACTGAATATGAGGTGCAAGGCTTTATTCCCTTAATTGTTTACTTTACTCATTATTTAGTTTAACTTTACTTCAAATTGTTTATTTAATTCATGTCTATTATCTCTTTTGCAACCAAATTAACCTTGAAAAAAGACGACGCGAGGAAAAATGACTCATTGTTGCCAATCTAGTGCAGAGTCAAAGTAATAGGGTCTGCCTAACTCGGCAGTGGGGGCGGAGCTAATACTGTGACGTCAGAAGAGTAACACTGCCCGTGCTCCTCCATTGGATTACTTAAAGAAGCTTTAGTTTTTATACATTTAATCCATACTGCATGCATTTTTTTTTATAAAATCTGATAAAACCTGTATAGAGGTCACATGCTTGATGTTTTTTAATAACCATTCAAAGTATATAGGGGCTGCTTAACTCGGCAGTGGGGGCGGAGCTAATACTGTGACGTCACAAGAGTAACACGCACTTGTTTCTCCACTGAATTACTTAAAGAACCCTTAGTTTTTATACATTTAATCCATATCGCATAGTGTTTTTCATAAAATCTTGATGATGAAATCTTTAGAGGTCACATGTTTGATTTTTTTAATACCCATTCTCTCATTTAGTCACCAAACCTTGTTTTATTGCACAAAATATACCAGTTTGAACACACATAGCTACTCCAGCTTTCTTCATATGTTTATTCTTTACTTATTTATTTACTTACCTATATACTGGTTTCCTGTATTCTCTTCAAGTTTGTTTCTTTTAACATGACAACTCTCTCTCTCTCTCTCTCTCTCTCTCTCTCTCTCTCTCTCTCTCTCTCTCTCTCTCTCTCTCTCTCTCTCTCTCTCTCTCTCTCTCAGGTAGTAATATTATCAAGATTTTAAATAATTCTTAAGAAATGTATTTAGTTCTGTCACTGTGTTCATACCTCACTTTGAAAAGCAAATTTTTTTATGATAAAGGTTAGAATGATATATTAATTATATTTTCCAAATATTATTGTGAATACTTATTGTTATGCAATAAATACAAAGAAAATGTGGATACAGGCAGTGTCAAAAATGGCAGTTGCATTTGCACGACTTGGCTACAAAAATAAAACAATATCAAAAGTATAACAATTGCATCATATACGATATAAGGTATCAAAGGTATAAATGATGAAGAAAATGAGACAGGGAACACATTTCCAGCAAATTTCTCATTAGCACTTCATATCACATAAATATACTTCCGAACACATAATTTTGCATATAAAACAAACTGTATACATAAAGGTATTAATTATGCATGCCTCAAACGATTATAATATTTCCGAAAAGAGTACAAAAAGTTATTCGTCAGTCTGACTGGATGTATCTGATGACGTTTCACAAGGGGCGGGGCTAGATTTCAGATCTCTCACGAACACTTAATTTTTTATAATTTTTGCGTGCGTAGATAATATTTTCTGTGTGCGATTATGGGGTTGAAAATAATTGTAATTGTAATGTGTCATATACCAATTGAAAGGGCATTCTTTGTACTTTTACATGGTATATGGCAAAACGTGATAAGATGAAAAATCATGTAAAAAAATGTGGTAAATATTTACATAAAATTTAAAAAATTTAGTCCGCCTTTGACTTAGAATTTCTCGAAAATTTCTGAGAACACCTATCAATTTTATTTATGCATTATATAGTAAATTTTATCAGCTTTCTAATCAATTTTTCAGTTTCTTTCTATCATCATCCCTTAGTTAGATACGCTACGAAACGTGAATGACGGATGAAGTAATTGCACATTTTTGTGTGCGTAGATAATTTTTCTGTGCGCGCTTGTGGGTTTGAAAGTAATCGTAATTGTAATGTGCTATATATCATTTGAAAGAGCATTCTTTGTACTTTAACGTAGTATACGGCAACATGCAATAAAAGGAAAATTTATATAAAAAAACGCCATCGCAAAAATAGTTATATGAAAATGTTATCGTAAATATAGTTTCATAAAGATATGGTCCTTATGTAACTGATGAAGTTTCACAAGGGGCGGGGATAGGTTTTAGTACCGCCTCGTGAGCAGACCCTGTATATTTGGACCCTGAACTAGTGGACGTCACACATACGCCGATGCATTTACAAACTGTTTCCATGAATTCTAGTTGTCATAGTAATGCAGTAGTGATAAAATTGCTGTAATATGTATATATACTACAAAAAGATACGCTAATTTCACTTATTTCCCTGGTTTTGTTTAAGTCTTAGACCCAGTTTGGAGAGTAAACACATACCAATTGACAACACTGATAAACAATTGAAGAGCGCAAAACGCCGCAAAGAATGCCGTGTTAAGAGTTCAGGTGTACGATTGTTGTGATGAAAGTGCCCCAGCGTTTATGGGTACAAGTGGTGTGCGGATTTAGCACAGAAAATGGGAAGTTTATTGACACAAGCGACTCCGCAAACATCGAGATGGCGTTAATCCTCTAAATATTTCGAGTTGTAAGTAAACATTTCGGAGGCGTTTTGGTGAAGTGTGCACTGCGTTGACCACCCTTTTCATTACCCTCTGTTTAAATCTTAAAATATGGCCTTAATTTCTAACTTTGGAGAAAATACTTACTTCGAAAGGAGAGGAAAGGTCTTTAGCTCCTTCTCTCACCAACAACTCGTGACTGATGACCATCTCCGGTGTCAGGACGGGTTAAAAGTACTTTTTCGGAGGGTGGCCAGCCGTGATAGTCGGTGAGTTGGGCCAGTCCACAAGGTGTAACTCTTCGGTAATATATAATGACTCATCTTATACGATCGACGATCCCATGGCTTTTAAATAAAGAAAAATGGGATAAAGATAGCAGGACGAAAAGTATTGGATACACCAAGTCCAAGTGAATAGATGAGATAGCGTTTTTTAAAAATGATTTTTATGTCAGCAATCTTTTAGCGGCACTGTTTCCTTCGAATAAGTAAAAAATACATTTTAAAGATAGCCATTACAGAATCTTTCTGTCCTGGAAACATATCCAAACTTAGGACAAAAATCGTTGTCGAGGTTAATGTTTTTTATGTGAACCGTCGGTTTACAGCGCAACGGACACGATGATACAAATCACATGTAGGTCACCAGCTACGAAAATACCTCATTAGATCAGCTTGTTGACCTAACGGCGTTGATGACACAAGATTCTGTCTCCTATGGGTCTGGATACGGCGTTTTGCCATCTACATAGCCCTGGAGTACGAATGCTTAAAGGTAAGGTAATTATAATGAAGTTTTGCCCGTTGTGTAATCGATGTAACTTAACATATCTGATATTGTGATTTATGCGGAGTAGCTATACTCAATAATTTACAAATATTTGGTAATTAATTTGTTATTGCAATAATCATATAGTTACAATAGTAATGGTAGTAGTAAAATTGAGAACAATGGTTATGACGATAGTAAAGTTAAGTCTAATGATAATGGCAAATTGGAAAGTTAAGGATAATAATAATGGTAAAATTCTTTATTTAACCCAATATAATCCAGTGTTTTTTTTTTTGTTTTCCTTAAGTATTTATATCACAATGATCACAGATATTCCCTAGACATTGCTTGTTGTGCAAATTATTATTATTTTTTTTTAGAAATATGTCACGAGAATGAAAACCGGCTAGTTAGTGCAGGACACGACCTAGGCAACGAATGCGACCGTTTTCTCCAAAACCCTTTAAATTTATAGCGGGAGAATTTGAAAAGGCTGGTTCTTGTTTCAACTTCAGATTCTACAATGAAAACTGTAAATAATGTTATGTCGATGTTTTACATGCTGCAGAAATGATCAACATAATAGATTTATGTAGAAATACAGAAACAGTTATTTATAACTGTAATTACCGATGTGAAAAAATATGCTAACCTTTTCATCGAGTTTACCAACGTCAGTACAAAGTCTGAGGATGTTAGTTTCCCAGTTGATCATAGAAACATCCTGATGACAGTTTAGCTGAACTTTCCTCATACGTCATTCTTCTAAAAACGCCATAGAAATGTTTAATAATCATTGGGCTCTAAGTGGAACATTAATTTTAAACAAGCACACAGACTGATGTGAGTGGAGGTGGCTGGCTGGCTGGGTCCGTGGGTGACATGCTGGACTATTTCCCATCATGCACTTTTCCCGCCAAGACGTTGCATGAGAAAACATACTGTCGGGTGTGCAATGAGTTTGATTATTTTACTGACGTTACATGTATACCAGATATGATTGGTTGTGTGAACAGGACCCATTCTCTACTGAAGTCTCCATTATTGATGGATATAAGCGTTCGAACTTCTAGTCTTTCGAACTTCTAGTCTTATTCGGGCTACGACTGTAAAAATATATCAGGACTTGATGTTAGTGCGAAAAAGTATGCTACCTTTTAACAGTATGACAAGAAACTTGAACGTTCGGTTCTCAAACGCATGCGCGGATCGAACCCATTATGCAACTTATGATACTATTGCGGAACAGTTGCACACACATGATTATTTTTTATTTAATGTATTTATTATTTTTTTTGGAATAGGGAGTAAGGAAGAGAGGTATAAGAGAGCTAGTTAATGCTCTGAAATATAATAAATAATAAACCACAGTGTTTTCTTCTTTTACATATTACTTTTCTGTATATCGGATAAGTACTCAATCTTCTCAGATTAAAAAAAAAAGTAGAAGCGATGAAAGATATAACCAGATATTGTCATGTTTTATAGATATTTACAGTTCAATTATAGGGCAAACTGTTTGTAAGATACACATTACAGAAGCCATATTTGAAATTAGCAACGCAAGGAAACTTCAGTGGTTTATGAAAGATTGCAGCAAACATATAGGTAAAATACTTCCAATATGTGGGAATATTACGCACGGTATGTTTCATTACGAAAAATAAAATAATCTAAACCTGTGTTTACATTATCTATTGACAGTGAATACATCAATATTTGCACAAAGCCGGTTGTGTATGGCAATTTTTTCAAACTTGCTCGTAGTGTATAGTGACTCAATATGTGTATGTGTACGTGAAAAGAATCGTTGCGTAACTCCCTTCGGGCAAGTAAACTTTGAGGAATACTTATACAGAAAATATACATATTTAAAACATTTTTTCTTCTTCTTCCTTATTCTCTGTTTATGTCAAGTGGCGCTCAATAACGAGGCTGGGATAATTATGTTCTTTATTATGAACTTTTGTTTTTTGGTTAGAAAAACTAGAGTTAATCCTTTTTCTTTTTCTTTCTCTCCAGAGCGGGCAATTTTTACCGTGATCCTTTGTTTGATGACCTACTCCAAAAACCGAGGTGAGTTTTCACTCAGAGTAAGAATATAACTATTTTATTTTCATTGCATATTTGTGCCAGAATTATGTCATGGAAGTGGTAATTTGTCTTTTGTTGTTTTTCCATTTTTGTTTTCGCTTTGCGTTCCATTATTGTTTCCGTTCACCTATCACTCGTTAGTCTGTTGTTCATCACCTCCATACATTCCCAGTTCTTTTATTCTTGGTATCTGTTCGCAAACTTGATCATGGCTTCTGTACTGCAAATCCGATCCCCGCCCTTCCCCTTCCCCCGTCCGACCTCCCCCTTCCCCCTTCCTTTTGTAACTAGTGTTGTAACCGCTTGACGATCTAGAGATAATTTGGCACGTGGCCACCATTTGATACTATTTAAATTCGTACCCCCTATCCTTCCCCTACCCTTTGTAACGTATTGTGTTAAATAAACTCTACAAGTTTATCATACCTCAGTTCATGCACTCTGTACCATAGAAATTTATTGAAAATGGTTATCTGTCTTATGATTGATAATTCTGTGTCAAGGTCTAGTTTTAGTTGGGGGTGGGGGTTGTTTAGGTTTAGTGGAGTTGTGTGTTTAGGTTTACTGGGGATGTGTTTAGGTTCAAAAGGGGGTGTGTTTAGGATTAGGGGCTTGTGTGCCTAGGTTTCAGTCAAGGGGGACCCGGTGTTTAGGTTTAGTGGGTGATAAATGGGACAGTCACCACAGTAATACCTGGATAAAAAGGGACAGCTGTGTGTTTACACATTTCGAAACATTGATAACTTTATGGTATAACAGCGTGGATAGAGAAATATTAGTAATGCTGGGTACACAATCATTCTCAAAATAATCTAGGCCATTTAGGAAAGTAATAATTGCTATCACGGTTTAATTGCATCTAGAAGACGAATAACTGTATTTATGCAATTCTTATTCGATGAGGATTGGTTACCCAGATATAGATAAAAGCTAAGTGGGTGTATGTTTGTAACATTCATTTATCTGTGCGATAATGTCCAGTGAACGAAGTTCGGAAATCATATGATTTTGTCATTCTATTAATGTTGTTTTATTCTAGCAAAAATAGTTTTAAGGACAGCAGTATATATATGAATGGCACCAGAGTTTACGATCATGTTTTTAAAGAGATAGATCGTAGTTTTTCTGTCAAATTGCTGCTAAAATTGGGATATTAACGAACAGGCGCATGCGTAGTTTTTCTGTCAAATTGCTGCTGAGATTTGAAATATTAACGAAAACGAGAGTGCATGTAATCCCTTAGCTTAACACCACGAGCATCAGTATCAACTTTTAACACAGGGAGATAACTCTACTGATAAACATTGTGTGGTTTTAGAGGTAACGGAGAGAGAGAGAGCAGCTGTTATGATTTTTAATGAGATCCGAAATAAATAAATAACTAATCGACCTTAACATCGACAACAAGCGTCCTCATTTTTTCTTCGCGTATGCAATGAAATGAGTCTTGGCTCTTTAGACGAGCGAACGTCTTAAATCATCTCTCCTCTGTTTAATATTATGAGATAAATCATCCCCTCCTGAGACGCCGAGATAATTAAATTACCCATTTATCACAATCTATTATCTGGAGCTAACGCTAACATCAAAGCTGGAAGCTACGGTCTGTGATGATGATGATGGTGACGGAGAAGGTGACGATGGTAATACTAATGTGACGATGGTGATGGAGGTGAAGATGATGATGATGATGATGGTGACGATGACATTGGGTTTTAATTTACGGATGCCAACTGTTTCATTGGATGATTTAGAGTAGCTCTCGAATGCAGTGTACGTCTGGTACTTTGTTTGGCAATAAAGTCGTTGATAACTGAATTCCTTTAAGATGTAATGGAAAAGACTTGAGATTATTCCCTTGGATTGATCGGCAACCTTTCGCGCGTTTCATACGCACTTACAGAAGTTTAACAAGAGGACATTTACTGGGTTATTTTGTTGCTGTATCCAAATATGAAATGAATAATAAAGTAAATTTTCGACCTATTTTCGTCCATTGGCTTAGAGACTAAGACGCATACATATAAGCATGTTATTTAGTTTATTTCTTTTAACAGTTTAAGTTTTAAGAGGTTTAATAACACGATCTTTTATTTTCGATCTACTTTTTATCACTGAAAATTTTAAACATCTAGAATCACAAAGACTGATGCTGTTTAAACTCCCATAGCACATGATGTAGAGCGATACCGCACGAACTGACTGACCAACGTTCAATCCCCGAACAATGTGCCCCTCTGGACCCCCCCCCCCCCCCCCTCTCTCTCTCTCTCTTCGTCTCTCTCTCTTCTCTCTCTCTCTGACTAGCAAAACTCTGGTAGACATTAGAGGTGCCTCACACTGAGGGACCTGGGCAAACCGAACAAGATGTAAGGTAAAGTAAGGTAAGGTCTCTCCACATGAGGTTAACGAAGGTTAAAAGCGATAAAAAGTGGTTTCAACGATAAATTATAGTATATGTTATACTAATAAAATTACGCTATATTTAACCTCTCACTTCAAGTGTCTTTTGGTCTTGCCGTTCCTCTAGCTACTTCATATTCATATTCGAAAACATCACCTTTGTGAAAATCAAATGAAATTTCAGTTGAAACAAAAGCTTTCTTCAAATTGTCTTTTATTTGTTACGGCTGCACGTCATACTCTTTCAGAAAGTTATACAGGTCATCATCCTTTTCAATCATTCTTTATTTTCAGTTTTGTTTAACCGTGGATGTTTCTTGGCGTAATAAAGAAAAAGATTTTCAGTCGATATTTCTACGTAACCATAATATTATCATTAGAATGCGAACTAAAATCTGATTGATGTGTTCCAGTAGTTTTTCAGGTCTGGATGTTCCTGGAAATTCAAGCGATTGGAATTAACACGAAATTCAGCATCCCAAAAATATATTTTCCGTGCTAGCTCTGTCTGCATTCTTCAGAGATTGCCTTCATATACGAGATGCCAATATGCTTTGCTTTAGTTACCATGCAGAAACTTGTAACTGACTATTTCGATAGATGTGGATAAAGCTGAGAAGATTATGACCGGTTCAATTTTACTCCAAACCTCCAGCGTGAAAAATAATTTGGTCCCGGACGACGCAATGCTACACAGACTACAATGACTATCATGTTATGCGCCACATCTCTGAGATTTGTATAAGACCGCAATATTCCTAGTCCATATCACACCATTTTTTATTCAGAGGAATCTACGTCTTTCGTAAAAGATATAAACTCAAAATTCCGTCAACACGAAGGCAATCTCTATCACTTTTTTTTTTCTCAGAAGACCCCTGCTTATTTAGTATAAAGCAAAACTTGAGTTCACAAGAACTTGCACCTCAATTTTTATCATTTATGTATGCTACCAAATCTGAAATTCTTTTTCGAGAAATTCTTTTTCGGTCGGATAAGAATGGAATTTCCCGAGTCCCATATAAGGTAGTAAATAATAATTCGTTTACGCCGTGAACTAAGTTTTGCATAAGCCATGAATATGAAAGTGTTCGTTCTCCCTCCAGTATCTTTGACGCGATCTCTCTACGCGCCATAATGTAAATTTTCTTTTCTTCTTTATATTTTCGACTAACATTTCCTCTTGTGTCCTTATGTATTCGACTAACATATCCTCTTATGTCCCTCGCCTATTTGTAACCTTTCACAGATAGGAAAACAGATTAACAGGAGAATCAAAACAATGGCATAAATTATATGTAGAGTATTTAACGATTTCAGGATTCAGTCTTTAATTCGTTTGTTATTTGATGTAATTTCATAATATAGTTGGAGCAATTAAGAATAATGCCTGAAAGACAATAGCATGATCATTACTGATGTTTCCAACGAATACACTTGCCTAACTCGACTTTCAGACTTTTAAGAAATATTTTTTAGTGTCTTATAATTCCAAAACCTAAAGAAATTGTCGTATATATGTAAAAGTATTTTTCCATCAGACACATTACATGATATATGTAATATATATATATACACATATATATGATATATATGAAATATGATATATATATATATATATATATATATATATATATTATATATATATATATATATATATATATATATATATATATATAGTTACATATTGTGTGTGTATGTTTGGGCGAATACCCCCTAGATACATTTGCGTATGTTTAGGTATGTAGATCATTAGTCACGTGCGTAGACATATACAATATTTACATACATTGTTACACACATATATATACACATACATACCTATGAACTTTTTTTCCTCTTTGCATGACTTGTTAGAATCAAAGACATGACGTTGCTTAGTAGTTTAGGGAACGCTTATGGTAGAAAATATATGACAAAGGACATAAGGCTGGATTACAGAAGAACATATTAAGTTTAGACAGGGAAGAAGGGGTATGAATACAATGTAAGTTTCTGAAGTATTAAGAAGAAATTAAGAAAAAAAACGAAAAATGATAGAGGTATTGGGATGAAAGGATTTTAATATTTGTGGCATAGTTTGTGCTGGGGGTTCGATAAGCTGCTGATGTCATTCTTCAGTTGAATTACAGCGATTCCCAACGTATACCACAATTACCATGGGTTTTGCAAGAAGTCGTGAAATAAGTTACAAATGACGGAAATCTAAATTTACTCAACCCATTTTGCTATGGCCTGAATTTGATTCTCAGAAGCGTTGATCCTATGTTGGGGTACTTGACGGTTTCAATCATGGAATTTAATCAAGTATCACTCGATGTGTGTTGGAATTTACTAAGACGAGAGCACCCTGTATTCTCAGGAAAATTATTGGATATTTTATTCCAGTTTTCAAATTCTTAAGTAAATGTTCCCTGAGATATGAAAAATTGTTTTATTTTGCTCCTTGAAGGTATGAAGATTGGGAGTCACTGAGTTAAAATATGAATATGGCGGTACCAATGTTTTCATTCTTCTCTGAAGGCCGACCCCACACATCTAACCCTGTATGGTGAATATATATATATATATATATATATATATATATATATATATATATATATATATATATATATATATATATTATATATATATACACACACACTATATCATACTTCAAAGCGACGGGACATGGCGTCGAAAGTCTGCCAATTTCTCATTTCTATTACGTTAGGGACAGGACACGATTGCATATTCATAGGAAGTGTAAAAAACTGTGCTGTCCGAATGAACGAGATCTCATTCACTGCCAAATACGAGACTGGGAATTTTCTCCTCTCGAATATCTACGGTGCAAAGGGGTTTAAGAATTTTTAACCAAAGTCACTGACAAAGGCAAATAAACATATATGGTGAGATGCATTATTGGGTATGGGATTAACGCATTTGTTTAGGTTTTCCCAGGGAACTATAAACATGGAATGGACATACGCGAAATCGCTGTGTGCAGCATACCGCCATTGCAAAGGGTGGAGAGAGATTTGTATAGCAATACCCACCTCGCCGTATTGGAGTGTAATCTCTTAATTTTCCGTGACAATATCTTGTCATCTATGGCATTTGTTGTATTATGTTAGAGTAAATTTAGTAGTGCACGTTATTCAATCTAGTAATTCCTGTTTACATGATAATACATTTAAGATAGACCTAAAATTATTAGTATTAACAAGGCTGACATTAAGTGATCTGTATAAAAAATTATTTATATCAACAAGTGTGTTTCTTTTTGTAATAATGACTGATATATGTAAGTAAGCAATAAGCGTAAGTCAACATAATTACAATTTAAGTCCATTGTGCCATGGTGATATGGTTAATCCCTATGTGACACAGACTGGATAGCAAGGTGATAAGACCCTAGGTAGTGCATGAAATGCAAAGTAGAGTTTAAAGACTTTGATACTTAGAAGGATATTAAATATAAGGGGTTCAACAGGCTTTGGTGGTAAAATTTATTACACAACCCCATGGCAAAGACATGAAATCACTGAGTCTCAGCACATGGCATGCATGATCATTTCATTGGGTTCATTGGAAAGTGCTTT
This sequence comes from Macrobrachium nipponense, assembly GCF_015104395.2. Classification (NCBI taxonomy): domain Eukaryota; kingdom Metazoa; phylum Arthropoda; class Malacostraca; order Decapoda; family Palaemonidae; genus Macrobrachium; species Macrobrachium nipponense. The sequence goes on from NC_087205.1 coordinate 75,645,788, forward strand.
TCAAGGACTTTTAACCAATGATAAATTTATTTAAATTTATATTTAACACCGATGAGAAATTTATTGAAATTTATATTTAACAATTCGGAACAGTAGAGTAAAAAAAGCAATCCCAGGTAAAATGCATATCTGGATATCTTTACTTAAAACACTGCAGCGCCGTAATTTTTACACACTTAATAATATGCAATTAAAAGGGATTTTCAAGAGCTTTCCAATGAGCCTATATTTATTTAATTCGGTGGAAAATTAAGAACGACAGAGTGCAAAAAGCTTAATTCAGCTTCATCTCCACCCTTCCCAATGGCGGCGCAGTGAAAATCAGCGTCAATACATTTATACGCAGATGTCCTTTCGATGTTTATAGTTCCATGGGTTTTTCACACTTACTACGGGAACTTTTGCCTCTGATATCAAGAAAAAAAAACTACATATCTTATATACGAGATTTATTGACGGTTAGGACCCATTGTTTACTGTATACTGTATACTATGTGTGTGTGTATCACATTAATGATTCCTAAATTAATATGTATATATATATAATATATATATATGCTTAAAATAACACAGTAGAATGCACGTGACTTCATAAATAAGCGAATACCACGGGAAATGAAAGTCAGGAATCCAAGCGCTTTTCGTCTTTATTCAGACATCGTCAAGGAGCTCCTTGACGATGTCTGAATAAAGACGAAAGCGCTTGGATTCCTGACTTTCATTTCCCGTGGTATTCGCTTATAATATATATATATTATATATATATATAGTATATATATATATATATATATATATATATATATATATAGGTCATATCACATTACCGTGATTCATATACATATATCGAGCTACAATGTCCTTTAATATCTAATTCGCTCTACCTCGGAATTAATATATTTTCATATATGCTTAACCGAAGGGGAATTTTTTTCTCGATAATAGATTTACCTGTACTTGGGCGCGAACGCAGGTACATTAAAATCCAGGAACGTCAGGGAAGCTATACCACCCAAAACCACCGCGAGAGGCTTAAAAGGTTTTATGCCGAAGTATTCGTTGGTTTGGAGACAACATCAACCCGCCTCGACTTCCGGTAAGTGTAAGTAGCGCTTTTTGACAACACATAGCATTTACATAAGTCATATCACATTACGGCGATTCATATACATATATCGAGCTACAATGTCCTTTAATATCTAATTCGCTCTACCTCGGAATTAATATATTTTCATATATGCTTAACCGAAGGGGAATTTTTTTCTCGATAATAGATTTACCTGTACTTGGGCGCGAACGCAGGTACATTAAAATCCAGGAACGTCAGGGAAGCTATACCACCCCACCACCGCGAGAGGCTTAAAGGTTTATGCCGTCTCTCACCTCAAATACTTTCTCGCGCTGAAGTATTCGTTGGTTTGGAGACAACATCAACCTGCCTCGACTCCGGTAGTGTAAGTAGCGCTTTTAACAACACATAGCATTTACATAAGTCATATCACGGTAATGTGATATGACTTATGTAAATGCTATGTGTTGTCAAAAGCGCTACTTACACTACCGGAGTCGAGGCGGGTTGATGTTGTCTCCAAACCAACGAATACTTCAGCGCGAGAAAGTATTTGAGGTGAGAGACGGCATAAACCTTTTAAGCCTCTCGTGGTGGTTGGGTGTTATCGCTTTCCCACTGACGTTCCTGGATTTTAATGTACCTGCGTGCGCGCCCAAGTACAGGTAAATCTATTGTCGCGAAAAAATTCCTCTTCCGTTAAGCATATATGAATATATTAAATTCCGAGGTAGCGGCGAATTGGATATTAAAGGACATTGTAGCTCGATATATGTATATGAATCACGGTACTGTGATTTATTGACGGTATGTAAATGCTATGTGTTGTCAAAGCGCTACTTACACTACCGGAGTCGAGGCGGGTTGATGTTGCCTCCAAACCAACGAATACTTCAGCGCGAGAAAGTATTTGAGGTGAGAGACGGCATAAACCTTTTAAGCCTCTCGCGGTGGTTGGGTGGTATAGCTTCCACTGACGTTCCTGGATTTTAATGTACCTGCGTTCGCGCCCAAGTACAGGTAAATCTATTATCGAGAAAAAATTACCCCTTCGGTTAAGCATATATAAAATATATTAATTCGAGGTAGAGCGAATTAGATATTAAAGGACATTGTAGCTCGATATATGTATATGAATCACGGTAATGTGATATGACTTATGTAAATGCTATGTGTTGTCAAAAGCGGTACTTACACTACCGGAGTCGAGGCGGGTTGATGTTGTCTCCAAACCAACGAATACTTCAGCGCGAGAAAGTATTTGAGGTGAGAGACGGCATAAACCTTTTAAGCCTCTCGCGGTGGTTGGGTGGTATAGCTTCCACTGACGTTCCTGGATTTTAATGTACCTGCGTTCGCGCCCAAGTACAGGTAAATCTATTATCGAGAAAAAATTCCTCTTCGGTTAAGCATATATGAAAATATATTAATTCCGAGGTAGAGCGAATTAGATATTAAAGGACATTGTAGCTCGATATATGTATATGAATCACGGTAATGTGATATGACTTATGTAAATGCTATGTGTTGTCAAAAGCGCTACTTACACTACCGGAGTCGAGGCGGGTTGATGTTGTCTCCAAACCAACGAATTCTTCAGCGAGAGAAAGTATTTGAGGTGAGAGACGGCTTAAACCTTTTAAGCCTCTCGCGGTGGTTGGGTGGTATAGCTTCCACTGACGTTCCTGGATTTTAATGTACCTGCGTTCGCGCCCAAGTACAGGTAAATCTATTATCGAGAAAAAATTCCCCTTTGGTTAAGCATATATGAAAATATATTAATTCCGAGGTAGAGCGAATTAGATATTAAAGGACATTGTAGCTCGATATATGTATATGAATCACGGTAATGTGATATGACTTATGTAAATGCTATGTGTTGTCAAAAGCGCTACTTACACTACCGGAGTCGAGGCGGGTTGATGTTGCCTCCAAACCAACGAATACTTCAGCGCGAGAAAGTATTTGAGGTGAGAGACGGCATAAACCTTTTAAGCCTCTCGCGGTGGTGGGTGGTATAGCTTCCACTGACGTTCCTGGATGTTTAATGTACCTGCGTTCGCGCCCAAGGACAGGTAAATCTATTATCGAGAAAAAATTCCCCTTCGGTTAAGCATATATGAAAATATATTAATTCCGAGGTAGAGCGAATTAGATATTAAAGGACATTGTAGCTCGATATATATATATATATAGATATAGATATATAAAATATATATATATATATATATATATATATATATATATATATATATATATATATATATATATATATATATATATATATATATATCAAGACATACGCTACAAGTTTTGTGTTGCATTTGTTGATTTTATAAGATAATATCTATTTTATATGACGGAATACGTATTGCTAACTGTCCTTAAGACTTGGCGTTTAATTTAGCGGTAAATGAAAGAAAATGTACAGCACTAGGTTTAACAAAGACCGGAGAGGAAGGTATTTACCATTCATAAAACAGGAAAGTGTTAGCATGATAATATATTTATATATATTGCCTCTTTTTCGCTATAATATTCTTACGTAGACTGCAGCTAATATTATGGTGGAAATTTGCAAAATCAAGTTGCACACCAATTACCGTGCAAGCACTTCAGGAAGCGCTCCTTAATGTGTTCATTATGGTAGTTTCCATCTGAGATGCGTCAGATACCTTAGAGACTAGGTTAAACACAATTACTTGAAAGAGCAAAGATGGGGGAAGTCAGTATCTGCGATATGTAAGGTTCCTTTTAAACGTTTGGTATGAAGGGAAAATAATTAAAGAATATTTTATATATATATATATATATATATATATATATATATATATATATATATATATATATATATATATATATATATATATATATATATATATATATATATATATATATATATATATATAGATATATACATACATACATATTTATAATATACTTATGAAAAATATGTACACATATACATATTTATAATATACTTATGCAAAATATTACATAAACGAGTTTGTGTCCTATTCACTACGGTACGTGTTTCCAGGTTCGTCTTTTACGGAAACCCGTCAGCGATTTCCACTTATCTTCATCAGTTCAGTCCCCTCCCTTTTTATTTATTTATTTTTTATTTTTTTTAGCTGTACATGATCCAGTTTTGCCCTCCTTAAAGGGCCACAATTTATAAGGAAGTCTACATTTTTTCATTTTCAAAAATTGAAATGAGCCTTTTCACGTAAATTTGCGCAGGTAAACCTTCATTATAATGAAATAAACGTTCTTTTCACTAACTCGTTGAGTTAGTCTACTTGGTTGTTGTTGTTGTTGTGTAGGAAAACCCTATAGAAGAGCCTAATAAGGCCAGAAAAAGGTGTTTCGCGTTGAGTTAAAAATACAGGAATTTTAGAATAGGATAGTTATGATTTATTTATTAGAATGAAAATGTAAAAAATAAATAGTATCCACGTTAAACAGTACAGAAAGTTATTTAAAAAAATATATATAGTATTTATTCCAATTGCGTTGGTGAAACCAGGCTTATTTGTCCGTAGAGTTTAGCACGTTTTAATTTACGTTAAAAGTTAAGAATAAAATACTTACAACTTATGCGAGAGGGGAAAATCTTGCGTGCGTCCAGAGTACGCTGGAGGTCAGATCACACCTTGTTATAAGTGACTGTCATTATCTTGTGTTTGAAAAATATATGAATATGATAAAGTTATTTTTTAAATGATAAGAACGTTTGTTTTTCTCATCGCACTTAACTGTGAATTCAGAAGTAGCTGTACATAAAATAACAACATAAGAATAACACATATAGACTAAAATATAATATACCAGTGAAACATTAGAGCTCTTGATGAGATGCTGGGTAGAAGGTTCGCGGCTTTCTTGAAAGCCTTCTCATTTTCAGATGATACTTTTCTTGCGCTGTACTTTTTCCTCTCGAGTTATTTTCATTGATATTGCTCTTCATTCTTTCTCGCCTGCCTCGCTGCGCACCGCGAATCCTTTTCATTTATATAATGAGAGAAAGTTTCATACTTAAGGAAACAGCACGCTGAAGCCCTCCGGCTATGAAGTTTCTACGATGTACTTCCGTTAATGCAGATTTTTGCCCATTCGCTTCTTTCCTTTTAAGGTTCCGTTACTCTTGGCTTATGTCAGGCACCGAATGCCTTATAATTGTATTCGAAAGTAACTCTTTTTGTGTTGTGTTTTTGAAATCGTAAATGGGTGACATAATATACAAAAAGGATTACAATGGTTGTAGTTGTGCCCCAAATGTTATGGGTTAAACTAAAAAAATATGAATATGGTTTTAATTTTTTTGTATTTTTACACAATGTTTTCCCAAATATCTAGCATCTATAACATAAGAAATGAACCGATTTGATTGTTATCTTGAGCAGTTGAATAATTGGCCTGGGATTTTCCCCGTTATTGTAGGTCTAAAATATTCATAGGCCATATTCGCAGGGCAAAGAGGCAATCAATAAGGGAGATATTTATCGCCATCGGAATTTACGGTTCATTTTTCCACCCCTTATCTGGAAAGCTATTTTTCTTCCAAGAGGCTTCAGGGCAACGATTTATTTCGAAGGGTTATAGGTGTAGGTATACTGTAGATCCTGCTATCTAAAGTGCGCAGTCCTGTTCTGGCTTGGCTTCAGAAGTGATTTCATTTCTGTTGGTCGTATATCATTGTCATATATACTAATTCTTACCATGATTTTATATATATATATATATATATATATATATATATATATATATATATACATACACACATATATATATATATATATATATTATATATACATACATATATATATATATATATATATATATATATATATATATATATATATATACATACATATATAGATATATATATATATATACTACACAGATATATATATTGATATTTATATGCATATATATTTACGTATATATGTTGCCTCGTTGGACGGTGGTTTTTGCGCTCGGCTACCAATCCGGTAGTCCGAAGTTCGATTCTCGGCTCGATCAACGTGGAATCAAGAGAAATGTATTTCTGGTGATAGAAATTCATTTCTCGATATAATATGGTTGGGATTCCACAATAAGCTGTAGGTTCCGTTGCTAGGTGACTAATTGGTTCCTAGCTACGTAAAAATATTTATACCTTCGGGCCAACCAACCCTAGGTGAGCTGTTAATCATCTCAGTGGTCTGGTAAAACTTAAGATATACTTAACTTTCATACACACACACAACACACACCACACAACCACACACACTATATATAATATATATATATATCATATATATATATATATATATATATAATATATATATATAAAGAATACAGTTACGTATATATGTTCCTCGTTGGAAGGGGGGTTTTCGCGTCCCCGAATTCTATTCTCGGTTCGATCAACGTGGAATCAGAGGAATGTATTTCTCTTGATATAATATGGTTGGGATTCCACAATAAGCTGTAGGTTCCGTTGCTAGGTGACTAATTTGGTTCCTAGCGACGTAAAAATATTTAATCCTTCGGGCCACCCTAGGTGAGCTGTTAATCATCTCAGTGGTCTGGTAAAACTAAGATATACTTAACTTTATACACACACACACACACATATATACATATATATATACATATGTTATATATATAGAATACATATGTATAAGGTAAAATCATACACAAAAACACACTGCCCACACCTACGCATGCAGAAACTGAGAAATGGATATGTACTTTTGCATATGCTGATATTGAAAATGCCATTCCTGTCTACCTTGGATCATTAAAATTCGACTATGTCGGATGGTATTGTTTTTGGTGATAGTATTTTCATTGTTGTTGTTGTTTTCAATTTTCCATCATAATCTATGATTTCGGTGAAACTTGAGAGGTGTATGGATGGGTGCACAGAGGTTCGGCATTATTTTCCCGTAGGTGTGTTTGAGTGTTCACCTATTTTTTAAGGCTACTCATAATTTTACAGGTAAAACTATTTGAATTTTGTTCCTCAGATTTCGGAAATATATGTTGGAGTCATCATTTTATATTTCGGTTACTTTGATGAATGTTGGTATGTACCTTTTGGTGGTTGGTGAGTATTTCACCCGAATATTTTGAAGCTTGACCTATTCCATATTAGTCACGAAGCAATGTCTACGTTAGGACCCTATTTTTCGCACAGTCGGTTCCATTACCTTTCAACATTATTTGCACAAACTGAATATGTTTGTAATCTGTGTACATCAAAATGTTTTTGAGAAGGCATGTTCGCAATGATTACGCTTTTTAGCGCAACTGCAGCATGTAAAGTTGGTATCGAATGGCTCCGTCAATTTTCAGAATAGGTTTCAAAGGCAATTAGCTCCCGGAAATCTCCAAAATTGCCGTAAGAGAAAACGAAGATTATAAATGCTTATATACGTAAATAAGAGCAGTTCGTTTGACAATGTAGGATATAAAGTTCCCTTTTTTTCTTCTTTTCTTTTTGCCCTACCCATTTTTTATCGTTTCTTTTTGGGATAGACCTAATATTTGCCCTACCCATTTTTTTCGTAAGCCTTAGGGCTCTTATACGCGATACTGGGCTAAGTATGGTTTTGGCGAACGCTTCGGATCAGTGTCGAGGTGTGGTATCGAAGCATTGTGCTCATGTCTGTTGAGCCAAGAGCGTGTTTAGTACATGGAACCTGCTAACCAAATCCGGTCACCATAGTTTTGGCACATATACCTCGTCTGTACCAGCTCCTGACTTATTTGATGCATTAAAAAGTTTCGATTCTTTCCTGTACTGACTGTGTAGCTTATTTAATTTCTACTTTAATATTTCTAGTGAGCACGGCGGATTAATAGTTTTTTTTTTTTTACATAATCAAGAAGTTCCGCATACGCTTTGCACTTTTCATTTCGATTTTTATAGACGTATTTTTTTTTTTCCCCGGTAGAGGCGAGGCCGGTCCCTAACCGTTCAATCAGTTATGAAGTAAGCGCCTTTGTCCACTCAAAATGCCTGGCTGATGTTTTGCAGACACCGGTAATGCGTCCATTGCTGCTGTTGTGTACGGAACTCGAATGGTGAGCACGCAAATATTCAGCGTTTCTGGTAGCGAGAGTTCGCGCCTCTACCTGCTAACGTAGAATCAGAGAAATTTATTTCTGGCGATGAGAAATTAATTTCTCGATATAATGTGGCTCGGATCCCACAATAAACTGTAGGCCCCGTTGCTAAGTAACCAATTATTGGTTCCTAGCCACGTAAAAATATCTAATCCTTCAGGCCAGCCCTTAGAGAGCTGTTAATCAGCTCAGTGGTATGGTTAAACTAAGATATACTTAAGTTAATCAGCGTTTCTGTCTACACGAGCAGTTTCCCATCACAGCTTCAGTACCATGCTTCGAAACCATACTTGGCCAAGTATCGTGTATAAAAGAACCTATAGCTAGATAAGGACAATGGCTTATGCATCTAGTTGACCTTCATGAAGAAATAAATATAGGAAAAATAAAAGCAATCAGGGGTAATTTTATCCATTACCATTGAAGTAAATTAAAAAGATAAATATTATCCTCTGTTTGCATTTCACTCAAAGCAAAACAGACCACATTTAGTCGCAACAGTAAGAAAAACTAGAATACCATCAATTACCTGAAATAACGAAAGTGATTTGTTAAAAAAAAAAAAAGAAAAGAAAAAAAAAAAGCTTCGAAGTTAACAATGTCTATTAATAAAACTGCAAAAAGCGATTAAAATGGCATCATTTGTGCCATATGCACGTATATATTATATATATATATATATATATATATGTTTATATATATATACATATATATATATATATGTATATATATATATGTATAATATATACATATATATATAGTATATATATATATATATATATATATATATATATAATTTATATATATATATATTATATACATATATATATACATATATATATATATATACATATGTATATAATATATATATATATATATATATATATATATATATATATATATATATATATATATATATATATATATCTATATATATATATATATATATATATAGTATCTGCAAACGGCAATATAGGAAGATTTTAGGAGTATCCATGATACAAAAAACGTTTCGCACACAAAACACGGTGCATCATCAGTCTGTGAAGAAATAAAAACAATTACATTATATTAATACATAAAAGGAATTCATCAAAAATTAAAATTGACATTAAAAAAACTGTAAAAAAGCGTTATTAAAAAAGACAGTAAAAAACAAAAGAGAGACTACTAAAACACCAACCATCATTAAATTTCTATGTCGTCCATTGGTTACCCTCAGCTAGATATAAAAATATTTTTTACTTTACAAAATAAATTAGGAAATTTCTTTAAAATTAAAGACCCTACACCAACAAGCCTTCGGTCCAATCTGATCTTAAATGGCAGTGCAGTGGTTGTGATGCCACTTACGTTGGAAAAACTACCAGATCAGCTTGGATAAGATGGTTTGAACGCCTTGGTAGGTCATTTCGTACAGGCAATTATCTTACAAGACCTAGTTATAGTGCAATTAGGGAACACAGCGAGGAGTCTGGTCACCCTTTACATATCGATGATTTTTCTATTTTAACCTCTGCCCAGTTTGCCACAGACCTCGACATTTTAGAAGTTTTATATTCTGTTAAGATAAAGCCTTCCTTGGCTAGAAATGTAGCTGTTACCTCACTTTTGTGTTTTTAGTCTGCATCCTGCTGGTTTGTATATCGACTTGGTATACCTATTTACTGTTCTTTTGTACCATCCGTTTTTTGTGACTTAAATTTGCATTCTGCTTTATTTTATTTTATTTACTCAATTGTTCATCTAGCAATTTTTAATTTTAATTTTTTAAATTATTAGCTATCTTTTAACATACTCTTATAATGTTTATACATGTCATTTTATTATTGTGAATTTGATTGCAAGAACTATAATGTCATTCATTTTAATTTTGTAGGTTAATAACGAGTGATAGTACTACTCGAAACATGTCCCTATAAAGTTGTACAAAATGCTGTCCTGGGTTTTGGCCTTCGTGTCCTTACTGATATGTAGAAGGCGCTTCCCTGCTGGTGTTTCAATTGCTATATTATATATATATGTATACATATATATATATATATATATATATATATATATATATATATATATATATATATCACACACACACACACACACACACACACATATATATATATATATATATATATATTATATATATATATATATACGTATATATATATATATATATATATATATATATATATATATATATATATATATATATATACCCTGATAGTTTAGCAGTTACAGATAATTTTTTTTTTGTAAGAAATGCTTTTACCTTCTAAGTTTCATATACTAAAATGAAATTGGCTCTTTCAATTCGTCAAATGCTGAGATACACATTGATCCGAAAACCTTTCGGACTTACTATACTGAAACATGAAGGAATAAATTGTTTAGGGTGCAGACAGTGTACGTGAGATTTTTCATAGGAAAATATAAGCACGATAGATCTCGGCGAGGGATAATGTCACGTGAGTTACTTCTTGGAATGGCACTGCTGAAAATGTCTTATGTTTTTACTAGGAAGAAAATGTGTTCCAATAAGAACACAATACTACCATTTGGATGTGGAACAATCTCATGTCTACCGTAGCAAGTGAATTATCAACACCAGGTCTATGTGGCAAAGAAAAATAAGTAAAAAGAAACTTTTTATTTTTTTATTATTTTTTTTTGTCTTAAACTCCGTGCTCTTTTAACTCCATGGGTATTGGGACAGGGAATCTAACGCTTCTTATATAACACAAACGTGATGGGTAAGGAACAAGAAGTAGACCTAACCGCGAAGAAAACGATTATTAATGTCCTACGCTGGAAAGATGGAAGATTATAATTATCGTGGAATGAGAAATCAGAAAGATTATGCCACAGCCTGGCAGCAGAGGGACAAAACGCTTAAAGAATTTTGCTATGAGAGGACTATACATTCCAGCACACACATGGGAATGTATCTATGAATGCAGATTTTGTGTGTACATGTTAGATAGATAAGAAAATAGGACGGGTCACGTTTTGTCTTTTAATTCGTCATGTGAAGCTCTTTGGTTCAATCGTCGGTCGCTTACCATTGGTTTTGTCCTTAAAGTTTTAGCTTCGTAGGTTTCCTGTTTACCTTAGTAGTTATTTACGTACCTGGTGCTAATCGATTGTGGTGGGTCGGAACCGTTGGGGCATCCCCTCTCAGGGGAAAACTAAATATACAAGTAGGAGAGTTTGCGATGAAACTCGTATATAAAAGAAATATAGGTTCGTGAGTATTTGAAACTGAATTGCGTTATTGCCTTAAAGTGAGACATTTGTAATATATATAAAGAAAATTCCCGTTGAAGATTTGACACGATAGTTTAGTTCTAAAGTAAAATTCTTCTGGAAGTATATTTCAAAATGAACGTTAGGGGTACTTGACATTTTGCTTGTAGCCTAACTTTCTATCGCCATCCTCCCCCGCAAATTATGTAAACAATACGAACTTATTTCTTTCATTTCTCTTTATATCCCTTATTAAACTAGAAATTTATTTTCAAATGTGGAATAAAACAAAATTGTCCTCTTGTTTCCTAAGCGACAGAAAATTCTCAAGGTCTCATTAAAAAAAATATGCCGAAGGAAAAAGCGACAAAAAAAGAGAAGAAAATAGTAGGGAGAAATGACATTTCTTCCACCTATAGCGGGAGCATCTCTTTCATACGTAAAACTAAATTTGACAGTACAATGGACCTTTTCTTGAGACCGCTCAGTCGATAGCAGCTAAATAAAAAAGCCTTCGCTGGTGTTACCAGGTCTTCCTAGAGGAAGATATTTCTTATTCATGTAGAGCTTTAAAAGGTGCTCTGGGGAAATCTGCGACGCATGTTCTGTTTCTTTAATCGGGGAAAAAAAATCTTTCTATGAAGAATTAGAGTAGAAGAGGCTGGGCAGCCAATTTTCTTGTTCAAAACCAACGAGGAAGTAAAAAAGGGATTTCTTGCCATTCTTTTGAATTGATTATTTAAATTATCAAGACGTTTTAAAATGGAAGATGTTGGAGGTGATGTCGGTGCTGTTGATTATCGCTGTATTAGCCCATGTATTACAAGTAGTATTAGAACTTGGTTCATGAGGTTACAAAGACATTGATACTTTATCTTTTTCTCTTGCTTGTGTGTGTATTTTTTCCGATATTAAGCCGTTTCCCGTAAAGAGGCAGTCTCCCGACGGAAGAAAAGCCAAAATTCAAGTTAGAATTCGTGGATGAACCACCTGTATAGAACACTTCCACAACATCAGCCGTTTGATACACTCACGCTTAAGGCTCATCAGCAGTACGTCTAACCGTCCTACACGCAGTGCACTCCCCGGAGTAGAGGGCGGGGGTTAGTGCCGTCATTGCACCTTACGTGGTGCGCTGTAAGCACTACATAAGGGTCTTTGCAGCGTCCCTTCGACCCCTAGCTGCAACCTCTTTCACTCCTTTTACTGTAACTCCGTTCAAATTCCCTTTCTTCCATCTGGCTTTTCACCCTCTCTAAGGAATGTCTCATAGTGCAACTGCGAGGTATTCCTCCTGTTGCACCTTTTAAACCTTCTTACTGTCAGTTTCCCTTTCAGCGTTGAATGACCCCATCGGTCCAGGCGCTTGGCCTATGAGCTAAATTCTATTTTCTATTCTGTTCACACTCACCATTTTCTCACATCGAGCTATCCACAGTTGTGTGCTGCTTCTTACGATCCCCTGAACGAAAATTCCTGTGTTCGTTGCAACCTTCTCTTGCACATCAGGGTTTCCTAAGCAAGGACCTCTGAACAGCAGCCGTCCTCACAATCCTCCACCTGCTCTTTGGGTATGCACAGCCACCCATACCAATCCTCTACCACCCCCGTTGGATATGCGCCTCCCGGATGCAATCGTCAGTAATGTACAGGAACTCGGTTGTCGCGATGAAAGCTGTTTAGTTCAACGGTGCCAATGATGGCTGTTACTGCTTGCCGTTCCAGCTAATGGAGGCCTCGTTACCGTAAACTGATTACAGGGCTTCCAGTTTCCGTTACGCAATTACTGTTACTACGGAATTCCTGACTTATTATTTAAAGGTTTCTACGATCGAAGTCGTGGATTTGTTGCATTGTCTGACTTGCTAGTAATTCGGTTAAACTTGCCCGCCTTCTATTTATTTATTTGTTAATTATTTTTATGCTATGCCGTGAAACAAGTTCTTTTCGGGAAAATCACCACGAGGATTACTTCTGAAATTCTCAAGTATAGGAAAATGGAAACTCTCTCTCTCTCTCTCTCTCTCTCTCTCTCTCTCTCTCTCTCTCTCTCTCTCTGTAGTTTGAAGATGATCCACCGGGGATTATTTTTTAATCTTGCAGCTTTTGTTTTCATTTACTTCATCTTGCTGTCATCAAAACTTTAGCTTGATTTTTTGCCTTAGTATTACTCAATGTGTGTTTGTGTGCTTTCTGTTTTAATCTAATTTCGGAACCAATTTTTATATCTTTCTGTTTCTAAATCACTTTATTCCCAATTTCTGTACTCCTCTATTTGTTACTTGGCAAGCTCTTGCATCTCAAATCTCCTTCAGTAAGCTTCCCAAATTAGCTTGTTCCGTTGTTTTATAACACTATCAGTTCGGTTCTTTTCACCAAAGATATTATTGTTGTACCCTTTCATTTTCCATCGATATCAATCACTCGTTTTGCTTACTTTCTTGAATCTCACAGGTCTGTTATATTGATGCTCTTTATTCCCTCAAAGCTATCAGTTTCTTCTATATACGTCACTCAGTTTCTTTGACCTTTTACTTATAAGTTTGAAATCATTGATCGCTATGTCACGCTATGTTCAAACGGCACTAGCTTACATCTCTTTGACTTTTATTTTCCTGCCATTCTCATCTAAGCATTGTTTCCGTGGCTACACATTCTACCATTTTTGCTTTATTTATTTTTTATATTTGCTGTTTCTCTGTCTGTCTGTCTCCACATTTCTTCCTCCTTCTCTACGAATTTCATTCATCTCTTCAGATTCGTTGGGTTAAATCCGTCTTTTCCATTCAAGTCAGCCGTGTCATCATCCTCTCCCATGTACTACCACTCTTAACATCTTGCACATAATGATCTGCAACACCACTGGAGTCCTGTCAGTGACATTGTGTGTCGTGTAATTTTCAATACTTGTTTTATTCTCAAACGTTACTATAAAGGTGCAGTACTTCCCCTACGTACTGCATCATACCAACAAAACTATCTTGACCCATCGCCTCCGTTTCCCTTTAAGGTTTATTAAACAATATGTGGGTCTTCCCTTTACAAGACATGTAGCTAATAATCATTGTTAATTTACATTCTTCTCGTGGTATTTTCCCCTTAAACAAACGAATTATATCCATTTAAGGGACTTTATTTTTATTTACACATCTCCAGGGATCTTTAGATATAACAGCAACTTTGGGAAGAAGCGTTACGCGTAGGATCTGTCATCGTTAAGCCATAGATAGATTTCACCAGAGAAAGAGAGCGAGAGAAAGTGGGGCTGGGCAGTTAAATAGGATATACAAGCACCTAAACAATTACCCTCAGCATAATTACATTTTGTTCGTTTGCAAGATTAGGATTAATACTGACTGAATACTGACTTCGGCAAAGATGCTAAGGTCTCGTTACGACGATAATAAAAATGTTTAATGCAATTTTCACGTTTATGCTAATGATCCATTTCAAGTAATTCTGTGGGACTGAAATTAAAGTTATTCTCGACACAAAGTAATGGATTCATACTTTTTCTTCAGTTACATGACACTAGATATCCAAAAGTATTATCTGTATTAGAAGATTTACGTTCATAGAAATACTGTGTATCTTTACTGATGTCGATGAACATTTGTTTTGGAGACGAAGATATGGTATTTGATTATTCAATCAGTTATTAATTTTCATGTCGTTCAGAAATCAACAGAATTTAGTAAGGCTTTGCAACGCCGATGAAAAAGCTACACCGAGATATTGTTGAAAAAAAATGAAGCCATTTCCATCTTTACTTCATCAGTCAAAGCGTTCTTAAAATCATTTCGATACCTTTCCGACAAGAGTCCAATAAATATTGCTCTTCTAGGTATAGCCCTTCAAGTCAGTCAGTTTCTTTCCGCACCTGCCACGGGCACTTGTAATGATTTCCGGATCTTTGAATTTATTTCTGTGCATTTCTGGCATGGTAACAGGCATTATGCTAATTTTTTTTCTAAACTTGTATCTGAGATTTCAGTGTATTTTCGTTGAAATATAAAGAATAAATCGCAGTATCCATACATTTGTTTTTTCTGTGTAACTGTGACACTCTTAGGGTAATACAATCCACATTTAGGCTCACCATTGTGATCCTCAGTTTGCTTCTCTCGTCACACAGGTCTTTATAATTTCGTATTGCGAAGGTGTCTTAAACCCCAACTACAAAGTGCCCGTAATGGCCCACCTTACATAGTCCTGAAGGTTATTTGCAGCTTCCTTCTAAGAGCCAAGCTTCACCGCCTTTTGCCATTGACTCTTCATCTGTTCCTGCCAGTCTCTTTCTGCTTTTGGTTGTTTCCAATGTTCATTCTAGATTCAGAGCCAATACCCGGGCGAATCATGTGATAGTGAAGAACAAGTAATGATAAAAGAAGGTAACGTAATATACACAGGGAAAGGACTTTCTGTTGCGACCCTCTTGTTCATTTAGTACCTTCACTGTGGAGAGTGTGAGCACACTAATAATTTCAGTAATAAATAAGCAGCTCATTACTTGCACTCGTCATTTGCGTAAAATATAGCGCAGTAACGTATCAGCAAATTAAAAATAAAGTACGTTGAAATGTATTCCATTTATGTCTAGATAATGATTTATTCACACCATTACAGCCGTAAATCTCTTAAATAGGAAATACATTACAACCAAGTTAATTTAACTGTAATGCAATTCACTCTCTCCCACATTACAAACATTATTCTATGTTTAGAAAGACAACCTTAAAGCAAAATATTATAAGGATTTTGCTTGCTAATTCCAAGTGGAATTAAAACTCCGTGAGTCCATAAACTAAGGTAGAGATAATGAAGCGTAAACATAATGGTATAGAAGCCCCATTTGATAATATCAGATACCATTAACAATAACAGTGACATTAGCAAGGGCGGTTACAGTAGAAGTGAAGATAACAGTACAGATTTCGAATTAAATCTAATTTTCATCTTCTAGTTTCATTACGTCAGGTTAATTCTCCTGCTTAGAGCAAAATATAATATTTGACACATTTATACAATACCACTGTTAATTATATCGTCCGTAAGATTTACGCAATAACTAAGCTTATCTTACCAGCAGCTATTGCCATTCTAATTTGCAAATAATCCTTTCGTTAATGCACGCGCTGCGTGTTGGCTAATCTCGTAATATCGGGGCGACCTACTTTGGGATTTTCGCAAGACGGACCGGGAACCGTCTTTATGTGCCATTGCTTTAATGGGCGACCATCGGAGCTGTATAAGACCGTCTCACGAAGTCCGGGCTTTCAGTGAACAATCGCGGGCTTTGCTTAGAGGCACCTGATCCTTCAAGGAAATTAGTGGCAGGGTGAGATGTTATGGAAATTATACCCTTTTTTTTTTCTTTTTTTCTGTAAAAGAAAACTATTGTCCGGCCTTGTCTGTCTGTCTGCACTTTTTCTGTCCCCCCTCAGGGTTGCCCCCACCCCACAAAAAAAAAAAAAAAAAAAAATGGTATGTTGATCATCCTCCCTCCAATCATCAAACATACCAAATTACAACTCTCTAGCCTCAGTAGTTTTGATTTTATTGAAGGTTAAAGTTAGCCATAATTGTACTCCTGGCACCGGCACCTATTACAGGCCACCACCGGACCTTGGCTGATTTTCATACAGCATCATACGCTGTACAGAAAACTCCATTGCACCCAAGAAACTTCGGCTCATATTTTTGTTATACTTGTTTTTTCTGTTTTTCTTGTATCTGTCCTTGGCTTTTTAATTTTTGTTTTCTTTAATGACGTGCTTGCTACTGGTTCGCTATATAATTTTATGTGGAAATATATTTTGTCTATCCACAGTAGATGCACGTGACTTCATAAATAAGCGAATACCACGGGAAAATGATAGTCAGAAATCCAAGCGCTTTCGTCTTTACTAAGA
>NC_087205.1:75665624-75673124 GCF_015104395.2 Macrobrachium nipponense
CTTTTCAGCGACTTTGAAAACTATCGATTAGAGACCAGTATATATCTGTCATTTTCGATTATTTTTACGTCTCCCCCTTCCCACCCTCTTCTCAACCCCATCCCTATTGAGGCAGAACTTGGACGTGAAGGGCATTGGGAGGGTTACTGTTCTTCTGAGCAACCTAGAAAACTATGGATTAGACATCAGTATCTCTTGTTTTAGGTTATTTTTACATGTCACCCCCTTCATGTCAGTGCTAAACTTGGACTTAGAGAGCATTGGGTGTGTCACTATTCTTCTCAGCAACCTCTTAAACTAAACAGTAATATCTGTCTTTTTTGGTTATTTTTTACATGTCACGCCCTCCCACCAACTTCTCACCCCTCCTCGTCCTATCAGGGCTGAAATTGGACTTGTAAGGCATAGGGGATGTCACTATTCATCTCAGCAACCTTGAAAACTATGGATGATAACATCCTAAAATCTGTCATTTTGGATATTTTTTACATTTCTTCCCCTTCCTAACCCCCCTCACCCCCCTCCCAATTGGGGCTGAACTTGGACTTAAAGGGCATTGGGAGTGCCACTATTCATCTCAGTGACCCCGAAAATTATAGATTAGACACTAATATCTGTAATTTACTGTAATTTATACATTTCCCCCCTTCCCACACCCGCTTTGTTGCCAGTGATGTCTTCACCCTATTGTGTTCATTCCCAGATGGTAAGTAGTATGTAAGCCAAGTTTGATTAAAACTGCTCAACGTGTTTCTAAGTGTAAGTGGAATGTACTGACAAATACATTTATTACCCTCCCCCCCTTATCAAAACTACATAAACAGCAACGCTTACCTTTTAGGCTAATGAGTTCACGTAAATACAAAAATATGCTATTTATTTTCCAAACCAGATGAACATAAACTGGAGCAAAGTGATTAAAAAAGGTCATATTTAAAAATTCTACTCTTCTGAATTAGTCTAAGTAATCACCCCAAACTCCCAAATTGTCAACCTCTACATTTCGATAGTCAAACTTAGAGAATCCCATCTCTAGAATAATGACATGGGACCCATCTGAAACAAAGAGACATAACCATTATATTCCCCACCACATAATGTTAAATAAATGTATACACTTCACACTTCTCTCTTTTCTAAGGCAACTGTTTCTAAGTCATTTAAATATGTGCCATACCTTTTTTGATGGGTCTGTACCAGCACCTGATGTCCTCCGAACCGTCTCCCTCCTTATCTCAAAAGAATGTGTGCTTTCTCTTAAGTGTCTCGAGCGGTTGGACCCATCATTGCACGCACAAACGGATGTATACATCCGCCACACCCTAAGATCCCAATAACGACAGATTGATTGAACATCGGCTTCACAAAGCATACTCATCAAATTCCTTTGTTTTAAAGAAGGCTATCCTAGGTGCTTTCTGTCTCCAAGCCAGGCAAGCTGTTACAACATAATTCACCAACACATTAATTTCTTCTTTTAATACGGCTCGGCCACCTATGTCTTTTATGCACTCCTGTCGCACACCACATCAGCAACTAATGCACATTGTTTTAATTTGCCACATGATTTAGGGCTACCTCCATTCCTGGAACCCTTATGCCTCGCCGGATGCACAGAAGTTTAAGAACTCCTGACGCACGAATTGTGTAACGTTCGTTGATGAAAAACTGATCCTCGTCACTAAGATAATCAGAACTTGACAAATAGTTGTAGACGCAGGTTGAGCACGTAGACCATCTCGAAACAATTCAGCATGCACCATTATTGAGCGTCTGCGCCCCTTGTAAGTGTATCCAACACCCCCTCGTTGTGAAACTGCAGATTTGACGTTTGCTACTGAAGGAAACGTGGTCACCACCCCATTGTCAAGGAAATATCCCGTGACTTCCATGCAGGTGTGACTCGCACCCGCCTCGTAGAAGATTGTAGACTCCTGATTTATCCCAGAACATATCCTGAGATGATATACTGACGACATCTCATCTGCTGCAAAGGCAATCCATAGCATCGCCACTTGTGTGTAGACTCGACTCGACCTCTGGTATTGTAGAATGAAGTCGTTTCCATCGTCACCATCACGTGAAGTTGGGAATTCTCTAAAGTCATCGTGTGTCCGTATTTAAAAAGTCTACATGATCATAGAGTAACTAAAGTCTTGCTTTACCACACAAATCTGTCATTAATTAATATACTCAATCTCTTAGTCAAATATAAAAAATTTTTCACTAAACAAAATAATCTTTACCCAGTGAATCCTCACAAGTAATCCCATATCTGACATACACACTATCAAAAAAGAACCCATAATGTCTAACAGCAAAACCCCTTTACTGTTTATATAACTAACCTCCATGAAATATAATGCCGAACACCCCTTCTAACTCACATACCCCGATAAATTATATCTCCTGTCTAAAATAGAAATGCTATTTAAAGCTTAACCCCAACTAAAACAAATCTCGTAGAAAAAGAAAAAAGAAAAAAATAAAAATAATAGCAACAATAATAAGTGAACTTTCCCCATTACAAAATGTACATAAGAGAGGAAAAAACATATATATAATCCGTTTCCCCCATAGATGCAGTATGTATCATTACGGAATTTGCAACCGCAACAATCTCATCGACCAGAAACGACCGGAAACAAACCCTTTACATACATCTCTGTGGAATGCCATAATCAACATATAAAATAGTGCAAAATCTCCGAGTAATCAACTTCAAAGGAAAAAACTCAGCAACTGGACTCATCACAGCATTATCAGCAAAAATCCACAACCCATTAACCTCAGGTCTGTATGGAATAATTGTTATTTTTCTGTATCCCCGTGACTTCCGCTAAACATTCCAAAGTTTTGTTCACAAATTCTGTACCATTGTCGGTCGTAGAACCTTGGGTGAGCCGTATCTGCAATGACACATTGAAAATGCTAACAGCTGCTTCTTCAGCCGTTTTATGCTTAAGTGGGAAAATTTCTACTCTCCTTGTAAGTTCATCTATTATTACTAACAAGTACTTATTCGCATATCTAGCCTCACAAAAATTTCCCAGGATATCCATGTGTATTCTCTGAAAAGGTCTACTTGGTATAGGATATGATCCTAATTTGCATGAAGTTATCCTTGCAGGCTTGCATGTGTTGCACACTGTACAGTTTCTCACAAAATTTTCCACATCTTTCCCCATGTTTTTCCAAATGTATTTAGCACGAACCTCATTATACGTTTTTTCTATTCCCAAGTGTGGACTACCGAACCTGCAATGTACTATATCCAAAACCACTGGAATTAGGACTTTCAGAATTACGATATGTCGTATCTCCTTTACTTTCACTGGTTCTCAATTTATATTTAATTTTCCTAACCATTAGATTACCTTCTAACTCCAAACCCGAAAAAGGCAACTTACAACGTTTCTTGAGTAATTCCCCTCTAAGAAATGCTTTTGCGTCTGCTAGAATATCGTCTTCATCTTGCCTTTGTTCTATGAGAGATATATCCCATTGTATAGACTCGCTAGTGATTTGCGCACCTTGGAATCCTCCTGTGTCATGAAAACTTCTACAAAGGGCATCTGCAACTACATTATATTTGCCCTCTATATATTTGAGGTTTGCATCAAAATCTCTGATAGTTAGAAACCATCGAGCTCTTTTAGGCGACAAGTGAGGTTTATTAAAAAGATC
Organism: Macrobrachium nipponense; assembly: GCF_015104395.2. Classification (NCBI taxonomy): domain Eukaryota; kingdom Metazoa; phylum Arthropoda; class Malacostraca; order Decapoda; family Palaemonidae; genus Macrobrachium; species Macrobrachium nipponense. Next base: position 75,669,312 of record NC_087205.1, read on the forward strand.
TAATAATGGCTTGTGGTCTGTAAGGACTTCTACTTTATTCCCCATCAGTAACATTTTAAAATAAACCAAGCTCGACACTATTGCAAAGGCTTCTTTATCTATGGTAGCCACTGATCTCTCATTGCTGCCCTTTGTCCTGAACTTCCTGCTATAAAAGGCTATGGGATGGAATTTTCCATCAAACTTTTGCATAAGGCAAGCACCTTTACCCTCCTGGCTGGCATCGGTTACTAATGTGAAAGGTTTGCTAAAATCTGGAAACTTCAAAACAGGGGGATTCATTAATGCGTCCTTAAGCTTTTGAAAACTCTCCGACTGGGGTTCCCTCCATTGAAATTTAATGTCTTCCCACAATACATCTGTTAGGGGAGCTGCTATATTAGAGAACCCTATCACAAACCTCCTGAAGAAACCAGCGATACCCAGGAATGGCTTAATCTTTCTTTGATCTGGGGGTGCGAAAATTCGCTATTGTTTTGACTTTATCGTCATTTACTCTAACCCCTTCCTTAGATATGACATGGCCTAGATATGTGATTTGCTTTTTCAAGAACCCCGCTAATCTAAGCCTCTTAAGTCCTTCTGTAAGCACTTCCAGGTGTTGCGTGATCGTGTCTGTTGCGACTTATATATCATCCATATATACTAAAACATTTTACCCAATAACCCGTGCAAAACTGTATTTACCAACATGGTAAAAGACATCGGACTGCCCGATAAACAGAATGGCATTCGTGTAAATTCATAGTGTCCCTTGGGCACTGAAAAAGACGTATATTCCTTACTACTTTCACTAAGAGGGACCTGCAAAAAACCATGTGCCAAATCAATTGAGCTATAAATATTATGTCCCCCCGATTTCAACAAAAAGATCTGGTATGCATGCGACTGGATAGCGGTCGGGGATTGTCTTTTCTTTTAATCGTCTAAAATCGACGCATACATGGACAGAACCGTCCCTCTTAGGCACCGCAAACAAAGGTCTAATGATTCCTTCTTCCTCCCATCTATTGACCTCTTTCTCTACCTGTTCTCTTGATTTTGAAAGGTATGTGGTATGCAGGAATGATAAATTTAAATAGGTTTTGTGCCATTCTCCAAATTTACCTTATGATCATCACAATTAGTCAACCCCAATTTGTCACCTTGTAAGGCTACCGTATCCCAAATTCTGCCAAGAGCTCGCTTATCACTTCAACATGCTTACTATAATCCGCATTAGCTAAACGTTCTCTAAATATTCGTTTCCTTGATTGCATTTCTGCCTCTGAAAACTCAGGTTTCCCCTCTACGATAGCCACTGAACCACTATCACTGACTCCAATCTAGAGATCCAATATATTTGTATTCCTTTGGTATTTCCTAACTGTATCATTACAGTTTAATTAATTTACAACCATGTAATCCCAATTCATTCGGAGACACTGTTCACCGATGACATCCTAATAACCCCTCTAAGCGTCTCGCTATTTTCAATATCAAACATATCCATAGGTTTTGTCACTTCCCTCAATTTGACCTTTTACAATAGTTCTTTGAACCAGGCATTCAACACAACATCCTCTGGTAAAACACCTTTATGTTTGTGGTTAGTACTTCCCCTTTCCACAATCCCATACACATCACCACCCTTATTTCTCATTACATCCACCCCATTGTTAGTATCAAAATAACATCAATATTAGTATCAGTATCACCACCCATAATATCATCACCAAAATTGTTACCACCGTGGAACCTCCAAATCCAAATAAAATCCCCGCATTATTTCCCATATCACCAGTGTGGGTTTTAATATTACCACTCCCCATAACCCCAGTATCATCACCATTAGCATCACTAAACACATCCCCTTTTTCAATAATCTCCATGTCCTCAGTTCTAATCACGTCCTCATAGGGAAGAAAAACACCAGGTATTCCGACTGTTATCCCATTAACACCCGCATGGATCGAAATCTTGTGTCTCCTACATGCAGGATGACCCAGCAAAAGTCTGTTGCCCAACACAATCCCAAAAAGGGTTCTATTAGTACTCTGTCACCGAGAGTAAACTGTATTTGAACACAACCCAGGGTATTTAATCTATGGGCTTGCACATCACACACCGTCTCCGTTGAGGGTTTCAAAGGGTAATGGGAGAACATGGATTGATACAAATTGTGATCCATCAAGTTCAAGCTTGCGCCAGTATCAATAAATACTGGGATATCAATGTCCTCCACTGTTGCATAAACTATAGGCCTGGGCTCTGGGGTGCCTACGAGACCACACTGGCATGTATTAATCATCTGTACCCTTTTTATTGATAGGCCTCCCAAAAATTTCGCCGATCCCTTTGCCCTCTGGAATGATCTGCCTGGGAAGTCCTCACATTATAACTTCCAGAATTTTGAGGTGTAGGCCTCGCATCTTTCCGTATCTGAGACGGACAAGATTGCCAATAGTGATCCGCACTCTTACACATTCCACAATATTTAACTCGACACATTTTCTTTGGGTGCCCTGGTTTATTACAATTGAAACAGCGCAACTGCTGTTGCCTTTGATTGATCGATCTTTTGTTATATTCAACTTTTGCACACAAACGGGGAGAAGAAAATTCTGTGTCTCTTTGCACCGTATTTCTCGGGCTGGTCCCATTAAAAAATGTACTATCCACCGTGGGACATTTAGACATATGTTTCTCAATTTGGGCATAAAGTAATTCTTCGTCTGAAGTAGGTTCAATCTTTTCATCAAAACTATCCACTATTGCATCCGGTACATTGTGCAAGAGCATCGGAAAATGGATCAGTTTATGTAAATTGTCAAGTGAGACACTACCTCCTGTAACCTTTTTGGATGTTTTCAATTTCCCTACCCATTCTGCCAATGAGTAAAAAAGTTTTGAACTATGTTCTACGAGGCTATTTGTACCTTTCCATATCTTATATAGACCCCTGAGTTCCCTCACCACATCCCGTGTTCCTCTGAGCCATAAGCTGCTTTTAAAAATGCCTCTAGCTCATCCGTTATGTTTTTTGTGCTTAGATAATTATTCACACCTTCAATAAAGATTTGCACTGGCTGCGAAAGCGCTCCATCTACAATTCCCCTAAATGGGCTCACACACCCACTAACGTTTGTGACGTGATGAACCAGTCATAGCACCCTTTGTGTCCGCCATTTTCCTCTCTTGATGGAAGCTTTTGTGTTTTATGACATTTCCCAACTCAGTAACAAAAAAATTAACGCAAACTTCCCCCAATAAAAGAAAAAACAAACAAACATGCACCGTGCCCAGTAAACATCCCACAACAGCTGTTTGCAGAACAAGGTCACACAAAAATAACACAAAAAAAACAGGGAGGAGATAAAAAAAAAGTGCAAAAGCACCTCCCTCAGCAAACCACCCCTCTCTCTCACACACTCCAAGCGCCCAGCAATGAATCTCTCTCTCCACACACTCACTCACTCAGATTCTCGCCTCTTTCTCTCTTTTGGGCATAACTCATAACAACCAAAAAAAAAAAAAACCTCGCTCATGTTATTACAAAATCTCTCCAATGTCCATCAAATCTCGAGAGACATCCAAAATGAAAATACACTTTGAACAAATTCATCACCAATAAAAAGAGAACCAAAAAAATAAGGAAAAAAAAGAAACAATAAAATTACACTCACATCTTCATATGACTGGAACCCAAACTTGCATATGCATTGCACATATGCGTAACCTATTCACCACACCCACTAAACACTTTAATATGTCAAAAATTAAACTTTTTCCCCATAACTTCAGGACACTAGTTTTCACGAATCACTAACCCGC
>NC_087205.1:75678124-75690624 GCF_015104395.2 Macrobrachium nipponense
GTCATCCTTCAACCCAATGGATTTTCCAACCCCAGTGATTTCCCACGAAGCAGAAAATTGTCCCACTGAACCATAGTTCTCAGCTGCACGTTAACGTGATTGGCTGATATTCCAGCCATAAATTCCAGATCGGAACTTCGGACTCCTATATGTTTGTCTATCAGTTATTGTTTTATTTATGGCAAAAATCTATTTTTTGAGTCGATAACTTTTGTTGCTTTGGCGAAGGCAAATACAAAAATCAGTCAGTCGGTCTTGCTAAATGCAGTTTTATGTAGATTTGGAGGCGTGAGTCCTAATAAAACAGTCATACCAGTCCCTCTAGACTGATAACGTTTCATAAAATTACTTTCATTTCATTTCATATGCTTATGAAAAGTTAGAGTGGGATCATTTAATCTTTTAGACTTTCATCAAATTTCTTGTCAATAGAGGAATAGAATGAATCGGTTTATAAAAAAAAACAATTTTCTAACGATCGGTTTTTCGTTTTTTATATCTAATCAACAAAATGCGTCTCGTGAAAAGCGTTCTTAGTAAAAAAAAAAGAAAAAAAAAAAAAGAAAAAATCTCCCCACCTTCACCGTATCAACTTCTTTTCGTTGATATTGCGACTGCCACAACTTTCGTGTTCCAGCTCAACTAATGTCACTCCAAGTTCTGAAGTTTCAGTGCTTCAGCATCCTTTCCGACGCTATTCCGCTTCTAAATTTCATTTGCTACTCCTTACACATCTTTAGCGCGATTTTCAGGGTTTTTGTTTCATCGACGTCATTATTTCAGCTTTTCCAACTTCAGTTTACTAACATTACACTTCCGCGACTCCACCTTCCACCACATATCTATTTCACAGTTCCATCGTTGACAATAGCAATACACCTTTCTCGACGTCACTGTTGTTTATCCAACTCGAACTACGCAATTATTACAACTTCCGCTCACTCATTACCCCCAACTTCTCCATCGACAGTGTTCCAACTTACAAAACTTCGGTGTTCCAGTGTTCTAACTTCCTTGATGAGCAGCCACGTTATCATGAAAAGGGTCATATATCCATTGGTAGTATCGTCATCTAGGCGATTTCCTTGTCTCTCATAAGACCAAACCTGCTGGGTATGATATGCTGATCAGTTTAGGAGCGTGCAGATTTAATATGGGTAAAATGATAGTTTACGGAGCAAAACAGAAAACTTTCCAGTTGAGGAACACTTTAGCGGCAGTTAAACTCTAGAGTAGAAGTATCATTCAACTAACTCGTCAGGCTGATATGGCAAACCTATTGGGGATTTGAACTACCTGTCCTGTGACAGCGGGCTATTACTCTGTCAACTCAGCCACAGAGAAAAAGTATGGGTAAAATCATAGAAATAGATGTAATACGGCCGCTACGATTCCAAGTATAGTATGTAGTAGCATAACTGGTTTCGCTTCTAGGATACCCTCTATGCCTTGGTGGCTACAGAGTCGGGTTGGTAAATCAGAGGGCAGCTGTTCAAATCCCAATAGAGGAGAATTATCAACTATTTCATGAAGCGATTGTGTACTTATATAGTAAAACAGGCTAATTTAATGCGTTCGAAAGTTAAATCCCTTGATACCTTAGGTTACTTAAGGAGCAATGAGAAAGTTAAAGTGACTGTGAAAGAAATGCACCTCAGGGCTAATGAAACGTCTGAAGAGAACCTAAGTATAAATCTACTGTTGGGGAGGGGGGGGTGTGTTAGGTTAGTGCCGTCATGCTCATGCAATTTTCTGGAGGCATTGGTTGGGGTTCTTTGCAGCGTCCCTTCGACCCATAGCTGTAACCCCTTTCATTTCTTTTTCTGTGCATCCGTTCATAGTCGGTTTTTTTTCATCTTGCTTTCCACCCTCTCCTAACAGTTGGTTCATAGTGCAACTGCGAAGTTTTCCTCCATTTACACCTTGCATAAGCAAGCAATAACGAGAAATAGAGACAGATAAACGACGCAAGTTTAAAATACTATCGCTGATGGTGTTGCTTCTAAATGTGCCAAGAACATCAGTATCTACTCTATGGATATAACCAACCTGAGAAAGGAGCCGAGATAATCACGCACTCACCAGATGCCCACCCTCTCCCACTTCACCCAGAAAAGAAAGAAAAAAAAAAAAAAAAAAAACATCAAAAACGTCAGGATATGAAAACGTCTTTCCGTCCTTTGACAATTTTAGAAACTGATGTGACTTAGAAGCGGGAACGTATAGAGAAGCGTTAAGAACCAAGGACAACGGCAATTCGGATTATGTTTATACCCCATTTTTAAAATTTCAAATTAAAGGACCAAGGAAAAGTAAAGAGTAAACGGGGGATAAGATTTAATTTTTTCATAAAAATGTTAGAGGAGTTTAATTTTTCATAAAAATATTAGAGGAGTTTGTCGCTCTTACTTTTACGAAGTTGATAATCCTGCGTCAACAGCAGTCTCTTTTCCAGGAACTCGCCAAAACCAGAGGATCAGTAGGAGTTAGATATACTGTAAAGTGATCAGGAAACTGATTTTAAGGTAATACAATTGGATTGAGTACTGTCTCTATGAGAATTTTAGACTTCTCACGCTTGTGGTTTATCACTCAAGCATAAAGATCCCTAATCGTTGTGTCTAATAAATAAAATTGCGGTGTATGTTTTGACGGGCAATCAAAAGGCTTCTAATAAATTAGGTACGGAGTCTCTCTCTCTCTCTCACTTATCTTAAGATATCTTTCAATTTCAGGATGATTTTCTTTAGCTAATCTCATTATATCATTGAAGACTTTATGTGAAAGCGGATGACACAAGCTGAAATCCCTTCGATACATAAATATAATTGGTTCAGATCCCCTGACTTGTTTTACAATTGCATTGGGAGATAGCGTATCGGTTTCTATAATGATACCTGAATGGCAGTAATTACAAGAAAATGAGAGACCTTGACGTTTATGTTTATAGTAATTGGGAAGAGAGCTAGTTATGAAATGGTACCTTTAAGGAAACAAGGTGTACACTGTTTTCGTGAATGACTTGTATGGAAAAATTCAGATCTTTACAGATGAAAAATGAACCTATCCTGCATGGATTATTAGAAGTAAGTTTTAACTGTCTTCAGTTAAAACTTACTTCTAATAATCCATGCAGGATAGGTTCATTTTTCAGCTGTAAAGATCGCTTGCAGTCCTTCATGAGATCTAGTGTTGTATATAAATTCACATGCCCTGAATGTCTGGGCTTTTACATCGGATCTACTCGTAGGCTATTGCAAGTGATATTTTGCAGCCACATGGGTTTCAGCTTTCGTACAGGCCAGAGACTTAAACAACCAGAGTTTTCTAACATTAAAAATTATGCTGCTATATGCAAAATAGAGGTCTTGAAACAGCACTTCTCTATTATTGGATATACAAAGGACCCAGATCATCTAACTACTCTGGAGTCATTATTCATTAAGAGGCTAGTTCCCTCTTTGAACAATAACACCACGGCTTCACCTCTGTATTTGGCATAACTGATTTTTGGTTTGTGACGTCAGGTTTTGCCATTCCTTCTTCATCTTTATCCTTGGATGGTTGGTGTCTTAATTCTCTTTCTCTTCTTATAGTGTTTTTAAAAGTTTTTAACATTTAACTTCTGCTTTTATTTTTAAACCATTGTTTTTTAATTACCTTGTAATTTTGTGAATTCCTTTTTATAATGTATTTACTTTTATTGTTCATAGACTAATGATGCACCGAGAATTGTGTGCGAAACGTTTTTAATAAACTATGGCCTTCTACTGATGTATTATGGTACCCATTGAAGTATTGTTATCTTCGCCGACTGGAGAATATATATATACGTATATATATATATATATATATATATATATATATATATATATATATATATATATATATATATATATATATATATATATATATATATATATATATATATATATATATATATATATGTATATATATATATATACACACACACACACACACACACACACACACAAAACATAGTACACGGTATTCAGTGTGGATTGTTTAGCTTTCTCAAACCCCGACTCATTCTACATCGATAACCGCTGTCCCACTAAGCCATCCTTGACTAACATTACTTCAAATGTCACCATAAAACTGAGTAATGAACTCCCTCGTTGCAAAGTATCGGGCGGTTAATGAGATGCATATTATATTCCTCCGGTCGCTTCGCCGTCAAACGTCCGCTCTCTTAATTCGTGGAAGCAGAAATATCGAGCTCTTGTATTATTTTTGCGCTTAATTACTATCATTCACTGATCATTATGGCCGTATTGATATGCCATTTTCGATTCCGACATAAAAACTGAATAATTGGACTGTGCATTATTAATATCCTGTTTTTTCTTCTCTCTCACTCTCGGCTTCCATGCCTCATTTGTTTGTAAATTAGAATTCATAGATGAATGCAATAATCAAAAAGTATAGGTTAGATTGGAATAATTCCCATGTTCATACGCAGTGAGTTTATGTCTTGTGTGTTGGAGGGCTTCGTCATTAACAAAATTGATTGTATCTTTTTTTTCCCAGCTCATTCAAATATTATTATACCAATAAGATTCACAATTCACGTTATAAGCAAAACTGTTGTGATCAGTAGGATTTAACAGGTTATTTTACATAATTGGAATGATAATTATTAATCTTCACATACATAGAAAATTACGAGACTGGGTTCGTGATTCGATAGAATCACAATTTTGATTTCTCCGTAAAAATAGAAAAAAATAAAGAAAATACTAAATTCACTGTGTATAAAAGAAAAAATTACGGCGTAATTCATTGTGAACTTGCTTAGCTACTTTTTTTTTTTTTTAACAGGCTGACAGTGCTTAGGAAATGAACTGATAGATGGAACGTCTTGTAAAGGAAGGGATTACGTGGCCGCTTAACAGTAACTGATCATAGAACGGTTGTTCTCTATGACTAAACTCCGTAACTCCATCTCCATCTGTTTTGGAAATAGAATATTTTTTTATCGTATTTCTTTGTCCTTTACCCAATTTTACTTCCTTCAAGTGTATTCGATACAATTATCTTTTTTTCCCCCTTTTCCCCACAAGTTCTTTCTGAAGAAATTTTTTCCCTTTTGTTCTTATGACTTGGTTTCACTTGGGTATTTAACTGTCGACTTTATCCTCCGAAGACTATGATCCTTCAGTAATTAAAAAGATTAATGTCATTCTGAATAGCAGAAGGAACTCCACGTGCACGCCTTTCGTTCAGTTATCGATAGTCTCATTTTCCCAAATTTTGTAAGTCCAAAAATGTTGAATGGAAATCTTGATAAGGGCATTTTTCATTGTAAGTTTCAGTAAGATAGACAGATTTATGACCTCTGTTAGCCTAGAGCAGAGGAAATCAAGGGAGAGCATATGATCTCTCTCTCTCTCTCTCTCTCTCTCTCTCTCTCTCTCTCTCTCTCTCACCTATTTGTTACTTTGTTGATGTGAAAATCAAATGCCTCTGTTAGCGAGTTTGCTTGGAGAACGAAATGAATCCTTCCACATTACTGGCAGCTCTTGTTGTAATGCTTTTATTTCTTGCAAGTATTTGACTCAGTCAGTCATCAAACCATCATTCATGAAAACTGCTTTGAGCTTAAAGTCCCAAAATGGGTAATGGACTTTCCTGCTACAAAATATTGGTCAGTTAATGAGGTGTATATTATATTCCCTTTGGAGGTTTCATCGCCAAACGAGTTCTCTCCCTAATTAGCGGAGACAGAGACGACAAGGTCTTTGATTTTTCTGTTTAATTACTGCCATTCAGTGATCATTATAGAGAAGCTGATATGCAATTTGCCGTCCCACTTAAAATCTAGTAATTGGATGGTAAATGACCAATATATTCATTTTACTGAGATTCACTCTCAGTTTTCCTCTGCAGCGGAATTCGTGATGGCTGCAATAACCCAGAAAATGTATGGCTCATTTAAAAGTGATGTCTATCTAACATACAGTCCACTTGTTTCGCTTTCTGTTATTACATGGGTATTATATATATATATATAGTATATATATTATAATATATACATATTAATATATAATATATAATAAATATAAATAATATATATATATATAATATATATATATAGTATATATACTATATATATATAGTATATATATATATATATATATATATAGTAATATATATATCATATAATAAATTATCTATATATTTATATTTAATATTATAATATATACATATTGTATATAATATATATACATATATAGACACACTAGCAATAGTTGTTAACAAACTAGCGGTAAATCAAGTGAGTTCCAACGTTCATTAGGATCTGTTTAGTGAGGGTTTGTGGGTGATTTTTCTTGTCGCTACCCAAAATCAGGATGTTACCTGTTTATCAGTTCAGTTGATTCTGAAATAGAATTGATAGAATTGTTATGTACAAGGTTGAATACGAACTAGTGATTTGTTCATTTGCTGTTGGTTATTTCTTTACTGCTTTTCTTATATGTAACCACTAATCTCTTAATTATGAAAATCATCACACATATAAAAGGAAGGATTTGTACTAGGCTGCAATTTTGGTATCCATGTCTTGAATTTTTTTTTCAGATATAGTTTTAATTGTAGCATATACAGTTATTAGACGACAATAGTGCATTGAAGTAGACTATCTTACCTGCAGTTATACAGAACGTTTGGTTTTTTGTTGAATAGTCTTTCCAGAATATTATTGGTACTGTCATCCTCATGGTCTGATTAACATACATCGAACCAAGCATTTTGGAAGCACTTGTCTTTTACCGGTAAAATTGACTTCTCAACAAGTACTACGTATTCGAATGACTCAATTTCATTCATGTCAATACCATAATTCTACCTGCACCCTTTTCATGACATCCATTTGTTACTCAGTGATTGTCTTAGTCATCCACTCACCCTAAAGCACCCATTATTCTTCTTTTTCTCAAAACTCTCTCCAAAACTTCCATCAGGACGGAGGAGCGCTTTTTTACCTCTTGGCTCCTTAACTTTCTCAGTCTTTCTCGAATACCCTCATATGTTACGCTGTCTGACATTCTAAAACTTGATGCCAAACAATATTGTCTCTCGTATGACCCACTTCATGTCATTATTTATTTTCATTACTTCTTTTTAAAGGGGAATCGGGGTTTCCTGTCTTTTAATATACTGCTGTGTATCGCAGGGGATTCAACATGCATATTTGCTGCATACGTCCATACTGTCTATATATTCTATCTCTTAGTTGAAACAATAGTTGCAAAATTGTTGATAAAGCATTGCCTAATTGCCATGGGAGGAAAACTTACTTTCAGTCTTACTAAAGCTGTTCAATTTAGAAACCTGCATCGTTGTATTTTCAAACGCGCTCTCGAATGTTATTTGAAAAACCTAGAGCGGCTCCCATCACCATTAGGATTACTAGCAAACTGACCCATCTACGATGGGTGATAAAATACGGGTGCAGAAGTGAAAAATTTATAAGTACTATTTGTTCAGCAATATTAAAATAAGGGCGATTTTTATACATACCTATTACAGAACCTCTTTGTACACAATATTTTCAGTTTGTCCACAACTTAATTTCAAGTTGGCAGAGTCAGTTGCTCTGCTCATCGCCACATACAGTTGGTCATGCGTGAACATGGGTGACGGTAGAAACACACCAACACAATCCAAAGTCTGGCCCTGCGACTTGTTTGCAGTGAATGAGAAGGCCAGGTTGATGGGAAACTGCCTGCGCCGTAACTGGAACGGAAACTGGTTGTCCGAAGGCATCAGAGGAATCCGGGGGATGAACAGACGTTTGCCGGTGTGAGGGCCCGTTGCTATCACTGCTTCGATGATGTGGGAGTTTAGCTCCATAACGGTGTACTTCGTTCTGTTGCAATGTCCATAGGCAGGATCGTAATTCCGAAGCAACATTACTGGGCAGTACTTCTTCAACGTTATTTTGTGCACTGGCAGTACCGATGGATTTAAGTTATTCAAAAAATCTTGCGGATATTGATGATAATTTTCATCTTCTATTGTGTCCGAGCTGAAATATTCGCGACTTTCTCCAGGGAAGTTGTACAGAAATTATGTATGAAAAATCGTAAAGTAACTAAGTCTACGGGAATAACCAGCCTCGTTTCACGGCCAGAAACAGCTCCGTTTCAGGGTATCCCTTCTCACCCCCACTCCCTACAAAGGAGGGGGGTAGGTTGGATGAAACCCCATTACAAACCATCTTAAGGGTCCTCACCATAACTCTGCCAAGTTTCATGCCCATCTGACCTGCCATTTGGCCGTGATTGAATGATAGACAGACAGACATTACACCCATTATAGTATGATTAGTGTTCATCTTTAAGGTCTGTCATTTTATATGAAAGAAATTCAAAACCTGTCATAGCACTTTCAACATGAGAAATTGGAATACACTTTAATATTGTTACACTGAAACAGAGCGCAAAGCTCTGAATAATGGAGACATTCATTATTTGTATGAAAAGAAGAGATCAAAGGTAACTAACTTCGGGTTAATTCCCATTACTAGTCACTTACAACCCTCATAGTCAGTTTTATCTGTTGGACTGAACAAAAAGTAATCAGTAAGGGCTTTAGCCACACTGGTATACGTATATTTGTTTTGATTTTTTAGTTTTGAATAAGGTAGCCAATGCTTTGTAATGTGCTTGCCGGAAAAGGTTAGGTAATTACTTTGTAAGAGTCGCTAATAGCATAAGTCTCCTGATGGTAAATTGTGTTGTTGGTAAATTATCGAACTCTGTGTAGTTTGCCATCAAAGTATCCAACTAACACCGGTAGTTTTTTTTCAAAGATATTAAGTTTTCTTAATAATCATAAATAACTCAGAGTTTTAATGTCTGCATAGTGGCGCAAGAATGTCAAGATGCTTAATTACGAAACAATTCTGAAACACCAACTTAACAAAGTTAAAACTCTGCACATTAAGCACCCTGCTGGCTTTCCATTTTCCTAAACGTGACTCTTCAGAGTTACCTATTCGGAAGTCCAGTCAAAACTAAAACTCAGTCAGATGAGTGATCGGTTTATAAAATTTTTATCTGCATAACAAACGAAATTTTTATTTGTATTGAACTTTGAAAACCGAACTTTGAAAATGCCTATTTTGCACAGTCAAGTTTGAGGTATAACTTTCCTTCCGTGGCATTGATTTTTTTGAATTACGGGTTATAAACAAATTTGCTGAAAATACTGTGGTACACCGACACAGACTCATTAGGTTTGCATGATGGAGAGCATCAGCCGTGTCCTCATTTGACCTAAAACAGTCCCCAGACAATGTCGTATCCAATGCCGAGATTGGTAGCGCTACTAAGTTCCAAGTAAGCATTGAAAATTCATACCCATGAATAGGGCCAGTGACAAACAGTGCGTTCCAGCGAGTCACAAAAGCAGACTCATCTCGTAGGAATACTAGTTCAACAAGTGACGAATGAAAGAAAAACACAAAGCGTGCAATGAAAACATGTAGGCGGGGAATGCTTGTTTGCGGGTTAGTTGGGGGGGTGGGGCTTATGATTGGGAGAAAAGGATAGACACCAATCTGCTCAGGAAAGGGATGATCGAGAGATAAAAATGTCTATTTTCAGTTTGTCAAATTCAGTATGGGAAATCTTATTTTGAAAGGGAAAATGTATAGAATCGCTCAAGATAATCATGGTCACATTAACATGACCATCGCTTCTTTTTAAACAGAAGAAATCTGAAAACTGTTGCGTCTAAATATAGAAACCCATAAAATGAATTTATATGTGCAGATCACTGGTCAACTGTTTCTTACGATTGACAGGAATAAAATGTCTATATAGATTGTAACGGCGCAAGACTGTATGAGGTGAAAACTAGCTATAAATACCTCATGATTAGTTGTCATAGTTAGGTAACTAAGCAATATCTAGGAACCATTCTGGTGGCTTAAAAGCTGTCACACCGGCAATCTTTGTAACTGGTAAGCTTATTTAGGAAGTTGATATTGATAATTACATTTCTTGGTTGAAAGCATATCAATTGTTCTCTGAAGTAAGAAAAAATGTTTGTTTACAGCAAAGATATTATAGTTCTTTGGTGTACAGGCAATCCAGTGATTCGGCTCATGTGACAACAAGTACCCTTTCGGATGCCCTCGCCAGCTGTAGGACACCACAAGATGTCGGAAAAAAAATTGACCGTGGAAGCTTCTAAAATACCTTCTGCCAGTTCGAAATTTTGGTCTGCCATCAAAGCTTCATTAAAAAAAATAAAATGTTGCCTACAGGACCTACAACCATCATCAGAATAAACATATAAATAGACCTTGTTATAAGCAGGATAAAGTCGGCTGACCAGTCTCCTTTAAAGACTTAAACTGCTTTAACTATTCTGATAATTTGAGGTCCTATTTAAAGAAAAGAACACAGACCATTTTAAAGAAGGCAGAATGAAATCAAACAAATGAAGTAAGAGAAATAAGTGTTTACTCATCCTTTCATTTTTTTTATGTAATTATAGATACATCTGTGTAAAGCCTGTGGCAATTAGGCACATCTATGTAAGCCAGCGGTGATTAGGTACTAGTACATCTAGGTAATGCCTGCGATTACTCACTGAAACAGTGTATCGCGTAAAGCAGTCGTATAAAGCCTCGATAGTCCCCCATTAGAACAATGGCTCACAGAAAACGCCATCAGTCTGTCCTGTGGCAATACCAAAGCAAGCCGGCCGGAGATTAAGAGATTAGCTGTCATTCTCTGCATGCATTGCGGATTAGTAACAAATTAGATAACAATAACCTCTGCCAATATATGATTGCTTAGGGCACAGAAATTGAAAGAAACAAATTTGATAGTTTAAGATTTGGGTGATTCAAAGGAGAATATGATCGTTATGGTAATATTTAATTGTTCACCATGATTCCATAACAGGTAGAACTTTTCCACACTCCACTTATTTGACAAAAGTAACGTTTTTGGATGTATAATCTTATTTTTCTGCGTTTTCTCTCGAAGCGAAGAGAAAATCGTCCTTTGTCTTCTTTTTCATGATTAATTTTCCTGAGAACATCATTTGCCTCGCCCGTTTGCCTATAATCTGAAGTTACTAAGAAAAACTACCGTTCTATTGTATGACTCAGCAAGCGGTGTATTTTAAGAGTATCAAATAATGTTCATACCTGCATCATCTTCCCAAGGTACTCAGGTCACATGATGGATAATATATATATATATATATCAACGCTGTATGACACAAAATGCCTCTGTGAAACTCTGCCACTCTTTTTTTTCTCTCTCTCTTTTTCTTTTTTTTCTTTTTTACGGTGCTCCTCTTCAACACGCTCGCACTCACTCACGCAGAAAACACACTCTCACACACACACACACACACACACACACACACAAACAACACAAATACACACACAGTCATCTTATAATATAAATATATATTATTTATATATATATATATATAACATATCTATATCGATATATAGATATATATATTATATATAATAACATATATTATATATATATTATATTAGATATATATATAATATAAGATTATTATTTAATATATATATATATAGATATATATATATGATATATATATATATATATATATATATCTATATATATATATATATATATATATATATATATTATCTATATATATATATATATACATATATATATATATATATATATATATATATATATATAATAAATATATATAATGTATGTGTGTGTGTTCATCATTAAATTTTTTCTAATAGTGCTGTACCGTCGCGTTACCTCATTACTAATTTTCCACAAACAAAACAGATGGATGTTATGATTGATTGCTCCATCAACTGCATTGCTTTGAATTTTAAGAATTCCCCTTTTTTCTTGGCAGTTCAGTTACGGATTGTGCAATACAATGCTTCCCATCCTCACTCTTGACCTTCGAAGGGTCTGAAAAAATAAATAGAAAAGTGGGCAATGTAGAGTGATCATTTTCCGAACGATTTTCCTATGTCAAGTCGACACTCCTGTTGCTTCTGGTTATTTCCTAACTGATAGACGTTAGTTTATGCTTTTGCTGAATGCGAGGGGATTCTGTTGCTTGAAACAGTTCGGTCTCTACGGACATTTCTCTGGTTTTATTCCTGAGTTAGTGAAGTCAGCGAAGTGTGTATCTTTTAATTTCTTTGTTGGTTCAACTCTGATCTCGGACGAGAGTTTTCTCATGGATATTGTATTCTCTGACCTCTTTTAGGGGTTGTAGTTCTTCCGTTTTATTAATATGTGTAGGAATCCCTATATTTTGACATTAATTTCAATGAATATAAATTCTCGTGTGCCTTAAGATATGTTATTTCTGTACTGCACTTGTTTATATCCAATTAAGATAGGTCGTATCTGCATGGTACTTTGATTATCCCAGACCCACTTAGATCTCTAAGTGGGTCCTGGATTATCCCAATTATCAAATTTAGAATTAAT
>NC_087205.1:75695624-75741306 GCF_015104395.2 Macrobrachium nipponense
AATAATAATAATAATAATAATAATAATAACCCACTCCTCCACGGCGCCACATATTATTATTATTGGGCGCATTGGGCGCGCCACGGCGCCCAATAATAATAATATGTGGCGCCGTGGAGGAGTGGGTTAGGTCGTCAATAGACTTAAGTCAAGTTAAGCAACATTGGGGCTGGTCAGTCGTTGGATGGGTGACCGCTCTCCTCGGCGTTGATTCCTTGGGAAAGGATCTTTACCATAATTTCCTCAGTCTACTCAGCTGTAAATGAGTACCTATCCCTGATGGGGTAGGGTCCAGCTATGGGTTAAATAGCAAAACTCAGCAATGATGGAAAGAAATGAAGGAATAAACGACAACGACGTAAATGGAACCTCTGGCAACAGAGGAGCTTCGTCCGGCAACCAGGTATTCAACCCAATTGAAGGGGAAGACGGTCAGGTACTTGGAGGTCGTCATCTAGCAACCTATCACCACAACGACAGTAATCAACAGCCTGAGATTGGAGCTACAGAGGCAAAAAGAAGAAATGGACAAGAGAAGAAAATAAGGAAATATGGAGATGCTACATCAGAAGCAACCCGACGGAGAGAGGATATAGAAGAAGATTGGTCAACATCTGGAATGAGAGGAATAACACCCCCCAAACAGAGCAGAGGCTGGCAGACCAAGTAAGGAACATAAAGAAAAAGAAATGGCTCTCCCCAACAGAAAGAGAAGAACTGGAAAGGGAAATGTCACACGACAACGAATTACACGAAGACGAACTGAGAGACGATGCCACAGAAGACGACAGGGAGGATGAGGTATCAAACAACGACACACGAAGAAACACCGACGAAGTAACAGAGAGGACGGAATGGGTAGAAAAGATTAGACAACGGATGGAGCCAGATACAGAGAGAACAAAGATCCCCTCCATGAAAGCCTACAACACCAAGAAATTAAGGGAGAAAACAAGTGAGGTCAATGAAATAATGGGCATAATACACACCACCAGTATCACAGAAACAAATAACTTGACATATGCAGGAGCAAGATTAGTAGCAGAACTGATGGGGATTCGAACACCAACACCACCAGCACAACCAACCCAACAGAAACCAAAACTGCAACCTCCTTGGAAAAGGCGCCTGGAAAAGCAAATCATGGTGATGAGATCTGACTTGAGTAAACTGAAAGAGATGGCAGAAAAAAGGCTAAGAAGCAAGAAAACAAGGGAGGAACTCAACGAGAAATACAAAGTACAAGAGAGGGGACTAAACAACACAATAGAAGATGTAAAACAGAGGCTTAAGGCCAAAGCACATAAGATCCAACGGTACATGAACAGGAATAAGGGATACCAACAGAACAAACTATTCGGAACCAACCAGAAAAGACTATACAGCCAACTAAGAGGGGAAGACAACCACCCAGAAATTCCTGAAGCCGAACCAAGTAAGAGACTCTGGGAAAACATATGGAGCAATCTGGTATCACACAACAAACATGCAACATGGCTCCAGGAAGTCAAGGAAGAAGAAACAGGGAGAATAAAACAAAGATTCACAGAGATCACGACAGACACAGTCAGACACCAACTAAAGAAAATGCCAAACTGGAAAGCCCCAGGTCCCGATGAAGTCCATGGATACTGGCTCAAAAACTTCAAGGCCCTACACCCACGAATAGCAGAACAACTCCAGCATTGTATCTCAAATCACCAAGCACCCAAATGGATGACCACAGGAAGAACATCCTTAGTACAAAAAGACAAGGGTAAGGGAAATATAGCTAGTAACTACAGGCCTATCACCTGCCTACCATAATGTGGAAGTTACTTACAGGTATCATCAGTGAAAGGCTATACAACTACCTAGAGGAGACACATCCATCCCCCACCAACAGAAAAGGCTGCAGAAGGAAGTGTAGGGGCACAAAAGACCAGCTCCTGATAGACAAAATGGTAATGAAGAACAGTAGGAGAAGGAAAAACCAACCTAAGCATGGCATGGATAGACTATAAGAAAGCCTTCGACATGATACCACACACATGGCTAATAGAATGCCTGAAAATACAATGCGCAACTGGAATGCAATACTTGCAAGCTCTGGAATAAGACTAGCAGAGGTTAATATCAGGAGAGGGATCTTCCAGGGCGACTCACTGTCCCCACTACTCTTCGAAGTAGCCATGATTCCCATGACAAAAGTACTACAGAAGATGGATGCCGGGTACCAACTCAAGAAAAGAGACAACAGAATCAAACCATCTGATGTTCATGGACAACATCAAGCTGTATGGTAAGAGCATCAAGGAAATAGATACCCTAATCCAGACTGTAAGGATTGTATCTGGGGACATCAGGATGGAGTTTGGAATAGAAAAATGCGCCTTAGTCAACATACAAAAAGGCAAAGTAACGAGAACTGAAGGGATAAAGCTACCAGATGGGAGCAACATCAAACACATAGATGAGACAGGATACAAATAATGGAAGGAGGGGATATAAAACACCAAGAGATGAAGGACACGATCAGGAAAGAATATATGCAGAGACTCAAGGCGATACTCAAGTCAAAACTCAATGCCGGAAATATTGATAAAGCCATAAACACATGGGCAGTGCCAGTAATCAGATACAGCGCAGGAATAGTGGAATGGACAAAGGCAGAACTCCGCAGCATAGATCAGAAAACCAGGAAACATACACCCAAGAGCAAATACGGACAGACTATACATAACACGAAAGGAAGGAGGGAGAGGACTACTAAGTATAGAGGACTGCGTCAACATCGAGAACAGAGCACTGGGGCAATACCTGAAAACCAGGAAACTGAAGGAATGATAACAGCGGCACAAGATCAGGCCCTAAGAACCAGATATGTTCAAAGAACGATAGACGAAATAACATCTCTCCCATATGTAGGAAGTGCAATACGAAAAATGAAACCATAAACCACATAGCAAGTGAATGCCCGGCACTTGCACAGAACCAGTACAAAAAGAGGCATGATTCAGTGGCAAAAGCCCTCCACTGGAGCCTGTGCAAGAAAAACATCAGCTACCTTGCAGTAATAAGTGGTACGAGCACCAACTGAAGGAGTGTTAGAAAACGATCAGGCAAAGATCCTCTGGGACTATGGTATCAGAACGGATAGGGTGATACGTGCAAACAGACCAGACGTGACGTTGATTGACAAAGTCAAGAAGAAAGTATCACTCATTGATGTCGCAATACCATGGGACACCAGAGTTGAAGAGAAAGAGAGGGAAAAAATGGATAAGTATCAAGATCTGAAAATAGAAATAAGAAGGATATGGGATATGCCAGTGGAAATCGTACCCATAATCATAGGAGCACTAGGCACGATCCCAAGATCCCTGAAAAGGAATCTAGAAAAACTAGAGGCTGAAGTAGCTCCAGACTCATGCAGAAGAGTGTGATCCTAGAAACGGCACACATAGTAAGAAAAGTGATGGACTCCTAAGGAGGCAGGATGCAACCCGGAACCCCACTATAAATACCACCCAGTCGAATTGGAGGACTGTGATAGAGCACAAAAAAAAAAAAAAAAAAAAAAATAATAATAATAATGATGATGATGATGATAATAATAGACTAACAGTAAAATTATCGATTCTGTATAAGATACATCCGGAGTTAGCCATTTCCTTAATTTACAAGGATTCAGTGGTAAAAGTACGGTACGTATATAAGAAAAATTGACTCGCACGTTTAAAATAACTTCTAGCCCTCGTGCACTTTACAAAGGCAAGTTTTGAAATGTCAATCCAACTTGGTTAACAGGGACTTGCACGGGTCAATTTTTTTTCTTTTTCGCCGCCATATTACGGGTTATAACAAAGTAATGCAGTTACCTCAATATATCGTAGACACTTATAAGAAAAGCAAAGGTCTATAATCCAAATCAAAATGTAGGAACAACTGATAGATTTAGCCGGGTTTATTCCGGCACAGGTTCTTGCTCTCACAAGACACCTGTACGCTACTGCTGTAGATCTGAATGCAGCCGATAGAATAATTTCATTTATTTGTAAACAACAGCTTGACGTGTTCATTTGTGTTACACTTTTATCCTCGATTAGAATTTTTGAATGCGTATGATACAAGTTTGCTTAAAAACTTTTCATTTTAGTTTGCGTAACCAATGTTCATAGAAACAATGCTCACTGATATAGAAAAACGTATAATCGTCAAAACTTGAAAGTTCCAGTAGAAAAACTAGTTGTATTCGGTAAAAAATATAAAACAACATCCTATTTTGTCATTAATATATATACTTATGTATATATATGTATGTATAAAAATGTAAATATACACAAAAAACGCAAATACAAACGCATTTACCAAAAACAGATACTAATATCCCAGTATATTTTGTCTAAATGCTCCAGTTTTAGACTCCGAAAAATTACTTTCAGTTGAATAAACTGAAATAATGAATCATCTTAATATTTGTACTATATGTTTGATTTCGTGTTATCAACATAACGCGATTTCGTGTTATCAACATATCTGCGTTTATTTCCGTAAAATTAAGCTCCCGAAATTAAACAAACTCAGTTATGCAGCGTCATGTTAATCGCGTTCATGTGATGCTCCTTAGCAGTAATTCTACTCAGTTTTTATACTCATCCAAGTGGCGTTAATCTTAATTCCACCATTCTGTGATAGCCGAGGAGCTATATATGTGTGTGTGAATATATATGTATATGTATGTATGTATGTATGTATATATAATAATATATATATATATATATATATATATAATATATATATATATATATATATATATATATATATATATATATATATATAAATATATATGATATATATATATATATATATATATATATATATATATATATATATATATATATATATATATAATATATTTATATATATATATATATATATATATATATATATATATATATATATATATATATATATATATATATATATATATATATATTTCCGAAATGCCTCATCGGCAGGTTAATAGCCCTACATTTGCTCACATCCTCCGTGCCTTATGGATAATAGTTTAGTTATGAGATTTTCCCATTCAAACGAGTAAATGTGTTTATGACTGTGTATGGCTTGTATGGATAGTTTATATTTGATGATTTTTATCAGGCTTTGGTGGACGTTCTCATAGATAATATTTATTTTAAGCGTCATTATAAGTATAAACCGCTCAGTCAATCACTACTGTTTCGTCTTTATTACCACTTGTATGTGGTTCATCATCTGCATTTACACGTAGACAATGTATGGAAACGTCACCATGTTGTATAAAAGAAATCGACAATAAATACTGAGAGAGTGGCTATAGTTCTGATATCTTCCAAAAGCATATCGCAAAGCTGACAAAGGAAGGCATTCGAGAAACTATTTGCCGACCACTTTTAATCCTCAGCTACATTTTATTTATAAGGAATGTTTAGAATTCGTCGAATTGCATGGATGCCGCGCGGTTGCGAGGAGAAAGTCAGACCGTGCGGATGCCGCGGTGGTTACACATCCGCGCGGTTGTGTGCACTCTGGCACTGACTTGCATCCGCGCAGTTCCCCCGTGTGTGAACAAAGTCTAAATATTTTGATACGAATGCAGGAGTACGAATAATGATCATTGGAGACTCCTTATTCTGTACCAGTTTTACAGTATATAGTATGAAATATATATAGCGTATGTGTATATGGTATTTTAGGGCCAATTTATCTTCATATATATACATTTATAGACATGTATATATGTGTTTGTGTGTGCTTGTGTGTGTATTTATGTGTGGCTACAAGGCATGTGAAGCAATTGAGTTAAAAAAATCTTTCTCCTTTACTCTGTTTTTTAAAATTCATATATATATATATATATATATATATATATATATATGATATATATTATATATTATTATATATATGTATAAAGGATATATATATATATATATATATATGTATGTATGTATATATTATATGAAGCTGCAGGTATCGTTTGATATCGGATTCACACTTTTGGGAGTATTAACGATGTTTGCATCTTAAAATTTTTGAACATGAAAAACTCACGTGTACCAGTGAAATATATATATATATATATATAATATATATATATATATATATATATATATATATATGTATGTATATGTGTGTGTGTGCGTGTGGGACTGTATGTGTGTATGTGTATTTTGCCAGGTCGAGCTGGGGGTAGTGATCAAGGCTTTTATACATAAAATCTACCTATCACTTTTTAGCAAATATATAAGTATTTGTAATGGCCACAATAGCTTTCGAAAAAGCTAAGGACAGAAAAAGAGCAAGAAACTCCGTGTGTTTTGCGCGAGATCGCGAAAAAGACTTTGAAGCTTAGGATCGAACGCTATCTGATATTCAATCAGGCAGGGAGAATACATCCAGCACACCTGAATCCCGTCCTTGACTTCATCTGAAACGAGAAACTGCTACAACCCAAGCCTTCGAATGACGGTAAAGCAACCGGTATTTCTTCACCTGATTACTCAACTGAAAATAGATGGAATCCAGGAGAATTCATCAAGGTCTCGTATAATTTAAGCAATAAAAGGGAGAGGAAATATTCGGAAACATAATTATAACGGTGGTTGTATTCACAGTCACGCGTCCACTGGACCATAGACTGAGAGAGAGAGAGAGAGAGAGATATTGATTAGCCGGTGAAAGATCGCTGAAATCACAGTCAGCGTCTATAATTAGCGTTTCATAAATTTAATGTTGTTCAGGTCTTGCAGAGCATTTGTCTCTTTCTACTCAAAATCCCTCCTGCCATATTTCCCCTTATTACTGTCCCTCCCACTTCGCATTTCCTTTTCCTCTCCCTCCTCCGCTAAGCCTTATCACTATTTCTTTCTTGAACGACTCCGGGACGCCCCTGCACCCTCTACCCCTAACCCACCAAAAAATAATCGTCCAATTAATGAGCACCTTGCTCTACTTGTACCTAACTCACATCCCCTCGCCGTGCGTGAATGACAGTGGAAGATTAATTTAACACATCTGCTTTATGTATTTAGAGAGTTAGTGTTCCTCCATTTACTCTATCCCATTGTATACAAAAATCAATGTGAAAATATGTCTAGGAATTAAAGTAGAACCCTTGTGAGGAATTGTTTCTTTGAAGCAAAACTGAACTGTTGTGAGGAATTTCACCACATCCGACTACCAATACACACACTTGAGATTCTAGTTGGTAATACAAGGATAGAAGAAACAGGTCTTGAACAATTTATGAGTCCAGTCATGAAAGTCATGCATATTTTCTGGTAATACCTGGGTTTCTTGTGGGGTCTGAGAGTAAAGGGTAAGAATATTACAGGATTTGAGCATGAATTTACAAGAGCAACATTAAGCTTTAATTCAACCGAAATCATGTCTTACAGAAGCGAAAGATTTTGCGCGGGCAAAACAGTAATGGCGTTTTCATCCTTTAAATTGTACCAAGGCCACTGTAGCACATTAACCAATTAGCACGCTAGCAGTCGAGGTTATCGTGCTTACCGAATTCCCGCTTGTCTTAACGAGCTAGTTGATACTATTTCAAACAAATGCAAGCTGCATTCTTGTAAATATAAGCCACTTAAAAGACTAACAATAGCGAGAGTACTTTAGTTTTTGAAAAATCAAATTCTTTTTCTGGGATGAATGCGATTAAAGAATGTAGATTTTCTTAATCGTTAACCATCCAATTACTACCTTCAGATGCCTGTAAATAATTCATAAGGTAATATTTTATTTTTTTACTGGCAACTTGATGGATCGAATGTATAGAACACTGTCATGATGGGATTAATGTCCTAAGTACAATTAATTTTCATGGGGAGTTGCTTCTCTCTATTGCTTCCTAAAAAGTAATTGACGCTTTTAAACCCAGTTTAAAGTGCATTTTATTAAATTGCTCGTCTTGGTGTTATAAGAAAATTTAGGTAATTCATTAGATGCAGTAGTAAACTGCTAATTAAGAAAGTGTTAATGAATTTTCCTATTAAAACAGTCTTTACTTCTAAGACTCTCTATACTTGTCCATTTATGATTTTCATATCAAGATCCAGTGCGTCATCACTGTCCAGGTCATTCCTTTCCCTTTGGACATAATCAGGTACTGTGGCCTTATTACGCATTAGATGAAAGGGGTCCCCCTATATAACCACCATTTCTACTAACTCTGATCAGCATAGATTGCCTTCAAAACTACTTTTTCTCGGATGTTGTCAGAATGATAAAAAATAAATTACTTTAGAACATGCTCATAATTGTTTTGTAGTTTTCTATAAAAGCAAACTATTGAGATAGCTATTTGTGTGTCCGTCCGCACTTTTTCTGTCCGACCCCAGATCTTTAAAAAACCATCGAGGCTAGAGGGCTGCAAATTGGTATGTTGATCATTCACCCTCCAATCATGAAACATACCAAATTGAAGCCCTCTAGCCTCAGTAGTTTTTATTTTATTTAAGGTTAAAGTTAGCCATCCTCCTGTGTCTGCAACCGCTATAGGTACCAGCAACACAGGCCACCACCTGGCCGTGGCTGATAGTTTCGTACGATATTAAACGCTTTACAGAAAACTCTATGCGGCGAAAAACTGACGCATTATTACTTATTTTTTTTATTTTTATTTTTTTTAAACCGGCAGCCGGATGTTGCGCACTAAATGTCTTAAAATTTGCCATGAACTCAATGCAGCAATTACTTCGTGGATTCTGAAACTATAAAAGCTGTTCTCCCCTTGTATTTTCTCAAAAGACTTCTTTGAAGGCTTACCCTCATTAGAACAGTGCTTTATTTCAAATAGACGATATGATTATGAGAGAATATAACCCGGAAGGCAACGTTAGGTAAATGTTCAACTTCCCAGCGAATAATCCGAACATTAATTATATTTACATGACTTTTACCTAAGGTAGCTTTGTGAACATTGTTAATTACTTAAGAATATTATCGTACATCCAATTTAACATTTATATCACCTTCATGAAAATGCACCCTTACTATTTGTTGGTAATGCCCAAGAGGACATCAGTAACCACACCTTGTATTCTGTTATGGTATTAGTGAATACTCTGTCTAACATTAGAGACCTGTAATGTTAGGTTTAACACCAAAAAGCATTGGCACCTTCTGAGAAGGTAGTGTATAGCATAAATTTAACTAGAATACTGAAATGTCTTAAGTTTCCGTCCCGATCCATTTGTAAAATCTTTATTGAGCTCTCATAACCAAAACAGGTAATGAAAATATTGCATCTTGCTTTAGCCTTTCATCAGTAAACAGTTCAATATGTAAAAATTCGTGCATAAATCAAAACCTTAAAAGGCTTCTGACAGCGATTTACAAGTTTGAATATAAGATTTTACGTATTGCAAACCCAAATAGTTTCGTCCTGAAGTGTTTGATGAATAATGTATTTATGATGCTTATAAGGTTGCGTCGACAGTATCGAATCTTGTTCGATGTGACGTCAGAAGCGGAGAAACTGGGGCAAAGTCAGAGTTTGCCCTGTTTCTCTGTTTCTGACATCACATCGAACAAAGTTCGATTGTGTGGACGCAGCCTAACAGCTCGTGACTACCAATGATTTTGTGTTGGTACACTATCCGCGTTCAATTTAACCGTTAAATTTTTAGTATTAAAAGCCCCATTACAGGTATATAATAAGTTCAAGAGATTATATGCATAAAACATGTTTTTTTGGCTGCCTACCCATGCACCCTCACAATTTTGGCATGGCAACACAAATTAAAAGATAGATCAAATTAAAATAATTTCAGTCAATAATCATAGAACTTGCTTAACAGTTTCCTTAGCTTTACTTCAGTAAGTTTTCAATGGTCAAACAGCACAACTAAGTGTTCGCCTCTAGAGTTCAGAATTTTCATTATTCACAATTGCAATATTTCTTTTCCAAAAAAAAGATCATCGCAACATATGCCATTCAGAAAATTAAGACTATTTGACCCAAACAAAAGCTTCATTCAGTTTTCTTCTGAAAATGGGAAAAAACCCCACAAGATTACTGAATACAACTTGTTTACTTGTAAGTATTTACGTAGTATTTTACTTGAAACTCGAGTACTTTCAGGCCCTATCTGTGGCCCTTTCTCAAGAGATGTGTAAGTGGTCAGACCACCTAAACATCTCTTGAGAAAGGGCCACAGATAGGGCCTGAAAGTACTTGAGTTTTAAGTAAAATACTACGTAAATACTTACAAGTAAACAAGTTATACTCAGTAATCTTGTGGGTTTCTTTTCTAAACATTAAGCACTTAATCATCATTTCACCTTTAAAAGCCTCGTCAGATCAGGAGGGTTTTTGTAAACCCAAGGTGGAGGTCTTCTTCAAAATGTTTAGTATTCTATTAGGAAGAAAAATGTAATTCTTTTTCCCACAGCTGTCATGAAAGGCCCACATTACTATGAAACAGATTACTACGAAATGCCTCAAGAGCTCACTAAATTTTACTCACTGGTTTTTAAATATTAAAATTGTTTAAGTGCTGTGTCAAAAGTCTGTATGTAATAGGAGAAATTATGTTACGAGACTTCGTTTTGATGTTATTACAGAGAATAGTTTCGACAAAAACTTGCCATAGAAGGATTTCCGATCTTAAGGTCCATTAGTATTTCAAAATTTATGGAAAACTGAAAAGGAATCCCATAGTTTCGAGTCACTCTAGGATTCTCTTCAGGCAAAAGTATTTATATGAAAAAACAATTAAGAAAGGTGATTCGGGTAAAACAAAATGTGAGCAAGGCTGCTGCTTTCGAAACAAAACGTAATCGGCAAAGTTCATGGCACTCATTCAAATTCACGGTAAGAGTTACTTTTATTACAGCTGATTCTACCATTGGATCTCTCCTAGATAGTGACCCCAGGGAAGTTCGGGGATCGTTATCTAGGACTGATATTTTTGGGAGGTTATTATCTTTATGATATTTACAGCCTTTGCTTATGTTTTTAAGGTCATCCCCAACGGGCTTGTACTAAACTCGCCTCAAAGGTGGATACATACCGGGTTAAAACCCGTGGGGATCACTATCTAAGAAAAACCCCTACTATTTTACGTTTACAATAGAATTTTCTTCGGACAGGAAGTCTCAAAACTATGGCGTTTTATATTTTCTTGGACCTCAACAATCAGTGTACATTGAAAATTATAATCTCACAATATTGTATGCAATATGTTTTTAGTCGTTATCGTCTTTAATATTTTTACTATTATTCGCAAAATTAATACTGTCACTACCATTAATATAATTAATATTTTTATTAGTCCTTCAGCAACTGCGTGGATATTTCCAATTATCATTTATATAATATTATCTAGTATATCTGATTGTATCTAATGTAATGCCTCTACTTTGTATATTCCGTGCATATGGTCCTGAGTTGCTATCAAAAATATTATTATTATTATTATTATTATTATTATTACTGCTTACAACCCAAAAACCCTTGGAACTGGAATCATTCGAAGAGTGTATATTTTTAGCTAAGAACATTTCCCTGAAAACCTAGATTTAATGAGAGTTTAAAATACGAAAGACAATACGTGTCCTACTCTGTTCTTCCATTCAGAGGGTGACATATCGAATTTAAATGTTCATTTTACAACACGGTCGAAAGTATTCAGTCTACGGGAAAAGAGGCAAGCATAGTCAGGTCGACCTTTTCTTCCTTAAAACTCTTCTGTCACGGACGCTAAAAGCTCGCTGCAAAACAATCACTTATAACTTCGGGACAAAGTTGAAAGGAAGGAACGACAAGAATGTTCAAATTCTTTGAGGTGCTTCTTTTTAGTGTTATACTTATTTTTTTGTGTCCTAATAGTTTTGCATTCTATTTTATGTCAAACTGTCATTATGGGCGTATTTTTCGAAAGTATTTTAAATACATTAATTTCAAGTAAGAGCGAGGATATGAAGTAATTAGATGAATAATGAGTTAAAAGCCACAGTAATGTATGAGACTGTATTTTTCAGAATGCAAGAAAGGTTAAAAAAAACGGAGCTTTTGACAGTTTGTAAAACGGTCGAAAGCTCCTTAGTTTTTAACCTTTTTGTATTCTGAAAAATACAGGCTCATATACATTGTTGTGGCTTTTAACTCATTATCGTCGGTTACAGCATAGTAATGCACCATAGAAAATAGATAAATTTGTAGGTAAATGGATAAATTAAATATTTAAAATACCTTTCTCATATATATAATATATATATATATATATATATATATATATATATATATATAATATATATATATATATATGTCGATGCAAAGAGGCAGGTGGAATAACATTCAGGACCAAACATAACTTAGATATTATAATATATAATATTATTTATTATAGGTAATTATATATAATATAATATAATATATTATATATATATATATATAATATATCGATAGAAAGTTATGTTTTGGTCCTGGACTGTAATCATCCTGCCTTTGCATCGACACCAGAAATGAAAATAAATCTACATAAATCATTTGTGGTGATGAATTATTTTTATCGTCTCTCAGTGACCAGAATAATTACTCTCCATGAATAACATTTCATACACTCATTTAAAACTAATCCAAAGAATTAATCGACAGAGTTATTTCAGTCCAAATTGACGCATTTTTCATTTTATTCAATTCTGATTTCACTCCTTCTTTTCCATGAACAATTTCTCGAAAACTTGAGAAAAACAATAAGAATACATAAGGTTAATTAAAAGCGTCTGGAGAGAAGCGTCCTTATTCTCCCTATCAATGGAATTTTAAACCTCTTCCGGAACCCACAGGGGCCAATTTGCCCGCCTCATTAGGGTTTAAACTTTGAACATTAAGGTCTTATTAGCTTTCACTCTTACGCAGATGTGGCCCCCTAAACTTGTAGATTCGAAACTTGTGTTTGGGAAATTTATGGTGAAATATTAACCGATTATAACTCGGCGGCCGCGTTCAGTTTCTTCATGGAGAGAACGAACCTGGCGTCAGCGAAAAAAACGAGCGTCTGGGGTAACATTGCGTAGGCCTTGGAAAAGGAGAGCGGGTATAAAGGAGGCTTTATGGTACGGTATTAAACAAATCGTAAGGAATAACCGATAAATTTAAACATCACCGTTCACGACACTCATCCGTTTGTAGACTATATTTCTTTGTTGTTGATGACTAAACGTGAGAATGCCCACCAGAGATACGAAGTAAGAAAATAACGGAGATAAGATTCTAATGATAATGATTAGTGAACTACTAGTGAGTAGCATTGTAATGAAATTACCGAACAAAGTAAGAAGAGACAATGGAACTTTAGTTTATTTAGGGAGTGTACCTCAGAGGGATAGACTAATTTGTTGAAATAATTTCCAAAGAGGTCAGGAATACCAGTAGGAAGTGGAGATCACAGAAAAGAATATAAACTTAAAGAATGCAAAATGAAAAAAGATCACCTCTCACTTTTTATTTATCGTTATCATAATTGTAAAGGGATTTTTTTGTGGAAGATTGCAAACAAACCATGAGTTTCAATGTCTTCCCCAGCTATTTCCGTTGGAAACATCTCTCGCTAAACTTCTTTCCAAATTCCTTTCCACTTGGCCTCCCTCTGGGTCTTCCACGCATAACATGTTCCACTTATCCTTCATTCACTCCTCCCTCATCACCTCATGCCCACACCATCTCGGTCTTGATTCTCTAATATTAGTAATCTCTACCTACCTGCCACTTTTCTAATTTCTTCATTTGCTAGCATCTCACATTGCGAAATCCTCAAAATCCACCTCAGCATCCTTATTTCTCTCCACTCCAGCTTCTGTTCATCTTCCTCCTCAGTGTCCATCTTTGTAAATCATATCTCACCTCTGGTTTGATAACGGTGTATATATCTTTATTTTCATTTATTTTTTTGGCATTCTTTTTTCATACACTACCTTGCCACCACATCCCCTAAGCTGCTTTTATTTTTCAACCTTGGCTTTACACCCTTCCTCCTAGCTGAATGTAGATCCTAAGTCTATGAAATGATCCAACTGTTTCAAGTCTACGCCTATCCTATATCGTATAAATAACCTATTCCCTCCCTGCATGCTTGAAGATCGCTATAACCCCACTTTTACTTGTACAGTATTCAATATCACACCACCCGAATATTCAATAGATTCCTGCCACTCCTCGGCATTCTTCAGCCTCTGCCGTCATTACCAGATCATCTGCATATACAAATACATCCATACCCAGTACAAACAGAAATCGGCTAATTGCCAATCCTTGACGAGTTTGTGTAGCAGGCTTCCGCACAACAGAATCCTATTAGGTGTAAGGATATTTCGATTAACATTCCTTTTGGTGTCGAACTACGGGGTTATATATACTGAGAGGATAAGTCAGGGAGGAAATAAGAAAGGAATGAGCAAATGAATGAAAAAGTTCAAAACAAAGCATATGGCCACGAGGAGAGTGAAGCAATGATGTGCAAGATCTTTCACCTTTGCTGATTCTCAAGCAAACTGTATGAAAAAAAATCCGCAAAATTACAAAGAAGACTTGGTTAAAAAAAATAAGATTTAAAAAGGTATAGTACCAATCAACACATTCAATGTTCAGTGGATTTAAGGCTGATCTTCAAATAAAGATCGGATTTCGTAGATTGCAAGCACAAGAATAGGGCATTGAAACCAATCTCTGATAACCTTAAGTCGCTCTTTGTTACTTGTATTGATGCCAATTCTAAGAGGTTTCTCAAGACTGTATTTTTATATCTTGCTACTATACTTCTACAAGACCAGTCGGTTATGTGCGAATTTTTATTGATGTGTACAAAAGATCATTATTCTTTTGGTAAGTTGATTTTCTCTGACACTTCATTCCTGACTCGTTTGATCCAAATAGAATGAATCAATGTCCACATATGAAATTTCATCAACAATGTTGCTACTCTGTTGAGGAAAATTTCTCATAAATAAGTATTTTACAGTTGTGCTATAAGAAAGGATTAACCTTCTAATGAATACTTTCAATATTGATTTTGTTAGGAAATTTTAATGATAAGTAAACATCAAAATCTCCTAGCAAGTTTAATAACAAGGTGTGATAATATGGTCGCAGAAAGCTCTTAGAATCTGCATGAATATAACTAACAAATGAAAACGAGTGTAATTTAAGTTGAGGTCTTCTAAGTATTCCTGACCCTATTCTGCAGATTTGAAAGAAAGGCTAGAGATTTTCGGTAATTCTTGTTAATGTCCTTACCTTATCCTTGGTTATTGCAGTAACTGGGTAAATTCAGGACAGCTCTTCTTCATCTGCAGCAGATCAGCCTCAACTGTATTGACTACATGTAAGTAGTTTGCTTGAAAATGCTTTCGAGAGGCTAACGATCGTGCCTCTTCTCTCTCATCTCTCTCCGTCTCTCGTTCTCTCTCCTCATCTCTTCTCCTCTCTCTCTCTCTCCTCTCTCTACATATATAATAATATATATATATATATATATAGTATAGGTATATATATATATATATTAATATAATATAATATATATATATAATATATTATATTCTTATAATATAATTTATAATATATATATTAATAATTATATTATATACAATATATATTATATATATATATATTAGATATTAATAATATTATTATATTATTAACTATGGTTAACGGGCTATTAACCTCGTTATTTTTATTTGGTTAAACAGTGTAGCTCGAGTGTCAGGCAAACCGACACACAATCTCTCTCTCTCTCTCTCTCTCTCTCTCTCTCTCTCTCGAAGCGATCTCTCTCTCTCTCTCTCTCTCCACCTCTTTCTCTCCATTCTAACACATAATGATGAGAGGCGAAGTTTATATAAAAAATAACTATTTATTTAACAATGGAAAGTTAATCAATCAAGTCTAAATCAAGTCTCACAGACTAACTTAACTCAGTTACCCCCCCCCCCCCCCCCCCCCCCCCCCCCCAACATTAAAATGTCTAAAACTAATTGTCACACCAATTGTCTATTCTCCCATCGGGACCCTCTAGGTCCCCAGTCCCCCCCTTGCCAGAACCCATAGTTCCTCGCCAGAATCGTCTGTTTCAAAGACACGAGAAACACACTCGTAAGTACACATAAGTTTAAAGACAAAGTTAAAGATTAGATATTCTTACAAATGTCAAACAGACAACAAGCCACCCCTTTGGCTAAAGTAATGCAACTCACCCATGCAGCCGGAATATTTCACTCACTGAATACAAATAAACTTTCGCAGAGCTCCCCCGGCATCTTGCCTTTCTCCCACAGATGTCTCTATGCAAGTCTCCCATAGACTTGGTTAGTGATACATTAAGAATAGAAGAGGCGCACACGCACATACGAATGCACACTTCGACAATGCCTCATATTACTGGTCGCAGCCAGTTTCCCAAAGGCACTTTGAACAAAGACCCATGAACTGACATAACTACAGGACGAACGTTGACCCGTCTTTCTATGCAGTTTTCATATCACGCCACCACAGAAATCATTTATCAGCTTTTCTCGGGTCGTTGCTTCAGCTCTGTTCTCCACATTCCAAAAAGGTCACAACGAACATATTGGCAATATATCATTAATTATAACCCTAGGACTTATATAGCTCGGCCTCGCACAAATGCTAGCTCCCGCCTAGCAAAAGGTCGAACAAAACAGCTTATATAATATAAAAAAACATTGGCCGGCTCAAAATAAAATATAAATAATAACTGCACGTCTCTGGCATTATAAGATAAAGTCTTATCACGCTTCATCTCCAAATAACACTAGAACTTTCTCTCATTTTGGATTCTTGAATATCCCTCTTTTTCTGCAACTAGCTGCTCAAACTGTAGCAGGCTGTAGGAAGATGGAATGCCTCCCTCATTGTAGAAGACTTCTAACGGTTTCCGTAGATCCCCAAAAGCGCTGTTGAACTCTGTAGAACTCTCGTAATCACCATGGACAAACGACAGCAACCTCTCTGCATGGCTGGTGGACGTCTTGCTAGCGTTGGGGAACGACTTTTATGGTGTGTTAGTGTCAGTCAAGTCATCGGTCAATCCAAGAAAATTAACCCCAGACATACTATTTCTATCAAACAATGATCTCAATAAGTCAGAAATACTAACTGAACGTCTCCCAATTAACTCCATTTAATATGACCTCTAAATCATAAGTCATTATCATAACTCGCAAAGAAAAAAAAATCAAGTTCTCCAACTCAATTCTCCAAACTCACACATCAGCACACACAATCCAAAAACTCACAGCAACTCCATGGACTTCTGCACTCACATTTCAAACTCGAACGTTCTCATAAGTAAAAAAAAGAGAAAAAATCGTAATGAGCCCAAGGAAAAAAAAAGAAAAAAAAGAAAAAAAAAAGAATCACGTAATAAGCCCAGACCCAAAAAATCAGAAAATGTTCTCTCAAGCTCTGGTATTTGAACAACTCACAAAATCAGTAAAAATCTCCAATGTTTAATAGCAAAAACCCCTTTACTGCTCATATAATTAATTACAATGAGACTTAATGTCAAACTCCCATTTATGTAAATCTCAACCCCCGATAAATTACATCTCCCGTCCAAAAAGAAATGCTATTTAAGCCCAATCCCCAATTACATCTCTCGTAGGAAAAGGAAGAAAAATAAAAAAAAAAGATAATCACAAGTAAACTTCCCCCGTCACAAAACGCATAATATATGTATAATATACATAACCCCCGCATTTTTCCCAAGAAATGCCCCATGAATAGCTACAGAATTTGCCATCGCAACTTTCATCGACTGGACATGGCCAGAAAGCAAACTCTTACCCTTGCGCTTTCGTGAAATGCTATTGTCAACATTTCCAGATATTACAAAAACTCTGAGCAATCACCATCAGAGGAAAAGTCAGCACAGCGCTTGTCAGCAGAAAAATCCACCTGTGGACACATATGCTCAAACAGCAGCATAAAAAATGTCTAGTCAGACACGCAAGTTTGGAAACTCGTGATTCTCAAGAAAACTTCTATACTGACACGAAGTAAGCACATTTCACAAAATTAACTCCAGGATATGACTAAGGTGTTCGAAAGTTTGTCTTAAAGACGTATTCTCTCACGTGACACTGCCCAATTATATTCCTCCAAAAATAATAAACTTGTGCACATAACAAATGCACACATCTCCATAGGACCACAATGCAGTAATGCCACTCGCCTCCAAATAGTCATGAAACCAAAAAGAAAGAACCACAGAAATCTTCTCTTGGCTCCAGAAAAACTCCATAACCACAAAAAAAAGGTCACCCGCCAAAGATTAATTCCACCTCCATATATTTAAATATGTGACACCATATTAATAATAACACCACTCTGGTTATAAAAATATTTCCTCCATTTGGTTAATAACCACACCACCATATTCCCCCTTATTTCTCCAATAGCCACATGTTAATAAAAAACCACCACTCCAGGAATAAAAAATAGTCACCTCTATTTCGGCAAAATAAAAAATATTTACCTCTGTTTCGCCAATACCTCCATGTGGAATACAACAAGGCTCCAAAAAATATATCTCCAAGTGGGAAAAAATGAAATCCCATCTCCAAAAAAATGTGCATTCAAAGCATCTAGTTCACACACTCACAAATATTGCCCCATATATCTCCAAAAATGTGTCTCCATTTGCATCAAAGATAGCTGCAAAATTGAACTAAACATAGCTCTCACCACCATTGGCAAATATCAATTGGCCAAAAATATATCTCCAATATATTATATCTCAAATTATAACTCCAAAATAATATACCTCCAATTATATCTCCAAAATAGTATATCTCCAATTCTCCAGAGAATAACTCAATGTTATAGTCAAAAACTATAAAACTCTCTGTTAAGCATAACTGCTGAAAAAGGGCAAAAACTCGGCAAATAAAAACTGTCTAGAAAATTCTAGAAAAAAATCACTAATGTACCACAACTCATTATAACAGAACTCCAAATTCAAAGTTTCTTAGCAAAGACTTCTCCATATGCACTACGACATAGACCACTAGAAACTTAGCCAAGCTTCCTATCTCTGGCAAAGTTGTCACAAATACAACAAATGTATTGTGCAAGAAACTCACAATTTCTGGAACATAAATATCCAGAAAAAAAAATGTAGTGCCATTACGTATGCATTCAAAACATGCAAAAAATTCTCCCATAAATCTCTCTGTAGCATCAGATAGTTGAAAACACAAACACGTTCCCGAATAATGACTCTAAGTCACGAACTGAGACATTAAAAAAAATATTCACACAAACTGGAGAGAAAAAATAAATTCAAATTCACTCATGATAAAAAAAACTTGTGTCAGCGATGGCTAACTTCCAAAAAAAGGAGAAAAGAAAAACCAACGGCATTGTTAACTATCTCCCGTGACTCACGTATGTCAAGCAATTATCTGCTGAACTCATAAAAAAAGGAAAAAAACAAAAATAATGTGTTGTTAGTTCCTCCCTAATTCAAAAAAGATTTCACCACCCTTGATAGCATTACAACACCCACATATTAGTAAAATAAAAAAAAATCAGCATCAGAAATATCACTATCACCAATATCACAAAAAATTGCCATCATCAAAATCACCAGTATCAGCATAAAAAAAAAACATCACCAATGTTAATGCTTGTCCATTCACCCAGAAATTAAGCACAAAATTCACCAAGATTCAGCCAGATTCATCAAGATTCAGCAAAACTCATCACTCACGAATTACTGAAATATTTTCCAAGGTTACAAAAACTCAACAAATAATTAACACAAGATTTCTCCCATAACTCATTGTAATAATTCTCCATGAATAATTATCTGTAATAATCATAAAATAATCTCCCGTGAAATATCTCAAATCTCTCGTAAAACAAGTCTCCCATAATGATAATTCTACTTAAGCAACCCTCCCGTAAATTATCTAAAAAAATAATAACAATTATTAATAATAATAATAATAATTCTCCATAGTAATAATTCTCTTGCAAAGATCTCAAGTAAGGGTGTAATTCAAATAGCATACACCAGTATTGCCAAACCCCATGATATCAATCAACACCATTGCCACACCCAAAATCAACACCAGATGCAACACCAATCACTCAGCGCCATTTTAAAGTAATCCCTCCAACACAATAAAAAAAATAATAATAATCTGTGTGTCCCCATCATATTTGTGTCTTCTAAAGCAAAAGGAAAACGTACACCACATCCCATGGATTTCAATTCTCTTTTCTCTTCATTCAAGAGAAAGAAAATCTCTTTTCATTTCCTTTTCTCTTCATCCAAGAGAAAGAAAATCTTTTTCTAAAAAAAACGTACGGGCATTTCACTTCATCAACTAATCAATCAGCTGATGTCTTGGCATTGGAAAATCATTTTCAAGGGCAAATTCGTCTCTCAACACCCCGACAAAGAAAAAAAAAAGGAAGGAGTTCACCCACACTGAGAAAAAAAAAAAAGTTTCCCCCTCCACTGAGCATTGAAACACCCCCCAGTGAAGCGATAGAACACACCCCCTTGAACAGTGTCTGAGTATCCCCCCAAGGTATACCAGTAGTAGTAGCAGTACCCTCCCATGCAATATCCTCCGAGGCAGGCCAGTAGTACCCTCCCGGTAAGCAATGCCCTCGAGGCAGGCCATACTCCCCTTGCAATGTCCTTCTGCATTCGTTAGCAGAAATGTGCTGAGCCCCCAGGAATGGGTGGGCGTTTTGTTTCCAAGAAAATGCAATACAAGCACAGTTCGCATGCATGAAAAATATTTTATACACACTTGTATGTTAAACAAAGACGAGTGCGTCTATTCTAAACGCACCAATAAAGAAAACACTTCACTTTCTGCTACTATGGGGAAAGAAAAAAAAATTTGACCTCTTAAACCAGTCCCATAACACTGAGTGATTCAAAAACCCTCCCCAAGAAAATGTTCTTTAACACTTACCACTTCATAATGAGAACAAAAAAACTCGGAATTGCGCAAGACACGCCAATAACACACGCCGATCGTCTTGGGGATCACACTCACAAACATCTCAGTACTAACTGACTGTTCCCCGCTCCTTGAGGCATCTCGCTCTGGGCAAAATGCTGACCTTATAAAAATCCTTCCCCTTTCCTTTGCACAGTTAACGGATTGATATTTCTCATTTTCTCTCACTTAGTAACTGACATCTCAACAATTTAATAACTTTCCACAATCCCACAAAGGCTTTGTCGTTCAAAAACTATTGCTAAGCCATAACCCCTCTATTTTTTAACTGGTCACCTATCTCTTCATTAGCGTACCCAGGCATAAAAAAACCTTTTATTGCTGCCACCAAATCTGTTAACGGGATATTAATCTTGTTATTTATTTGGTAAACGTGTAGCTTGAGCGTCAGGCAAACCGACACACAATCTCTCTCTCTCTCTCTCTCTCTCTCTCTCTCTCTCTCTCTCTCTCCAAGCGACCAACGGCTCGCGACTTTTCTTTCTCTCTGTCTCTCTCTCTAAGCGATCTCTCTCTCTCTCTCCCTCTCCACCTCTTTCTCTCCATTCTAACAGGTAATCAAATATGAGGCGAAGTTATATAAAAAATGACTATTTATTTAACAATGGAAAGTTAATCAATCAAGTCTAAATCAAGTCTCACAGACTAACTTAACTCAGTTACCCCCCCCCCAACATTAAAATGTCTAAAACAGTAATTGTCACACCAATTATCTATTCTCCATCGGGACCCTCTAGGTCCCCGGTCCCCCCCCCCCCCCTTGCCATAACCCATAGTTCCTCACCAGAATCGTCTGTTTCAAAGACACGAGAAACACACTCGTAAGTACACATAAGTTTAAAGACAAAGTGAAAGATTAGATATTCTTACAAATGTCAAACAGACAACAAGCCACCCCTTTGGCTAAAGTAATGCAACTCACCCATGCAGCCGGAATATTTCACTCACTGAATACAAATAAACTTTTGCAGAGCTCCCCCGGCATCTTGCCTTTCTCTCACAGACGTCTCTATGCAAGTCTCCCATAGACTTGGTTAGTGATACATTAAGAATAGAAGAGGATCACACGCACATACGAATGCACACTTCGACAACGCCTCATATTACTGGTCGCAGCCAGTTTCCCAAAGGCACTTTGAACAAAGACCCATGAACTGACATAACTACAGGACGAACGTTGACCCGTCTTTCTATGCAGTTTTCATATCACGCCACCACAGAAATAATTGATCAGCTTTTCTCGGGTCGTTGCTTCGGCTCTGTTCTCCACATTCCAAAAAGGTCACAACAAACATATTGGCAATATAAATAATTAAACCTAGGACTTATATAATATAATATATAATATAAATAATTATAATCTATATAATATATATATAAATATACAGGATCTAATATATATATTATAATATATACAATATATAGATTATATATTATATATTTTTTTTTAAAAAATTTTATATATATGATATATATACTATATATAATATATATATATATATATTATATATATATATAGATAGATATACTATATATATATATATATATATTATAATATATATATATATATATATATATATATATATATATATATCATATATATATATATATATAATTATATATATATATATATATATAATATATATATATATATATATATATATATATATATATATGTGTGTGTGTGTGTGTGTGTGTGTGTGTGTGTGTGTGTGTGTGTGTGTGTGTATAAACAAAATTTTGGCTACTAATAAGTTTAATTTGCTAATGAAGTTTCATATTCCTGAATCCATTAGTTCCTGTAATATTCTCTAGAAGATTAGTTCGTGCATGCAGTAGTGGTTCGTGGTGATTCTTCAAAGGCGATGTTTTGACACATATAGTTATATTGAAGAACTTATATCTGATAGCTTATTTCTTGTAACAGTTCTAAATACAACAATTACCAAATACATTTCACGTGAAAATTCATCAAAATTTTGAAGTTAACGTCACGAACTCTCACGAATATATGTTCAACGTCTGGGATCCCAAAACGGGCCTTCCACTCCCTTTCACACCATGCCACACTTTTAGAGTAAAGGACCCTTACTGGAATGAGGGGTGTTCAATCAAAACTCATCTGTGACTATCCACAAAACTTTTCAGATCATTTTGCCTTTCATGAATTCTTGGTTTTTCCATTTATATTTTATCGTTCCTTTATATCCCTCTTTCTCCCAATTACTGTTTTTTTCTTAACTCATTGTTTCGTTTTATTAATCATGAGCTTTCTCTTCTCATTGTCTTTTTTTGCATGTGTCCTACCACTGACTGACGATGACAGACGTAGCAGTTTGACGTAATCCTACAAAGACGAGACGGAATCAATCGGTGAAGTATCTGAATCAGGTGGGAGGATTATAATCTGTTAATGTTTCAGCCATAAATTTTTGCTGCAAGTTTCGAATCGACAAGTTTAGAAGCCCGCATCTGCTGGAGAGCTGAAAGCTAATATGGCCTTAATGCACAAAGTTCGTCCTCTAATGACGCAGGCAAATTAGTCCCAGCAGATTCATAAGGCCTCAGAATTCCTATTTCCCAGACTACAGTATCTCTGCAAGAGATAATGGTAACCCCTATTTTCTTTCTTAAGAAGATATCAAGGTGAATAGACAAATGTCTCACAGAGGAAATCTGTAATTGATTGATAGTATATAAACATCATTATTACTATATAATGGTACTTCCATTTACCCTTGTCAATTAGGAATCTTTCAAAGGTTTGCTTCCGTGCTTAAGGTTATTTTTAAGAGTTAAGTCTATTTAATTTCATTTATTCATCGGTTTTTTCTCAATTAAACGAAAAATGTAACAATAATTAAGATGATCAATATTGCACTGAATATTTGTTCTAATAATTTATGAAGCAGTATCGCATGAACTGAAGCATTATCGCATAAAATGAGTATTTAACAACAAAAGAGCGTAATTCATATCTCCGAATGAAAAGAATCACATGTCTAAATTATTGAAGCTGAGGACAAAATACGATTTTTCTATTAACTATTTTCTTTATATTAGCAATAACAAGTACAGATTTTGATCAAATTGTATTAATATAAAACACTAAGTTATAATTGAAAATGAAAAGGATAAATTTCCAGTTACTTGCAATGGAGAGTTCAAGCAAAACGATTCCATGTGTAGTGTGGTGATGCACTGCGGCGCGGATGATAAAAAGATGTTGGCACAGTTTTCTGAGTATTGGCAGCATTGACACTTTTTTCTGAGCATTGGCCCTTTTTCTGAGCACTGGCAGTATTAGCACTGTTTTCTAAGTATTGGCAGCATTGGCACTGTTTTCTGAGCATTGGCAGCATTGGCACTGTTTTCTGATCATTGACTCTTTTTCTGAGGACTGGCAGCATTGACACTTTTCTAAGTCTTGGCAGCATTGGCACTGTTTTCTAAGTATTGGCAGCATTGGCACTGTTTTCTGAGCATTGGCACTGTTTTCTAAGTATTGGCAGCATTGGCACTGTTTTCTGA
Organism: Macrobrachium nipponense; assembly: GCF_015104395.2. Classification (NCBI taxonomy): domain Eukaryota; kingdom Metazoa; phylum Arthropoda; class Malacostraca; order Decapoda; family Palaemonidae; genus Macrobrachium; species Macrobrachium nipponense. Next base: position 75,720,192 of record NC_087205.1, read on the forward strand.
GCATTGGCAGCATTGGCACTGTTTTCTAAGTATTGGCAGCATTGGCACTGTTTTCTAAGTATTGGCAGCATTCGCACTGTTTTCTGAGCATTGAAGCATTGGCACTGTTTTCTAAGTATTGGCAGCATTGGCACTGTTTTCTAAGTATTGGCAGCATTGGCACTGTTTTCTAAGTATTGGCAGCATTGGCACTGTTTTCTAAGTATTGGCAGCATTGGCACTGTTTTCTAAGTATTGGCAGCATTGGCATGTTTTGGAGCATTGGCAAGCATTGGCATGTTTTCTAAGTATTGGCAGCATTGGCACTGTTTTTAAGGTATAGGCAGCATTGTCAATGTTTTATAAGTATTGGCAGCATTGGCACTGTTTTCTAAAAGTATTGGCAGCATTGGCATGTTTTCTGAGCATTGGCAGGCATGCACGTTTTCAAGTATTGGCAGCATTGGCACTGTTTTCTGAGCATTGGCACTGTTTTCTAAGTATTGGCAGCATTGGCACTGTTTTCTGAGCATGACAATGTTTTATAAGTCATTGGCAGCATTGGCACGTTTTCTGAGCATTGACTTTTCTAAGTATTGGCAGCATTGGCACTGTTTCTAAGTATTGCGCGCATGGCACTGTTTTCTAAGAGTGGCGGCATTGCACTGTTTTCTGAGCAGTGGCAGATTGGCAATGTTCTAGAGCAGTGGCAGGCATTGGCATGTTTTCTAAGTATTGGCAGCATTGGCACGGGTTTTCTAAGTATTGGCAGCCATTGGCACGGTTTTTGAGCATTGGCAGCCATTGGCACTGTTTCTGAGCAGGGGCAGGAGTGCACTGTTTTCAAAGATTGCAGCATTGGCACTGTTTTCTAGTATGGCAGCATGGCACGTCTGAGCATTGCAGCATTGGCATGTTTTCTGTAGCAAGTGGCAGTATGGCACTGTTTTCTAAGCGGTTGGCACCATTGGCACTGTTTTCTGAGCAGTGCCAGGCATTGTCATGTTTTCTGAGCAGTGGCAGCCATTGGCACTTGTTTTCTGAGCAGTGGCAGCATGGCACTTTTCGGAGCAGTGGCAGCATTGGCACTGTTTCTGAGCAGGGCAGCATTGGCCACTGTTTCTAAGTATGGCAGCATTTGGCGCGTTTCAAAGTATTGGCAGCATCTTGCATGTTTAAGTATTGGCAGCATTGGCACGTTTTCTGAGCATGGCAGCAATTGGCACGTTTTCTAAGTATTGGGCAAGCATTGGCACATGTTTTCTGAGCATTGGCAGCATTGGCACTGTTTCTGAGCTGTTGCAGCATTGACTGTTTCTAAGTATTGGCAGCATTGTCACTGTTTTCTAAGTATTGCAGCAATTGGCAACTGTTTTATAAAGTAGTGGCAGCATTGGCATGTTTTCTGAGCTATGGCACTGTTTCTGAGCAGTGGAATAGCATTGGCACGGTTTTTGAGCAGTGGCAGCTTGGAAAATGTTTTCTGAGTAGTGGCAGCATTGGCAAATGTTGGCTGAGCAGTGGCAAGCATTGGCCAATGTTTTCTAAGTATTGGCAGCAACTGGCACTGTTTTTCGAGCAGTGGCAACATTGGCACTGTTTTCTAAAGTACTGGCAGCACTGGCACTGTTTTCTGAGGCAGTGGTGGCAGATCAGACATTGGCACTGTTTTCTGAGCAGTGGCAGCATTGGCACTGTTTTCTGAGCAGTGCAGTATGCACTGTTTTCTGGAGCCGTGGCAGCATTGGCAATGTTTTCTGAGCAGTGGCCGCATTGCCAACTGTTTTCTAAGTATTGACAGCATTGGCACTGTTTTCTGAGCAGTGGCAGCATTGGCACTGTTTTCTGAGCAGTGGCAGGGTTGGCACTGTTTTCTGAGCATTGGCAGCATTGGTACTGTTTTCTAAGTATTGGCAGCATTGGCACTGTTTTCTGAGCAGTGGCAGCATTGGCACTGTTTTTTGAGCAGTGGCAGCATTGGCACTGTTTCTGAGCAGTGGCAGCATTGGCACTGTTTATAAGTATTGGCAGGCTATTGAGCACTGTTCTGAGCAGTGGCATCATTGGCATGTTTTCTAAATATGGCAGCATTGACTCGTTTTCTGAAGAATGGCAGCAATTGCACTGTTGTCTAAGTATTGGCAGCATTGGAACTGTTTGTTGAGCAGTGGGCAGCATGGCCCACTGTTTTCTAAGATTGGCAGCATTGGCACTGTTTTCTTAGTATGGCAGCATTTGTACTGTTTCGGCATTGGCAGCATTGGCACTGTTTTCTAAGTATTTTGCAGCATTGCACTGTTTTCTGAGCAGTGGCAGCATGGCACTGTTTTCCAAGTATTGGCAGCATTGGCACTGTTTCTGAGGCATTGGCAGCCTGGCAATTGTTTTCTGAGCAGATAGGCAGGATGGCACTGTTTCTGAGCATTGGCAGGCATTGGCCACTGTTTCTGAGCATTTTGGCAGCATTGGAATGTTCTGAGAATTGGCAGGCATTGGCACTTGTTTCTGAGCTGTGGCAGCCATTTTTTTGGCCCTGTTTTTAAGTATTTGGCAAGCAATTGGGGCAACTGTTTTCTGAGCAGTTTTTGGCAGCATTGGCAACTGTTCTGAGCAGGTTGCGGCCATTGGCACTTGGTTTTCTGAGCAGTTGGCAGGATTTTGGCCACGTTTATAAGATTGGCAGCATTGGCATTGTTAATGAGCATGGGCGAATTGGCACTGTTTTCTTTTGAGCATTGGAACCGTTTTCTGAAGCAATTTGAGGCCAGTGGCAGTTATGGCCACTGTTTCTAAGTTATTGGCAGGCATTTTTGGCACTGTTTTTGAGCAGTGGCAGCGTTGGCACCCTGTTTTGCTTCAAGTATTGGCAGCATTGGCACTGTTTTCTTTTGAGCATTGGAAGCATTGGCACTTGGTTTTCTAAGTATTTGGAAGCATTGGCACTGTTTTATTTTTTGAGGCATTGGCAGCAGTTGGCACTGTTTTTAAGTATGGACATCATTGGCACTGTTTTTCGGAAGCACAGTGGGCAGGATTGGCACTGGTGGTTCTGAGCATTGGCAGGCATTGGAAACTGCTTTTTGAACATTGGCAGTATTAGGCACTGTTTTTTAAGTATGGCAGCATTGGCACTGTTTTATAAGTATGGCAGCATTTGGCACTGTTTTCGGAAGCATTGGCAGCACTTGGCACTGTTTTCTAAGCATTGGCAGCATTGTTTTTCACTGTATTATGAGCAGTGGCAGCATTGGCACTGTTTTCTGATCAGTTGGCAGCATTGCACTGTTTTCTAAGTATTGGCAGCATGGCCACTGTTTTCCCTAAGTATTAGGCTAGCATTGGCCACGTTTTCTAAGTATGGAGCATTTTTGCACTGTTTCTAAAGTATTGAGGCAGCATTGCACTGTGTCTAAGTATTTTGGCAGCATTGCAACTGTTTTCTGAGCATTGGCAGCATTGCGGCAACTGTTTTCCTAAGTATTGGCAGCATTGGCACTTTTTATTGACGCATTGCAATGTTTTCTTAAGTATTTTGGCAGCATGGCAACGTTTTCTGAGCATTGGCACTGTTATAAGTATGGGACGCATTTGGCACTGGTTTTCTGAGCATTGGCAGGCATTGAACTGTTTTCTATGAGCAAGTGGCAGAATTGGCACTGTTTTCTGAGCTGTTAGGCAGCATTGGGCATTTTCTGTTTGTGATCAAGTGCCAGGATTCGGCACTGTTTTATAAGTATTGGCAGTGATTGGCACTGTTTTCTGAGCAACTGGCAGCATTGGCACGGTTTTCTAAGTCTTGCTTGCAATTGGGCCTTGTTTTCTAAGTATTGCAGCATTTTTGGCCATGTTTTATGAGGCATTGGCACTGTTCTAAGTATTGGCAAGGCATTGGCACGTTTTCTGAGGCATTTTTGACACTGTTTTATAAAGTATGGCAGCATTGGCATGTTTTCTGGACTGAGCATTTGGGCACTTTTTCTAAGTAATTGGCAGCTATTGGCACATGTTTTCTAAGTATTGGCAGCCATTGGCACGTTTTCAAGCCAGTGGCCGGCATTGGCCACGGTTTTCTTTTGAGCTAGTGGCAGGATTGGCACGTTTTTTCTGAGCAGTGGCAGCATTGGCCTGTTTCGTTTTTTAAGGTATTGGCAAGCGATTGCGGCTGTTTTTTCTTAAGTATTGGCAGCATTGGCACTTTTTGTTTTCTTAAGTAAAATTGGCAGCCTTGGCCACTGTTTTCTTGGAGCATTTGGCAGGCATTGGCACTGGTTTTTCTAAATTATTGCAGGCATTGGCCAACGGTTTTTTCTTTGAGCATTGCAGCTTATTGCACTGTTTTCTTGGAGCTGTGGCAAGCATTGCACTGTTTTTCTAAAGTAAATTGGCAGGCATTGTTCACTTTTTGGTTTTTCTTAAGTTTTTAATTGGCAGCATTGGCACTGTTTTCTTAAGTAATTTGCAGCAATAAAGTTATGGCAGCTATTGGCATGTTTTTCTAAGTATAAGCAGCATTGTTTTCACTGTTTTTTCTTAAAGGATGGCAGCATTGGGCACTGTTTATAGTAATGGCAGCATTGGCACTGTCTGGAGCATTGGCGCATTAGGCACTTGTTTTCTAAGATTGCAGAGATTGTGGCACTGTTTTGCTGAGCATTGCAGCATGGTACTGTTTCTAAGTTGGCAGAATTGCACTGTTTCTGAGGCAGTGGCTAGCATTGGCTCACTGTTTTTTGAGCAGTGCAGCATTGGCCCCACTGTTTTCCCTGGAAAAAAATAAAAGCTAGTGGCAGCATTGGCACTGTTTTCTAAGTATGGCAGCATGGCACTGTTTTCTGAGCAGGTGGCATCATTGGCACTGTTTCTAAATATTGCAGCATGGCAGTTTTGAGCATTAGCGATTGGCAGCATTGGCAACGTTTTCTAAGTACTTGGCAGCATGGCCACTGTTTTCTGAGCAGTGGCAGCATTGCACTGTTTTCTAAGATTGGCGCACTGGCCTGTTTCTTAGATGGCAGCATTGGTACTGTTTTCGGGCATGTGTGCAGCCTTGGACTGTTTTCTAAAGTATTGGCAGCCCAAAAAAAAATTTTTGGCACTGTTTTCTGTTCTTAAACAGTGGCAGCTATTGGCACTGTTCCAGTATTGGCAGCATTGGCCCTGTTTTCTGAGCATTGCAGCATTTGGCACTGTTTCTGAGGCAGTGCAGGATTGGCATGTTTTCTGAGCATTGCAGCATTGGCACTGTTTTCTGAGCAAATTTTTTTTTTTTTGGGGCAGCATTGGCACTGTTTTCTGAGCATTGACAGCATGGGCACGTATTTCTGAGCTGTGGCAGCCAGAATTTTGGGGGTTTTTTTTTTTTTTTGGGTGTTTTGTGTTTCCCCCACTGTTTCTAAGTATTGGCAGAAGGGCCATGTTTTCTGAGCAGTGGCAGCATGCACTGTTTCTGAGCAGTGGCAGCATTGGCACTGTTTTTGAGCATTGCAGGGATGTCCACTGTTTTCTACAGTATTAGGCAGCATTGGCATGTCTAATGAGCATTGGACAGCATGGCACTGTTTTCTGAGCATTGGCACGTTTTCTGAGCATCGGAGGCATTGGCAGTTACTGGCACTGCTTTATTAAGTATTGGCAAGCATTTGGCACGTTTTCTGAGCAGTGGCAGGCGTTGGCACCTGTTTTCTAAGTATGGCAGCTTGCACTGTTTGAGCATAGGCAGCATTGGCTACGGTTTCTAAGATTAGGCAGCATTGGCACTGTTTGCTGAGCATGGCAGCCGTGGCACTGTTTGTAAGTATTGGAATCATTGCACTGTTTCTGAGCAGTGGCAGGATTGGACACTGTTTTTGAGCATTGCAGCATTGGCAGCAACTGTTTTTTCTTTTTTGATCATTGCAGCATTGGCACTTGTTGGTTCTTGGAGCACTGTGCAAGGATTGGCAACTTGTTTCAAAGTATTGGCAGCATTGGCACTGTTTTCTAAGTTAGTTTTTGGCAGGCACTTTGCACTGTTTTCTTCTGGAGCATTGGCAGGCATTGGCACTGTTTTCCGTTGGAGCAGGTGGCAGGTATTGGCAAACTGTTTTCTGAGGCATGGCAGCACGGCAACTGTTTTCTTGGATTAAGTTGGCCAGCATTGCGGCACTGTGGCTTAGCAAGGTGGCCAGCATTGGCAACTGTTTTCCTTGAGGGCAATTGGGCAGCATTGGCACTTTCTTAGAGCAGTGGCAGGATTGGCACTGGTTTTCTGAAGGTCAGTTGGCAGCCTTGGGGCACGTTTTCTAAGTTTGGCGCAATTGGCACTGTTTTCTAAGTATTGGCAGCAATTGGTCATACTGTTTTTCAGAATTATTGTTTTCAGCAATTGGCACCTGTTTTTCTTGAGGCATTGGCAGGCATTGGCACTGTTTTATAATTATTGGCAGCATTGGCACTGTTTTTCTGAGGCATTGGCAGCATTTGGCCTTTTGTTTTCAGAGGCATTGGCAGCATTGGCACTGTTTTCTAAGCATTGGGCAGGCATTTTTGTCACTGTTTTCTAAGTATGGCAAGCATTTGGCACTGTTATCTTAAGTATTGGCAGCATTGGCATGTTTTCTGAGGCATTGGCACTTTTGTTTTCTTGACTATTGGCAGCATGGCACTGTTTTCTGAGCATTGGCAGCATTGGCACTGGGGCTGGAGTAGGTGGCAGCATTGGGCACTGTTTTTCTGAGCAGTGGCAGCATTGGCCCTGTTTTCTAAGTTATTGGCATCACTTGGCACTGTTTTCATGAGGCAGTGACAGAAGCATTGGACAACTGTTTTCTTTGGAGCATTGGCAAGCATTGGCACTGTTTTCTGAGGCAGTGGGCAGTTATTGGCACTGTTTTTCTTGGACAGATGGCCAGCATTGGCAATGGTTTTCTTGAAGCATTGGGCCAGCATTGCCACTGTTTTCTAAGTTCTTGGGACAGCATTGGCACTGTTTTTCTGAGCCATTGGCAGCATTGGCACTGTTTTCCTGGAGCAGGTGGCAGGTTGTGCACTGGTTTTTCTTTTGAGGCATTGGCAGCTTGGCACTTGTTTTTTCTAAGTATTGGCAGCATTGGCCACTGTTTTTTCAGAGGCAGTGGCGGAGCTTTGGCACTGTTTTTTGAGCAGTGGCAGCATTGGCACGTTTTCCTAGCAGTGGCCAGCATTGGCCCGTTTTCTAAGTTTGGCAGCATTGGCCACTGTTTTCTGAGCGGTTGTTTTCAGCATTGGCAGGCTGTTTTCCTAAATATTGGCAGCATTGAGCAATGGTTTTCGAAGCATTGGCAGCTTTGGCACTGTTTTATAAGCATTGGCAGCATTGGCACTTTTGAGGCATGGCAGCCATTGCCTGTTTTTCTAAGCATTGGCAGGCATTGGCAACTTTTTTTCCTTTAAGGATGGCAGCATTGGACTGTTTTCTGGAGCATTTGCATTCAATTGGCCACTGTTTTCTAAAGCATTGGCCAGCATTGGCACTTTTGTTTTTCTGATTTTCATTTTGGCAGAATGGCACTGTTTTCCAAGTATGGCATTTCCTTGCAACTGTTTTCTTGAGGCATTGCAGCATTGGCACTTTTTCTGAGGCTGTTTGGCAGGATTGGCACGTTTTCTGAGCATTGGCAGCATTGGCACTGTTTTCTGAGCATGGCAGCATTGGCACTGGTTTTCTGAGCATTTGGCGCATTGGCCACTGTTTTCTGAGCTGTTGGCAGCATTGCACTGCCTTTTTTCAATTCCCTAAGTTATTTGCAGCATTGGCACTGTTTTCTAAGTATAGGCAGCATTGTCTGTTTTCTAAGTATTGGCAGCATTGGCACTGTTTTCTTAATTATTGGCCACATTGGCACTGGTTTTCCTGAGCATTTTGGCATGCATTGGCCATCTTTTTCTAAGTTTGGCAGCATTGGGACTGTTTTCTGAGCATTGGCACTGTTTTTCTAAGTATTGGCAGCATTGCACTGTTTTTCTGACATGCACTGTTTTTCTAAGAGGTATTGGCAGCATTGGCACTGGTTTTCGAGCATTTTGGCAGCATTGGCACTGTCTTTCTGAGCAGGTGGCAGGATTGCACGGTTTTCTGAGAACGGTGGCAGCTTGGCATGTTTTTCTGATCAGTGGCAGGATTGGCACTGTTTTTCTAATAATGGCCAAGTATTGCACTTGTTTCTGAGCACTGGCAGCATTGGCACTGTTTTCTAAGTCTTGGCTGCATTGGCATTGTTTTCTAAGTATTGGCAGCATTGGCACTGTTTTCTGAGCATTGGCACTGTTTTCTAAGTATTGGCAGCATTGGCACTGTTTTCTGAGCATTGACACTGTTTTATAAGTATTTGGCAGCATTGGCACAGTTTTCTGACGATTGGCACTTTTCTAGTATGCAGCATTGGCACTGTTTTCTAAAAGTAATTGCAGCATTGGCACTGTTTTCTAAAAGCAGTGGCGGCATTGGCACTGTTTCTGAGCAGTGGCAGATTGGCACTGTTTCTGGAGCAGGGCAGGCATTGGCATGTTTTTAAGATTGGCGCATTGGCACTGTTTTCTAAGTAATTGGCAGCATTGGCACTGTTTTCTGAGCATTGCAGGCATTGGCAATGTTTTCTGAGCAGTGGCAGGAATGGCACCTGTTTCAAAGTTTGGCAGCATTGCACTGTTTTCTAAGTATTGGCAGCAACGGCACTGTTTCTGAGCATGGCAGCATTGGCCACTGTTTTCTGAGCAGTGGCAGTATTGCCATGTTTCCTGAGCCGTGGCAGCATTTGCACTGTTTTCTGAGCAGTGGCAGCAATTGCGCACTGTTTTCTGAGCCCAGTGGCAGGCATGGCCACTGTTCTCTGCGCAGTGGCAGCATTGGCACTTTGTCTGAAAGCAGTGGCAGCTTGGCACTTTTTCTGAGCTAGTGGCAGCATTGGCACTGTTTTCTAAGTATTGCAGCATGGCGCTGTTTTTCTAAGTATTGCAGCTGGCACTGTTTTTCTAAGTATTGGCAGCAATTGGCACTCGCTTTTCCTTTTTTTGAGCATGGCAGCATGGCATGTTTTCTAATATTGGCAGCATTGGCACTAGTTTTCTGAGCATTGCAGGCATTGGCACTTGGATTTTCGAGCATTGGCAGCATTTTGGCACTGTTTTATAAGTATCTGGCAGCATTGTCACTGTTTTCTAAGTATTGGAGCATTGGCCACTGTTTTCTAAGTATGGCAGATTGGCACTGTGGTTTTTTCTATTGAGGCATTGGCATGTTTTCTGAAAGCCGTTGGGCAGGCATTGGCACTGTTTTCTTGAGGCAAGTGGCAGCATTGGCAATGTTTTGAGTAGTGGCAGCTTGGCACATGGTTTCTGAGCAGTGGCAGCCATTGGCACTGTTTTTCTAAGTATTGGCAAGCATGGCACTTGGTTTTCTGAGGCAGTGCAGCTATTGGCACTGTTTTTCTTGTAGCCAGTTGGCAGGCATTGCACTGTTTTCTGAGGCAGTGGCAGTATTGGCACTGGTTTCTGAGCAAGTTGGCCAAGCATTGGCAAGTTTTCGACGTTGGCAGCATTGGCACTGTTTTTCTTTTTTTAAGTATTGACAGCATTGGCACTGTTTTTTGAGCAGGTGGCAGCATTGGCCCCTGTTTTCTTTTGAGCAGTGGCACAGGGTTGGCAACTGGTTTTCTGAGCATTGCACAGCATGGTACTGATGCTTTTCTAAGTAATTGGCAAGCATGGCAATGGTTTTTCTTGAGCAGTTGGCAGGCATGGCATGTTTTTGACAGTTGGCAGCATTGGCACTGTTTTCTTGAAGCATTTGGCAGGAAGTTGGCAACTGTTTTTCCTAAGTATTGGACAGCATTGGCCACTGTTTTCTGAGCAGTGGCATCATTGGCACTGTTCTTTCTAAAATTGGCCAGGCATTGGCCTGTTTTCTTGAGCATTTTGGCAGCATTGCGCACTGTTTCTAAGTATTGGCAGGCATTGGCACTGTTTTCTGAGGCAGTTGGCAGCATTGGCACTGTTTTCGAAGTATTGGCAGGCATTTGGCACTGTTTTTCTTAGTATTGGCAGGCATTGGTTACTGTTTTCTTTTGAGCATTGGCAGCATGGCCTGGTTTTCTAAGTATTGGCAGCATTGCGGCACTGTTTTCTTTTTAGAGCAGTGGCAGGAATTGGCCCCACTGTTTTCCAAGTATTGGCAGGCACTTGGCACGTTTCTTTTGAGCATTGGCAAGCATGGCACGTTTTCTTGAGGCAGTGCAGGAATTGGCACTGTTTCTGAGGCATTTTGGCGCATTGGCAAATTGTTTTCTGAGCATTGGCAGCATTGGACACTGTTTTCTGAGCATTTTGGCAGCATTGGCACTGTTTTCTGAGCTGTGGCAGCATTGGCACTGTTTTTTAAGTATTTGGCAAGCAATGGCACTGTTTCTGAGGCAGTGGCAGCATTGGCACTGTTTTCTTTTGAGCAGTGCAGGGCATGGCACTGGTTTTCCTGAGCAAGTTGGCAGGATTGGCATGTTTTGAGCAGTGGCAGCATTGGCACTTGGTTTCGAGCAATTGGCAGCATTGGCACTATTTTCTAAGTTATTCGGCAGCATTGGCACTGTTTTCTCGCAGCAGTGGCAGCATTGGCACTGTTTTCTGAGGGGGGGGGCAGTGGCAGGATTGCACTGTTTACTGGAGCATTGGCAGTACTGGCACATGTCTTTTCTAAAGCATTGGCAGCATTGGCCCCCACCCTGTTTTCTGAGCAGTGACAAGCATGGCACTGTTTTCTGAGCAGAGGGCAGCAATTGGCACTTTTTATTTTCTGAGGCAGTGGCTAGGCATTGGTTGGCACTGTTTTCTAAAGTTATTGGCAGCATTGGCATTGTTTTCTGAGCAGTGGCAGCATTCGGCAACTGTTTTTTGAGGCAGAATGGCAGCATTGGCAATTGTTTTCTTTTGAGGTAGTGGCAGGATTGGGCACGGCTTTTCTGAGCATTGGCAGCATTGGCCACTGTTTTGTAAGTATTTGCAGCATTGGGCACTGTTTCTTTTTGAGTAGATGGCAGGCATTGGCACTGTTTTCTAAGTATTGGTAGCCATTGGCACTGTTTTACTAAAGTATTTGCAGCAATTGGCACGGTTTTATGAGGCAGTGGCAGCAGCACTTGGCACTGTTTCGTTTTTGAGCAGTGGCAGCCACATTGGCACTGTTTTCTGGAGCATTGGCAAGGCATTGGCACTGGTTTTCTGAGCACTTGCTAGCATTGGCACTGTTTTTTTTTGAGCTGTGGCAGCATTGGCACGTTTTCTTTTAAGTATTTGGCCAGCATTGGCATTGGTTTAATGAGCATGCAGCATTGGCACTGTTTTTCCTGAGGCATTGGCCCTTTGACTTTTTGAGCACTGAGCAGGGGTACAGTACTGAAACTGTTTTCTAAGTATTGGCAGGCATTGGCACTGTTTTCTGGATCCAGTGGCCAGCAGTTTGCACTGTTTTGCTAAGTATTTGGCCAGCATTGCCCATTGTATTTCTGAGCATTTGGCAGGCATTGGCACTGTTTTCTAAGTATTGGCACCATTGGCACTGTTTGTTTTTCTGAGCATTGGCAAGCAGCAGTGGCAACTGTTTTTTAAGTATTGGCAGCATTGGCCACTGTTTTTCGGAGCAGTGGCAGGATTGGCACTGTTTTCTGGAGCAGTTGGCAGCATTGGCACTGTTTTCTGAAACATTGGCAGTATTGGCACTGTTTTTTAAGTATGGCCTTCCGGCCCAGCATTGGCCACTGTTTTCTAAGTATGTTGGCAGGCATTGGCATGTTTTTCCCTTTCTTTTTCTGAGCATTGGCAGCACCTGGCACGTTCTTTTTAAGTATTGGCAGCATTGTCCACTGATTATTGAAGCAGTGGGCTAGCACCTGGGCACTGTTTTTCTAAGTATTGGGCAGCATTGGCGACAAGGTTTTATGAAGCATTGGCAGTACTAGGCACTGTTATTCTTTTTAAGTATTGGCAGCATTGGTCCACATGTTTTTTCTGAGTAGTGACAGCATTGGCACTGTTTTCTGAGCATGGCAGCATTGGCACTGTTTTCTGAGCAGTGGCAGCATTGGCACTGTTTTCTAAGTATTGGCAGCATTGGCACTGTTTTCTGAGCAGTGGCAGCATTGGCACTGTTTTTTGAGCAGTGGCAGCATTGGCATTGTTTTCTGAGTAGTGGCAGGATTGGCACGGTTTTCTGAGCATTGGCAGCATTGGCACTGTTTTGTAAGTATTTGCAGCATTGGCACTGTTTTCTGAGTAGTGGCAGCATTGGCACTGTTTTCTAAGTATTGGCAGCATTGGCACTGTTTTCTGAGCATTGGCACTGTTTTCTGAGCAGTGGCAGCATTGGCACTGTTTTCTGAGCAGTGGCAGCATTGGCACTGTTTTCTGAGCATTGGCAGCATTTTGGCACTGTTTTCTGAGCATTGGCAGCATTGGCACTGTTTTCTGAGCTGTGGCAGCATTGGCACTGTTTTCTAAGTATTGGCAGCATTGGCATTGTTTAATGAGCATTGGCAGCATTGGCACTGTTTTCTGAGCATTGGCCCTTTTTCTGAGCACTGAGCAGTGGCAGTACTGGCACTGTTTTCTAAGTATTGGCAGCATTGGCACTGTTTTCTGAGCAGTGGCAGCGTTGGCACTGTTTTCTAAGTATTGGCAGCATTGGCACTGTTTTCTGAGCATTGGCAGCATTGGCACTGTTTTCTAAGTATTGGCAGCATTGGCACTGTTTTCTGAGCATTGGCAGCAGTGGCACTGTTTTTAAGTATTGGCAGCATTGGCACTGTTTTCTGAGCAGTGGCAGGATTGGCACTGTTTTCTGAGCATTGGCAGCATTGGCACTGTTTTCTGAACATTGGCAGTATTGGCACTGTTTTTTAAGTATTGGCAGCATTGCCACTGTTTTCTAAGTATTGGCAGCATTGGCACTGTTTTCTGAGCATTGGCAGCACTGGCACTGTTTTCTAAGTATTGGCAGCATTGTCACTGTATTCTGAGCAGTGGCAGCATTGGCACTGTTTTCTAAGTATTGGCAGCATTGGCACTGTTTTCTGAGCATTGGCCAAAAACGCTGTTTTCTAAGTATTGGGCAGCATTGGCACTGTTTTCCTGAGCATTGGCAGCATGCACTTGTTTTTTTTTTTTCTAAGTATTGGGCAGCATTGGCCACTGTTTTCTGAGCAGTGACAGCAATTGGCAATGTTTTTTCTAAGTATTGGCAGGATTGGAACTGTTTTTTTTTTTTTACTGAGCATTTGGCAGCATTGCACTGTTTTCTGAGGGCATTGGGCAGCATTGGCACTGTTTTTCTAAGTATTGGCAGCATTGGCACTGTTTTTTTTTTTCTAAGTATTTTTGCAACATTGGCACTGTTTTTTTTTTTTTCTAAGTATTGGCAGCATTTGGCAATGTTTTTTTTCTAAGTATTGTGGCAGCAATTGGCACTGTTTTTTTTCTAAGTATTGGCAGCATTGGCACTGTTTTTTTCCAAGTATTGGTTGCAGCATTTTGGCAGCATTGGTACTGTTTTTCTTTTTTCTAAGTATTGGCAGCATTTGGGCCAACTGTTTTTTTTTTTTTTTCTGAGCATTGGCAGCATTGGCACTGTTTTCTGAGTATTGCAGCATTGGCACTTGTTAATTTTCCCTGAGCATTGGCAGCCATTTGCATTGTTTAATAGCATTGGCCGCATTGGCACTGTTTTCTGAGGCATTGGCCCTTTTTCCCTTTTTTTTGAGACACTGGCAGCATTGACACTTTTTGTTTTTTCTAAGTATTGGCAGCAAAATTTTGCCACCTGTTTTTTTCTAAGTATTGGCAGCATTGGGCACTGTTTTTTATTTTTCCTGAGCATTGCAAGCCACTGCACTTTTTTTTATTTTTTCTAAGTATTGGCAGCATTGGCACTGTATTCTGAGCAGTGGCAGCATTGGCACTGTTTTCTAAGTATTGGCAGCAATGGCGCTGTTTTCTGAGCCCTGGCACTGTTTTCTAAGTATTGGCAGCATTGGCACTGTTTTCTGAGCATTGGCAGTACTGGCACTGTTTTGTAAGTATTGGCAGCATTGTCACTGTTTTGTAAGTATTGGCAGCATTGGCACTGTTTTCTAAGTATTGGCAGCATTGGCACTGTTTTCTGAGCAGTGACAGCATTGGCACTGTTTTCTAAGTATTGGCAGCATTGGCACTGTATTCTGAGCATTGGCAGTACTGGCACTGTTTTCTAAGTATTGGCAGCATTGGCACTGTTTTCTGAGCATTGGCAGTACTGGCACTGTTTTCTAAGTATTGGCAGCATTGGCACTGTTTTCTGAGCATTGGCAGTACTGGCACTGTTTTCTAAGTATTGGCAGCATTGGCACTGTTTTCTGAGCAGTGGCAGCATTGGCACTGTTTTCTAAGTATTGGCAGCATTAGCACTGTTTTCTGAGCATTGGCAGTACTGGCACTGTTTTCTAAGTATAGGCAGCATTGGCACTGTTTTCTGAGCAGTGGCAGTATTGGCACTGTTTTCTAAGCATTGGCAGCATTGGCACTGTTTTCTGAGCATTGGCAGCACTGGCTCTGTTTTCTAAGTATTGGCAGCATTGGCACTGTTTTCTTATTATTGACACTGTTTTCTAAGTATTGGCAGCATTGGCACTGTTTTCTGAGCATTGACACTGTTTTCTAAGTATTGGCAGCATTGGCACTGTTTTGTTATTATTGACACTTTTTTCTAAGTATTGGCAGCATTGGCACTGTTTTCTGAGCATTGACACTGTTTTCTAAGTATTGGCAGCATTGGCACTGTTTTCTGAGCATTGACACTGTTTTCTAAGTATTAGCATCATTGGCACTGTTTTCTGAGCATTGACATCATTGGCACTGTTTTCTAAGTATTGGCAGCATTGGCACTGTTTTCTGAGCATTGACACTGTTTTCTAAGTATTGGCAGCATTGGCACGGTTTTTGAGCATTGGCACTTTTTTCTAAGTATTGGCGGCATTGGCACTGTTTTCTGAGCATTGGCACTGTTTTCTAAGTATTGGCAGGATTGGCACTGTTTTCTGAGCAGTGGCAGCATTGGCACTGTTTTCTAAGTATTGGCAGCATTGGCACTGTTTTCTAAGTATTGGCAGCATTGGCACTGTTTTCTGAGCAGTGGCAGCATTGGCACTGTTTTCTGAGCATTGGCAGCATTGGCACTGTTTTCTGAGCATTGGCAGCATTGGCACTGTTTTCTAAGTATTGGCAGCATTGGCACTGTTTTTTAAGTATTGGCAGCATTGGCACTGTTTTCTGAGCAGTGGCAGCATTGGCACTGTTTTCTGAGCAGTGGCAGCATTGGCACTGTTTTCTGAGCAGTGGCAGCATTGGCACTGTTTTCTGAGCAGTGGCAGCATTGGCACTGTTTTCTGAGCAGTGGCAGCATTGGCTCTGTTTTCTAAGTATTGGCAGTATTGGCACTGTTTTCTGAGCATTGGCACTATTTTCTGATTAGTGGCAGCATTGGCAGCATTGGCACTGTTTTCTAAGTATTGGCAGTATTGGCACTGTTTTTTGTGCATTGGCACTATTTTCTGATTAGTGGCAGCATTGGCAATGTTTTCTGAGCATTGGCAGCATTGGCACTATTTTCTGAGCATTGGTCGCTTTTGCACTGTTTTCTAAGTATTGGCAGCATTGGCACTGTTTTCTGAGCATTGGCACTATTTTCTGAGCAGTGGCACTGTTTTCTGAGCAGTGGCAGCATTGGCACTGTTTTCTGAGCAGTGGTAGCATTGGCACTGTTTTCTGAGTATTGGCAGTATTGGCACTGTTTTCTGATTATGGCAGCATTGGCACTGTTTTCTGAGCAGTGGCAGCATTGGCACTGTTTTCTGAGCATTGGCAGCATTGGTACTGTTTTCTGAGCATTGGCAGCATTGGCACTGTTTTCTGAGCATTGGCAGCATTGGCAGTGTTTTCTAAGTATTGGGAGCATTGGCACTGTTTTCTGAGCATTGGCCCTTTTTCTGAGCACTGGCAGTATTGGCACTGTTTTCTAAGTCTTGGCAGCATTGGCACTGTTTTTTAAGTATTGGGAGCATTGGCACTGTTTTCTGAGCAGTGGCAGCATTGGCACTGTTTTCTGAGCATTGGCAGCATTGGCACTGTTTTCTGAGCAGTGGCAGCATTGGCACTGTTTTCCAAATATTGGAAGCATTGGCACTTTTTTCCGAGCATTGGCAGCATTGGTACTGTTTTTTTAGCACAGGCACAGTTTTCTGAGCACTGGCAGCATTGTCACTGTTTTCTGAGAAATGTCAGAATTGGCACTTTTCTAAGCATTGACACTGTTTTCTGAGCAATGGCAGCATTGGCACTGTTTTTTGAGCCATGGCAGCGTTGGCACTGTTTTCCGAGAAATGGCAGAATTGGCACTTTTCTGGGAAGTGGCACTGTTTTCTGAGCAATGGCAGCATTGGCACTGTTTTCTGAGAAATGGCAGAATTGGCACTTTTCTGAGCATTGGCACTGTTTTCTGAGCAATGGCAGCATTGGCACTGTTTTCTGAGCAATGGCAGAATTGGCACTTTTCTGAGCATTGGCACTGTTTTCTGAGCCATGGCAGCATTGGCACTGTTTTCTGAGCATTGGCAGCAATGGCACTATTTTATGAGCATAATGACTGTGGAATATAGGCTCCTTGATATTGCAATTGATCATTCTATTCTACCGACAGACGTCCTACGTTAAAGAAAACTATAAACTACCTTTTCTAGTAGCATAAATAATTCTTTTTGCATGGATTTTTTTTTCAAGGTGGTTATGAGTTATTGCTTAAAATTATAAATAATCTAATGCTAGGTTTTGCTGATATGCGTTTTATATCATGTGTATAAATCAATCAACTTGTGTTTCTGAAAAATTGTATAGAATTCTTAAAGTTTAAGTTTCCTAAAACGAAAATATATTTTTTTCTCTGTAAATTACTGAATTAAATCGAAATGGCTAGAGCCGATGTTTTTTATTTGATGGTAGAAAACCATTTCAAAATGGGATTTTAAAGTGAATTTCCTCCTCCCTTTTCTCTTTCTTCATATTATTATTGAGGGCAACTTCAGTAACAGTGTACCAACACAAATAGCAAATGATAGTGTATCAACACAAATAGTAAGTAATAGTGTACAAGCACAAATAGTAAATAATAGTGTACCAACACATAGTAAAAACGCCAGACAGTGAAATAAGTAGCAAAGCATTTTGTTTTTGTTTAATGTATCCGGTTTTCTGTCTATTTATCAGTCTCTATCTATCTGTATGTCTATTTATTTATGTACTATTATTGATAACAGGTTGCGTATACTGCTGAGGCTAATTGTGAGATTTTGCAGTTATATACTTTTTTAGTGGGATTCAGTTAATTTGATCCATTTGATGTGCGCGCTGTTTCCACGTAAAGACGTTATTGAAACGTTTTCCTTACCCTAAAACCTTCATTTTAGCATGTATCTTTTATAATAACTGTACTGCAACTGATGTGCGATCTCTGTATACGAGACCGAATTAATGTTAATGTGGTTATGTAGCTGTGAATTCTACTTCCCTATTCTTGAGTATTGTGTATTAGCGTCAATGGATACTGATCTATTTATATGTAAACTTTTTATCTGAATTACGTACATAAAGTTATAGGGATATATTTTCTATGATGAATAGTTTTAGGCATCATAAAGTTTTGAGTTTGTATTATTGTACTTGTTTTTCTTTTATTACCAGTGGTATACACGAGTATACCTGATACTATCATTTCTACTGCGATCTGTCTATCAATCTGGGATGCATAATTTTCTGTTTCTAACTTATATCCTCCAAAAATAAAGAGTTATCTTTTGACCAACAGATGGACGATTATTAGTCAGTAAATAAAAATCATTTTATTGAAGCGGCCCCATATAAAAATGGGAACCAGCTGGGAAGAAGATTGAAGCACATTATATTCATGAACCAATAATTTATGCGTAGTACTCTTAAAATGAAAACTTTTGCCATGAAAGTTCTTTTTTAACAATTATGTTTAAAGACAGATGTGTGAACTAGTATATAACCTCAAACTTGATATTTTTTATATATTATTTAAGATAAATTATAATACGTTCGTAGTCTACCGTGCTTGCTCTAATGGGTCTTTAAAACACGAATGATCACATTGATTTGTACTGTTCCATTTATCATAATGATAAAAAACAAGACAACGCACAAAGATTTCATTACTCAATGCACCGTCAAATCTATTTACGATTCCTTCATGACCGCCCAGTGAATAGATAAACATTTTTGGGCAAACAAAAGCTTTCTACATTTCTAATATTGAATACATATTAGGAGAAGAATACGCCATGACATCGAAATACATTTACTGGATCATTCTGGCTTTTAAACAGATAAAAGAAAGAGAATTTTGCCTCGTGATGAAATTTCCGAGTGATTTGCAGGTGGCTGAAGGAAGGAAAATCAATAAGTTTGTGAGACTACATCGTGAAATGAAGTTTGTCATGCTTCGTCTTTTTGAATGATTCCTCAAATGTCGTTCCCTGTGAGAAGTTCCTTGACTTATTGAAGCCTTTACATGGAATGGAATCGTGAGTAATCTCTTTTGAAGACCTGGCAAATGTGATGATAAAGAAAAAAATAAAATAAAACGAAAAAAATAAAGTGAAGTCTTAGTTAAACTGAAATGGAGGCACGCAAAATGAGCGACACCTGTCAACGATGCTCTCAGTTTTTTTATTTTTGAGTTCATATAGCATTTATTTACCATTATTATTATTGTTGGGTTGTCAGAAGTGTCCTCTCGGTTATTTTCAGACGAGGCTTATATTTTTATATATGGACGTTGATACAATTTTGGATGGAGATGAAATAATGAAAATAATTAAAATCCGGAATCACAATATTCAAATCTTTTTAATTCATGAGTTGCCTTCAGTTATCAACTTGACTTCTACGTTGGTGAATAAATAGATGAACTTGAAAAAGGCATATGGAAACGAGCACGAGATATGATAATACGTTTATTCCGGAAAAAATTTGATCCTGAAAGAAACATTTGACCTTCAACTGTTGACATTATCTTTTCTTAACAATGGGGTTCTGCACTGGATGTGTCGATACTCAATAACTCCATAACTATTGTGATGAATAAGGTATACGAAGACGTGTCAATAAGTTTGCGTAGGTTAACACCTGCGAACAGTAACCCAATTTCCTAAACCAGTAAATTAGTCAGAGCATTAATATTTCACCATGCAAGACCGTCTAACAAGTCAAAGAAATTACTTGATTCCCCTTCATGTTTGAATATCCCTTGTTCATATTTAATTGTCAGTGCCGTCATCTGTGTCCTTCTGGACGTTGATCTTAGCCTCAACACTTTGCTCAAGCTTTGTTTCGTTGGCAATAAATAAATTTAATCTCATAAAGGTGGGTCCTGATCTTATAAGGCTGGTTTAATGGAAAATTAGCGGTCGTTCGGTACATTCAGAGTTGTTTACTTAGTATCAGGTACAACCACACTTGCATACGCACATTTATATATGAATACATGTTTATATGTATTATATATAATATATGTCTACATGTACACTTACACACACACACATATATATATATATATATATATACGACATATACATACTTAGGTAATTATATATATATAATATATATATAGATATATATATATATATATAGATATATATATATATATATATATGTGTGTGTGTGTGTGTGTGTGTGTGTGTGTGTGTGTGTGTGTGTGTGTGTGTGTCGCGGTACAGAGAGAGTAAGAGGCCGAGTTAAATGTACAACGGATTATTAATGACTTTTAGGTAACGATGACCCTATCGACATTAGCGCTAGCTAGATGAAAGTTGAAGCGTAGCTTCGCGAAATAAATGTGTTATTGTTAATTGAAAGGGCCAAATCACTCCTGGATTCTGAATGATATCATACATATAAAAAACAGTCCATACGTGATTTGTGTATACAGACGACGATATTATTGTTGTAGTGTTGTATTCAGTGCATTCAGGGACATTGTCCGTTTTTCTCTTACCACTTATGGAATTAGAATATAAATAGGAAATCAAGCACAGCTACACTTCGCAAGAAAATAGAATTATGCTATTTTCCTTTTTTAGATTGAAATAATCTTCAAAATGATTGCCACTTCAAATCGTAATTCCATTGATCATTTCATTTTGCCTACCAGCAAGTATAAGTCATGAGCCCGGAAACATTTCTGAAAGTTCAGACACAATATTAAATAGTTCAGGAGGCGAATATGTCTGGAATTTGCTTTGAGATCCTTGAGTACCAATTTCTGCGCTTCCAATGTCTTTTCTTTACGTAAGGAGGAAACTTCATTTGAACCTAAAATGCTGAGATACCGAATAGATCATAAAAATTACACTGGATAATAATGGCAAGTAGGAACATTGACTTCATATTAATGAACCATCATATTGCTGTCTACTTTCCATCTTTCTATTTCCCTTAATAAGAGCTAGACATTTGGAAAAGGCTCGAGAAAATATCTGTCATTGTAACTGAGATGAAAGAATATGAGCTGGTATGTACATAAAGGATTCAGAATGCTCTTTCCCCACCTGCATGTCTGGTAAAACTGATAATGATGGCTAACATATGATGGCCTGATATAAATGGTTTTAGAAAATTGGTTTCCGATAATTCTAAAGGAGACATTAAAAACCTCTCAATTTATCTGTTACGTTGACAGAAAATATGAAGGCATTGACGCTAGAGAAATTCAGGGGAGAAAACTTATTGATGATGCCTGCATTTAACATGTTAAGCATCAAAGCGTATCGATGCCAACTAATCACATAAAAAAGCAAAGAAGCATGGTCATGGAACTTTTAAATGCAAAAGAATTCTTTATACCTGGCGACAGTTAAGAAATAATATGTCATGTCATTCAATCGAAATTTTGACATGAATGATTACTATTAACGGTGTCAGTGACGAAACAAAATTTTTTACTTCTGCAATCAAGTTTCGGCTGTGATAAAAATGACAGGAAGGACGAACAGCGTCAGTCATAAAGTAAAAGTTGTAGGGTCAACATTTG
>NC_087205.1:75741806-75761806 GCF_015104395.2 Macrobrachium nipponense
CTCTCTCTCGTCTCTCTCTCTCTCTCTCTTCTTCTCTCTCTCTCTTTCTCTCTCTCTCTCTCAACTGTTTTGTTTTTCGAGATCTGTTTTCTTACCCAAGTAATAAATTACATGAAATAAGGTTCGGGACCGTCAGCTAAAATTAGAGTAAAGACTATATCATGAACCACAAAGTCCTGCAAAACAAATGCCTTATTCAGGAATGCGAGTTAAGCCTTCACGTGCGCCAAAGTGAAGCTGCGAAAATCTTTGATTATTCTCTTTAATTTCCTACTCTATAATAATGACTAAAAAGTGAAAAATGCGCCGATCTCAGCAGTGGCCTGTGCTGTTGGCACTTATAGCGGTGCCAGAAGAACGATCATGGCTAACAATAGCCTTAAATAAAATAAAAACAGAATAGAGAGGTGAAGTTTGGTATGTTTGATGAGTGGAGGGTGGATGATCAACGTAACAATTTGCAGCCCTCTAGCCTCAGCAGTTAAGGTCTGAGGGCAGACAGAATAGTGCGGAAAAAAGAAAGTGTGGACAGACGGACAAAGCCTACTCAATAGTTTTCTTTTACAGAAGACTTATAATATATTACACGTTCACAGACAAAATCCTATATTTATGAAAGATCTTCCCACATTGTCCTTAAAATTTCTTGTTGAAATGATTAACCTTGAGAAAATCCAATTACTTCTCTCTGTTAATAAAATATCGTACATCAAATCGACTACGTTGCCGATTTACTTTGAGAGCTTTCGAAGAGATTGTGTTAATTCTTTATTTGAGCAAACTGTGAGAGAAAGAAAATCTAACAAAACTAAGTTACCAAAAACTATCTCATTTTAACTATATTCATTTTATTGCAACTCTGTCAGGTCTTATTTATACCATTGCTTGGAATTATCTGTTCAACTGAAAGGATTATTACATTCAAAAGATTTCATTAGGTATGCAGACGGAATTGAATCTTTCAGGGTTTGTTTCATCTGTGACACAAAAAAAGTTAAAACTGTATTTTCTTTTTCTGATCAGTCTCGTCCAATTTCCATTTAATGCTTTTGTTGCTTCCAAGGGGTAGCATTTAAAAAATAAACTGCACGTCTATTCACTGACACCTAATCTATTTGGAGATTGATCCGTGAGAGCGAAGAAATCTGGAAGCTCCAAGAAGTCGATAAGACTGCCGCGACACAACGTATTCATTAGAGAATCTGTTTTTTCGGAGGTCTGGGGAATCTCATTCTTGTTAAAAGTGAACCCAGTCATTTGTTCCCCGGAGAACTTCGCCTCCGCATCCATCTAAGGCAGCGATCCCCAACCAGGGTTCCGTGGAACCCTGTGGTTCCTCATTCCATCATCAGGGGTTCCGCAAGAAGTCTTGAAATAAATATGTATTGCAAATGATGCTGATCAGAATTTACACAGCTTGATTAACAGTGGTATATATTATGTGATTTATATTAAGTGATATATAGTATATATATATATATATATATATATATATATATATATATATATATATATATATATATATATATATATATATGTATGTATGTATGTATGTATGTGTAATGTATGTTATGTATGTATATATATATATATATATATATATATATATATATATATATATATATATATATATATCAATTCAAGCTACAAATGTCATTTAATATCTAAATTCACTTTACCTCCCAAATGATATATTTTCATATATGTACCGAAGGGGAATTTTTTAATTGATAATATTTCGTCCCCCCATGGGATCGAACCACCGTCCAAGTGGACGGGGATGAAATCAGGATAGTCAGTGACTGGATATTGTCACTGACTGTCCTGATTTCGTCCCCGTCCACTTGGACGGTGGTTCGATCCCATGGGGGGACGAAATTATTATCAATTAAAAAATTCCCCTTCGGTACATATATGAAAATATATCATTTGGGAGGTAAAGTGAATTTAGATATTCAAGGACATTTGTAGCTTGAATTGATATATAAATGGGATCGCGGTTCGATGTGATAATATTCATATATATATATATATATATATATATATATATATATATATATATATAATATATATAGATATATATATATATAATATATATATATCTATATATATATATATATATATATATATATATATATATATATATATATATATATATATATATATAGCCTGTAGATAAAGGTTCCCAAGGATATGAAAAATTGTATCAGGGGTTCCTTGCAGGTATAAAGGTGGGGGGAATCACTGATCTTAGGTCTGCACAAAGCAGGATGAACAGTCACTCGTATCGGTATTTGTCTTCAGCTGTACAATACTTTCAATTTACATCTTGGGCGTCGAAGTGCTGCTTTACAACCATTTTCCCAGTTTCAAGTAAGGTTACTTATAGTTATCCACTGGCTGTCGTATAAATACTGATAGATTCTCCAATACGCTGCTTGGTGACTGATCGTACATTAATTACTCAGAGCAATATAGTAAAAATTATGTCAAAATAAGCTTTAACTGAATAGTGGTTAAATTACTTTAAAACATTTTGATTCAAGTAGAAATTAACAAGCTACATTAAACCATTCCCGGATATTCAACGTCAAACATGATGTTCTTTTTTAGTAGCTTTGCATATTTTGCACCTATGACAATACAAAAGCGTGAGCACAAGCAAATCCTTTTTGTTTTCGTTGAACGTGGCCGACATATGGGTATAACGTTACCCGTCCCACCAACCTACGTACTACAAAGAAACATACAAGTATATGTATATAAAATGCAAATACACATCCATCCTCTCTGCCCATTTTCTAGATTGACAAGCCCAATACTTTCACGCATTCTTCCATGACGCAGAAATGAAATTTTCTTCACCATTCACGTAAAAGTAACAAAACATTTTCTTGCCCAACTCATGTTAAAGAATATTTGAGTGAGTGAAGTCCCCAAAACGTTCCTCGAAAGAAATGCAAAGCAAAAAAGGATCCCAGAGTGTAATTGGAGTGAGTGACGATGCGATGCGACAAGCGAGGGAGATGGGAGATTAGAAACTTGAGAAATGGGAAGAATTTATTTAGGCAAACTCATTATAAAAACTGTATCACATTACCAAACATTATACATTTGTGCATTAACCTTAACCATAAGTATAGACTAAGTATTTTCTTAATCATGATTGTTTGTTTGTACTAGTTACAGCAGCTTTAAGTTGGACGATACAAAAAGAACCATGTCGCATCAGATTTGAGCATTACTGTACATGTTCCTAAACTTTCTGGTCTTTTATCAGTCTTTCTTTGTCCATGATTCAAGGCTAATAAACGTGTTGCGGATAGAAGAATATATAAAATACAAGGCGTGGTGCGACCTCCAGCTTACTCAGGACGTGTGCAAGGTTTTCCCTTCACCCATAAGTTGTAAACGATTTATTCCTAACTTAACGTGGAGTCGTCTTCGTAATTAATATTCATACTTAGTACTACTTACCCTAACAACTAGGATCAAATAAAAAGGATACAAAATAATTAAACACATTCTTATACACTCAGTTATAAGTGGAAACACAAAATAACAGAATAGAAACATAGCCTAAATTCAGTACACCAAATAAATTAAAACGTGCTAAAATCTACTGT
Source organism: Macrobrachium nipponense (assembly GCF_015104395.2). Taxonomy (NCBI): domain Eukaryota; kingdom Metazoa; phylum Arthropoda; class Malacostraca; order Decapoda; family Palaemonidae; genus Macrobrachium; species Macrobrachium nipponense. The sequence goes on from NC_087205.1 coordinate 75,745,433, forward strand.
CAAATAGAGCCTTGTTTCACCTACGAAAATTAAAATAAATACTTTTCGTGTTTCATTTTCACGTTCTGTCGGCTTCTTAGTGGCGGAGTGTGTTGTAGATTTTTACAAAATATGAAAGAAAATAGTTATTTAAGTAAAACTTTTAGCAAAACTTTAAGCCACAAGTCCTACCATGGATCCTTAAAAAATGGTCAGTATCACTGTCTATCTCCAGTAACAACAAACTGTTAACCCGTCCTGTCACAGACGCATTAAAACTGATTTTAGTCTGATATCATAATTAAAATTCTAATATTGAATTAAAGGGTGATGTCTTATCTACATAATAAATGACAAAGACATGCAGACACACATACAGACGCAATCTTTCCTCTTTTTCTTTCGATCTCCCCCTCTCGACAAATTAAAAAGAACAACTGAAAATAATAATTGTTCATTGTAACATTTAAATGATTGAGAAAAACGAAAACCCAGGTGTAAAGAACCGAATTACATCATATCACTTCACTTTCTATATAATAATCGCTTGATGTCGGTCCCACACCTGTATAAAAGAAGGTTGGTATGCCTGCAAGTCAATTCAGCAATGAATGTGTACCAAACATATCATTAGCCGCTTGCCATAGGGCAAGATCAGATAAGATTTATCTGGACTGTGTGAAATAAAGATTTACTGACAATCTCTTGAATTTTTAATCTGTTGTAAGTATAACCAAATTATTCTGTCACAGGAGACAACGTACAATTTAAATATTCTGTGTTGTAAGTTACTCATCTAAGTGACTCAAGAGCATCCGTCGAATGAAAATTGTACTGACTTTTATGAAATCACTCAGTGCGATGTGAATGAACAAAGTGCGATACAATATAACAGGGGAGCTAAGCCGACTCTAAAAAACTGATATTCAAAGGAATATTTTCCTATTTGTGCGATCTTCCATAGTTTTTCTTTTTACCTTGTCTTCAAGAAGATTTACTGTCTTTACGTGACTGTCCTTTCTAGAGGTTAGTCCTTCACTTCATGATGAAATTACCAAAAAATATCTCATTCTCACTCGCAGCAGCACCAATACAGAAAAAACGTAACTAAAAGGGAAAAAAAAGGGACGAGTTATCAGAGAGAAACCAAACTTTTTACTGTCCAACATTTTATCATGCCAGTCAAAAAAACCATTTCAGTGGTATCTAGCATTTCCAGTAATTGAATTCCAGCGGGATCCCACGAGTTTCCAATACATAAAAGAAGATTCTGGCTTTTCCACTGACCTCTGTATTTTGATACACGGACCAAAATTGTCCGAGAGGACAAATGTTAAACAAATGTTTACAAGCGTCGAAAAAAAAAAAAAGAGGATTTGTTGTGCGACATACTGAAAAGATATTTGAGCGCCTCTTTTGGTGATAATGTTTCGAGACCACATTTGGGGAAAAAAAGACTGCCATACTTTGATGAAACGACACCGAATTTGAAATATTTAATTTTACTTAAGTTAAGCGAATTCGGAGGTATAAATATATATAGGATATATTCTTTATTCACAAATACATCTAACGCCAAGTACTGAACTTCAACTATCTCTGCCACTAAACAAAAATAAAAACAAATGCAAAATGTTTAAAAATATGTTTCATTATGGGTAGGTAATTAATATGCATAAACATGTATTTTTCTGCAAATGAATAAATGGATAAGTTTGAAGAAGGTAACGGTGTAAAGACAACTACATTAAAATAAAGCATAATATGAAAAAACGTGTATCAAAATATGTGAAGAAAAAACTTCAACAGCCTTTTACTCAGTTTCAAAATGCAATTTATTTCAAGCTCCACTTACGAACAGGCTAACGTTCAGAACGATAAATTGTTCTGCATATCTTGAAGAAGATAGTGTGAGCAGAAATTGGATGCAATGAATATAAAATCGCGACAGAAGTAGTGTAATTCCTCTCGAGCTGAAAACGAAATCGTATTCAGACGATGGCACCATAAAAAATATAGGTTGTATTTTAATTTATCCACATTTTGTACCTAGTGGAACACATTTCTTCCATAGTGTTGCGTCTTGAGAAAAATAATATATAAAGACTCGTAAAACGTGAGAAAATAAAATATTACGACAAAGACGCTACCTACTGATACAAATAAAATGAATGAGTAATGCGGTTAAAAATATCTATCGTTTTTGTACTCCTTTGTAATATTTGGACTTTTACTTTAAATGACATGTTAATGACCAAAACAAGTCTAGTTATCAGAGGAGGAGACCATTATCATTTCCTCTTAGTCTTTATCATTACAAAAAACCTAAGTCACACAAAAACATACTAATGTCTTACTTTATCATATAGAAAAGAGAATTAGGAAAGGAATCCAAAAAGACTTATATATATATATATATATATATATATATATATATATATATATTATATATATATATATATATTTATAATGTCTTTTTGGAGTCCGCCTTCTATCTCTCTCTCTCTCTCTCTCTCTCTCTCTCATCTCTCTCTCTCTCTATATATATATATATATATATATATATATATATATATATATATATATATATATATATATATATATATATATATACATATATATATATACACTGATTTATACACAAAAATATATGAGTGTGTATGTATGTACATACTTGCAGTTAATATTGACACAAATTTTAATCTTAAATGGAAATGTTACGCGTAAAAGACACTTCGAGGTTAGATGTGTGTCTCCTTGAAGAGGAAAGTTTCCCTATGATAACAAATGTAATCATCGCTAAGCCAAGAGCAGCATTGGAACGCAAAACTTAGTATAAAAGAACTTTTACAGGCACTGAATACCTTACGGAAAGTTTGATCGATTGTTCCTAATATCTATCCTAAAAACAATTATTAAGATTTACTATGCCAAAAATATTCGAATCGATTGAATTACATTCTAAGAAAGCCACGTAGTAACTTTTTTCACGGTACATCTTCAGTAACATCATTACAATTTCCCGTCGATTTTTGTACAACTCTATGGGTGACGGCTCCAGCCATTATCACGATTTTATATGCCCTCAGGGTTACGAAGGTTTAGGTGTTAGTAGCCTAAAGCTAATCTCACAATTAGCCGAGTTCTGTATAGAATGTACTGGGAAAAGTCGAAGGCAAGTTCATGAGAACTCGTAGAATAACTTAAGAAGACTTGAGATAGCTCGTGCCTGTAAATGTATAGAGAAATATCAATCAAGAAATAGGCTTCAGAAAAAAAAATATACAAATGGACATACTCTCCAAAGTTGCCTGTAGTCTTGAGTTAATGGAGAGAGAGTGAAGATGTCTATAGTCTTGAGTCACGCGAGTAACTATTCTGAGGATCTTTTGAATATAGTATACAGAGAAGTGGATAAGATTTCAGTAAGTTTGAATATGCTTATGCAAGTGACTGCTGAGGATGCGTGATGGGCGGCAACTAAGAATGGAAATAAAGGACGCCAGAAGTTAGCGGGTTCACAAGACAAATTAGTGACGTCCAAGGGTACGGTGGTGATTCTGTAACAGTACCTGACCAGAGTTTGAAGGCTATGTACGGATGAGTGAAAGGTTCTGAAGAAATGGGATGAGAAGAATAATTGTTCCACTGTATAAAGATAGAGGATAAAGACGACCATATGGATTACAGACATAAAGTAGTTCTTAGTAAAGTGTATTGTAGGAATCTAATAAGAAATGAGACATGACAGTAAGATGGATCGGGAAAGAACAGAGCAGGTTTTGAAAACGGAGAATGTGTGTGGATGATGAGTTTGATTTAACCATTGTGTAAGACATTTTGCAAGGAAACAGCTGTAAGTAGCATACACGGACCTACATTCTTATGATAGATTCAATAAAAGTACTGAGAATGTATAGCACAGAATAGAAGCAGATGAGAGAAATTAAAACTTTTATGGTGGAAAAATGCCTCGTTTTACACCATATTTATGGATGGAGTTAAGCGAAGAGTCAGAACATGGACAGTAGACGTACGTGGAATATAAAAATGAACTATGAATGAAGCGTGGAATGGTTGATACTTGCAGATGATATAATTCAGATAGGGTCAAAGGAAGAGGAACGGCTGTTTCTATGGAGTTTGGAAATATTTATGCGAAATCTGTGAAAACACATGAGTCAAAGCAAGGTTATGAGAGTGGATGGAAACCTGGAATATGGAACAGTGAATCTCAATATGGATTGTGTATGAACAGAAGCAATTGCTTTTTATAGATATTTTGGAGTAAGTATGGTTTTGATAAGTATTTGGAAGTAAATATAACAGATGAGGATAAGCTCAGAAGAGATAATACACAGTAGAACTTAAGCAAAGAAGGTAACAGGTGAGTGCACCTGACTGGGGACAGGTTTGGAGTGCCTTAGTAGTCAGAGTAGCATGAAAGGTTGTTAAGTCGATTCTCCTTTCCTGATAAAGTATAAAAAAAATGCTGTTGAGATGCCTTCGTTTGTGTAGGGTATATGGCAGAAATGAGAGGCTGCGATGTGCAGAGATATTGGGAAGTTGTAAAAAGCTCGGCGAGGTGAAAGAGTGGACCAGTGTTACAAGAACTTGCGACCCTGTGTAGAGAATGGGCGACGATACATTTTCGAACAGTATACAATGCGGAGGCGTTAGAGGAGAGGAAGACCCTGAAAACCTGTGAATGGATGATGTGAAAGAGGTAGTTACATGAAAGGGAAGGTTCTGGTACCCAGGAAATGTGAAAAGCTTGCAGGTTTGTGTGAATGGCGCAGCCTGTGTATGGGGATTCACTGTGCTGCTCTTGAGTCTTGTATAAAAGAGTAAGAGGTGTGCTGTTGCAGAAGTTTTCTGCACCAGTATTCATCAAAAATTCATCAGCTAAAGTATGAATAAGGCAGTGAGCATTGTGCTCTCCACGCACAAAACAAAAACAAAAAATAGGTGTACCCCAAGAAATTCCAAATAATTAATAAAGTAGGTATGTGTGCAAAAGGAAGAATGAATATCAAATCTAACACATGAATAAAAAACAAAATAAATCTCAAGGAAAGGCGAAATGGAATACTCTTCATTTATATTTGCAAAGATGTATTGTGTAACAACTGTTTATAGCAAGGAAATACGAAATAACAAGTAAATTTACTATTTAGTTTTTCCTGCTTTTCTTGATGGCAGCGTCTAGTTTGTTTTATATATATATATATATATATATATATATATATATATATATATATATATATATATATATATACATGATTAAACACGTGTTATAACGATATAAAATTTATCAAATTAATGCTGGCGTGATAAACTTGACAAAGTGCAACCTATGTATCTTAAATTTTCTTCTCACAATAAACGAATTTTTCCCCTCAGCACAAAAATAGTCCAAGAACCAATTTCTGTAACGAACGTATCTGTTTTCTACATTTATTTATTTAGCTTCTCAGCGAAAAAAGATGGGGCGAAATTCGGGAACAAAATAACACTCAGTTATTATATTGAAAAACTCGAAGCTAGAAGTTTTCAGCATCTGGTTTAAGTGAAAATGAAATAACCATATGGCAACACTGTCAACGCTTGCTCGATCTTCGATAAATGACCGAAGCATTGAAAAAGTAAGAACCCGATAAGTTGAAAGCATAATCTACGATTGTCGAACCCACATTATGGGTACCTACCTATATGCCTACATAAAAAATCAGTTTCCTGGTAGCTATCAATACCTGAGTAAAAGCTGTAGATTCACTTCCTATAAATTTTACGCCAAACCATGCAAATAACTTTCACAAATTTACTGGTGGCACTTTCCCCAGAAACGTTCAAAACAGTGAACAAACAATCTATGGAAATCACCTCTAACTGAGATCAGTAACTTTATCTCTTGAGGGTTCTAGTGGACAACAAGGTATTAGCAACCGTTTCTCAAAACAAAAGATACATGATAATCATGGCTCGGGTCACCACGGAAAATTAACACCTCTGGTCCCTGACTCATGGACAATTGTCTCAATACATTCCGAGAAATAAATGGACTAATATAAAAAATAAACACTTACACATATGCGCAGTTCTGTAGACCACTTCCCCTTATGAAAGAAAGAGTCAAAGTTAAATCAGATATAATTTTAACAAGCACATAGGGTACTTTTACATGTGGTTAATGGCCTTTTGCATTAGCCGTCGTTCTAAACGGATTTTCAAATAAATAGAAACAAAACAATGAAGCATGCAATGAAAAAAATTGAATCATATAAAAAAATGAAGCATGCAATAAAAAAAATTACCTCATACAAAATAAAACAAAGAAGCTTGCAATGAAAAAAAAAAAAAACTATATCTTAAACGTCGCTTAACTTCTTGTTTTTCATCTTATAAAAGAGAAAATTCCTCAAGTATTGCCCTTCCTTTTGATACAAGGGACGTCAAAGGAAGCCGCTGAAAGGCATAAAACAAGGAATTACGCTGCACGTGAAGCAACATAGTCACGGGCTCTTTTATATCCACTTTGTATTCGTAATGCTTCGGGAAACTAACTATTAAGCGAGATCATCTTTACAATTCTATTTAGAACTTTTCAGTATTTTATGCTTCATTGAATTTCCTTATTCTAACCAGTTGATTAAATTGGTAATAGTAGTTTGGGCTTGAACGTTTCTTATTCAAAGCGATTATGGCTACTGCTATCCATTTCAGACTCGATGTGGCATCGTTTTTCACAGTGTTAACATTCTAATACAATGTTTACAACACCCGGCCGTAATTTGTAATGTTATAGGGGTTAGTCAAATTTATATACTTTAAGAGTTTACTCTTATGATTTTAAGTTGTCCGTCAGAACTCAAACACCTGAGCACAGATTCGATTAAGTCGACTTACCGCTCTCCCCTTCGTCTGTTCCCTCCTTAACCCCCCCCCCCCCCCTCCCCTCCCCCCGCCCCTGACAAGCACCCACCATCCCCCTCGCACACCCAGCCTTCTATCACACCTCTCTCCCCTCCTCTTACCCCCCTCCAATTCTCTCTCTCTCTCTCTCTCTCTCTCTCTCTCTCTCTCTCGTCCGAATTACACAACACACTGGAAAATATAAATACATACATAGTACATTATTATATGGCATGATTTTGCCACATCATAACTCAAATGTGTATATCCCAACAATGAGTTGAGTGGGTTTTGTTAATGAGCTCCACTACGGTATTCATCCTCATTCTACTATGTTGCCTAAGAATGTCGAGGGAAATTATATTTATGATCTTAGATTGCAAGTATGTGTATGGTCGTTTTTCTGTACCTGTCGTTCTATTGGTCATATAATGTGATGAGATAGATTGTGCAATGGGCATAAATATTCATAAATATTCTACAATTAGATGGTGTCAGTAAAACTGTAAAATAATTGATATTAGTTAAAGAATTAATCATGATACACACACGAATTAATAGATTTTATTTCAACCGTCATCGCTGCCAAGGAATAGCTCGTCCTCAACATCGCAGGCTGATGCGACACTAACGGGCTCCACAGTGTCGTGGATATTGTTAGAGGACCAGTAATCCTCCTCAAACTTCATGGCTCGCCGAACGGCACCTTCCTGAATGTAAAGTCGAGTAGGGGGAAATCCCGACTACTTAGGAACACCTGGGTTTAATGATAGTTACCATGATGTTAATAGCATTATAATTTCACTAAACATTGTCACTGTTGTGAAATTTGTTGCATAAGGCTTTTCATAAAGTGTTTAAGTATATCTCAGTTTAAATAGACCACTAAGCTGATTAACAGCTCTCCTAGGGCTGGCCCGAAGGATTAGATATTTTTAAGGTGCTAGGAACCAATTGGTTACCTACCAACGGGACCTACAGCTTATTGTGGGATCCGAACCACATCGAAAAATGAATTTCAATCACCAGAAATAAATTCCACTGATTCCTTGTTGGCAGAGCAGGGAATCGAACCTGTACTCTGAGATTGGTAGTCACACACATACCCAACTCGTCCTCTCTTGGTTGGGCATATTAAAAAGTCGGAGTGCAATTACAAGTTTGCACCCATTGGCGCATCTAAGGAAATTGGCCATGGGCAGTGTGACTGTAGCACGCCTTCAGTACCCAGCGACAAACCACTTTCTGCGATCACATGCTAGTGAACATTTACAGTAAATTGCTCAAATACTGTATTCAAAACTGCTAACCGAACCAAAACAGTCATGTCCATTAACCATAGATTTATTACTACACCCCACATTTCTGTTCTTATACTATTAAACAAAATTGCTATAGAATAACTATGTGTGAGACTATAAATCTCCCTGTGTGCAATTGAGAGAGAGAGAGAGAGAGAGAGAGAGAAGGGGGTGGGAGAATATAATGGGGAAGAGGAGGGGGGAGTTGTGTGACAGAAGGATGGGTTTGCGAGGGAGATGATGGGAGCTTATTGGTGGGGGAAGGAGGAAACTGATGAAGGGGAGGGCGGTAGGTCGACCTATCCGAACCTGTGCTCAGGTGTTTGGGTTCTGACTGACTACAACTTAAAATCATGCGATTAAAGGCATAAATTATATAAATTTGACTAAATCCTATAACATTATAAATTACGACCGGGTGTTGTAAACATTGTGTTAGAATGTCATCACTGTCCGACTATGAGCCTTGAAGATACTCCCGAAAAAACGATGCCACATCGGGTCTGAAATGGATAGTAGCTGCATCACTCTTATTCAGCTCTCTCTCTCTCTCTCTCTCTCTCTCTCTCCCTCTCTCCTAATGAATATTAAACATATTTGGTAACTGCATGATATATTACATAATAGCGTGACTATACCTATTATGAATTTCAATCAGCTGCCACAGCACCACATCAGTTTTAATTCTGTAACAGTGGTATTGTGTATTTATTACCACCCCTCGCCATTCCTCATCAATAACACCCTCTCTCTTATAACTTACCTCGTGTGCTAATAAATCATCATGCAGCATTAATTTCCCAGTCAACTTCAGACAGATGATGGCAGTTTCATAACGTATCGTTCTTAAAACCATCAAATCACATACGTATTTTTACGATATAAATACATCAACAGAAATATTCGACATTTCCATACATATAGGTTTAGCGTAAATATATAAAAGTGCAAAATTCGTTTAAGGATCTTTCAAATACTATAATATTCATCCCTTAAAATGCAACAAAACAAGCTTACATTTTCGGATTCCCTTTTTGAGTCACATTCAAACCCTGAATTTAACCAAGACAAAGCAACGTTTTAGGGGAATTACTGAAGGATAATATAACTAAATTACCTAGATCTTCAAGGTTAATTTGTCTAACATATCGTTATCTCATAGCGATTACTAAGCAACTTAATAAGCTTTATGACAGATCATTAGTTATAATTTTTTATCGCCGATTACTGAAGAGCATTTAATAAAATATGTATATAAATCTGGGTGCTTTTGTTTCGCCAGTCATTTCGTTACAAAACTGGCGTCACAAAAGCCATGCTAATCAACTTCGACAATTTGCTAGTGATGTTATGTGCATCGTAGAGTTAGGAATTAAGACAGAATTAATGTAAATTGTTGTGTCTATAAGGAAGAATGATTTATTCATAACTACAGTTCATCCTTTTTTTCAGGAAACTAATATTGCTGAAATTTGTTCTAACTCATTATACTGGGGTCTTCAGCAGTTCCTCTGCTAAATATATAAAGTCAGTTAACTTTTCAAAATAAGTGTTTGATATGATTAGTATTACAATGACTGTTGTGTCAACTCTCACTTCTTAAGGACAGACATTACACATTAAAGTTGAGAAGTATTAGCCTATGATAGCTCTCAAGACCTTTAAAGAAAAAGAGAAATGTTTTCATAAACGCGTTCGAGTTCGTGCGGCATCATCAGCTTAACGAACTCACACGACTTCAAACTGAGCACCAAATATAGGAAAGTTAGTGGATGCTTGACGCCGAATAATCCGGGGAAAATGCGATCATGTGACAACGACTGCAGTGACAATTTGTTCTTTACATTTTTGAACTCCCAGTTATTCACAATGCAGAATGGTCAATATAAGCAGTGTCTTTATTGCGCAGAAAAATGAATGTCCTTTAAGAACTACAAAAGCCGAGCTGTCGGACACCTAAGGAATTGATGTCTGGACATTCCTTCGGTGATTAAATTGACTGGTATTATACAAGCTGCTGAAAGTAACAAATGAGGGTACTCTTTCCTATGAATGTCATTATTGTATCTCCTGTCTTCGAAGTAGTTATAGGTTGTACATTTATCACAGTGTTTGGAATGTGTAGTCAAAGCTAAAAATATATTAACATTGGTGCATGAGCAAGCAAGCACCGATATTAGGAAATATAATATATTAGAATGCTAATGCAAAGTGTTGCACATGAAATAATAAGTGATAATTGTGTATTAATAGAGGATTTTAAAGGTGACCGTAAATGAATCTGATGTCATCACAATGTATTGATTACATCATCACAAAGATATAACAGGTACACGAAAATTTAATTATTCACAATCATAATATCATTTAAGACACAGAATTCTGTTTCTGGTAGATGAAATGTAAGCAGACTAACTTTATAAATTCTTTGATGCATCCACCGTGACGTTCAGTATAAAAAAAGGAGTAAAATGTATTATAATTCAAAGCTCTCTTTGTCTATTTTGTCCATTTTGATGACAATCCTCATACTCCGCAATTGTTCCTTATGGTCTAGCTGGAAAACTTAATTGAAGTAAATATTTATGATGTCTAAAAATACAGTGATTTTTATGTATTTGCATAATTACTCGATTTCCGTTAAAACAAAAACAAATTACCTTTCATACAGTTAAAAATAATTGTTGTGTGAATGTTATCAGATGCTAAATCACCCTCTTGCACTCGGTTACCTGTTCAAGGCATGAGTATGCCAATCAAAATGCCACGGGCATTTTGATTGGCAGCGTGATTATCAAGAATCACAAGAACTTATCTGAGTAGGAAACGTAATGCTGTCATTAGAATAGTTATTTGAATAATCTAACTTTTCCACTAGCGATTTGTCACTTGGCTGGGAAAAACTGACGATTAAAAACAGCTAATAAATTAATAGTCCAAGAGCTAAGGTCCTTTGAACTAACCAAGAATGGCCAAAAGGGAGAGAGCGGTTGTTTCTAGGGGTAAAAAAGTGAGCTGAATCAAGAAAATGGGCGCCTTACAAGTCCATGAAGGGATATATGCCTTTAAGACACCATTTACCATCATGACGGCCGTGACAGAGTTCCGACCAAATGTTACAACTTAAAGCGGAACTGTCATTCATTAATGATACCTTTCCTATTCTGTCATTATAGTAACAACATTTTGTAACTTTTAAATGAATTATTAATGTTTTAAAAAATATATATTGGATTTTTTTATATTTCAATTCATGACCAAATGGGCGCAGTGCAGAAACATTTGCGTACATTATAATATTATTTATCAGTATCCAATATTACAGTTTTTTATTTTTCATTTCAGAGTAATATGATGAATGCATAATGGCACAGTCTCCCAAAGAAGCAATCCCAGGATCTTGCAAGGCCGTGGAACGCATTTGCATACTTCATATTACATCCGACACAAAAGACAGTGATGTTAAGGAATTTGATGAAAACACGTGCAAGACTGCGAAAAGAGCGTCAAATGTGAGGAAAGTGAAATATAAGTCCTCCAAATATGCTTCTGTTAGAGAAACTTTGCAATCTCTAAATCATAGTGAGAAATAAGGCTACCACAGGAAATGCTACAAGAGATGCACTTCACTACCCAAGGTCCTTCCTTATGCATGTGAGTATCAAACGAACATCCAAAGAAAAATTGCGAGTGCTTATGCGTCTACCCTCTCAAGTTTTCTTTACAGCACCGAACAACACGAGCAAAATCAATACGTCATCTTATCATTTGCCCTGATTTTTCTCCCACTACTTAACTTGCATCAGGTTAGCCTCATCTACCATTTTTCATATTCCAAGAAATTTATGCTCCGTTACTATACGAGTCAAAAACTTCCATAGAAAGATTATTAATAAATAAATGTGCATCAGTGTTTTGAAAGGAGTAATAAATTTTTTTCCAATTTGTCTAACAATGAGCATATCATTTTTATTCATTCTGTAGGCATGATTTCACATTACTATATTTCATTGATAGTTTTTGAAAAAGATAATTGTAAGGATTTTTTAAAACGTGAGACTAAGAGAAGACAACATAACACTCAGACTGTAGATAAGCGTTGGTTAAAAAAAACCTACAGTATCATCTCGTCTTTACTACGACAAAAAAGTCATATTTTCATTAATGAAATACTTCCATCATGAAATTCAGCCTAATGTTATGAGAGAGAGAGAGAGAGAGAGAGAGAGAGAGAGAGAGAGAGAGAGAGAGAGAGAGACGAGAGAGAGAGAGAGAGAGAGATTTACCCTACAGCTTTCACCTAAAAGCCATCAATTAAAACCTCTCGATTGAATTCACTAGGTTTGTTATTCTCCCTAGGGGGAAGAGATGCTTACCCGAGCCAGGGTACATAGCAAGTAAGATCATTATAGGAACCGGGGCAAAAAAATCGATATGCAGCACCCCAGTTCGGGGAACCTTAGAAGTCGGACAATTTAAAAAAAAAAAAAAAAAAACACATCAATGGAAAGGGGTGGAATATATGCAAATGCACAAATTTTACCCCAGTTATACATGTTTTTCTAGTAAATAAATTTATTGTGTTTTGTAACATATAATTACAGCTCACACAATATCATTACAGATTAGAAAATAGAATCCAGAGGCAAATCTGGAGCAACATTTGTCATAAAATATTTACGTAATCTTAACGAGAACGAAGATGCAGTAACTTTTGGGATTTATATGTTTTCTAATCATTTCTTTGCACTTTTCTTTGGAAATTACATTTTTATAACTGAACATACTATCATAAAAGATAAGAACTAAATCTGGAAGCAACCCTTGTATATTTATGAGCAAATTTATAAAAAGTCATCACATAATACAGAGAGGCAGTATATGATCCCTTGATATTAAGGTCATAACTAAGTCATAAGCACCTGCCTCTTGATTTTAGCTAGTCTAAAAGTAGGCCATTATTGAATTATGGCTATACAAGTAATGGCACCTCTTTCCCCCCCGATTCCCCCAAATTAATGGCGAGTAATATTATTACTCACCATGAGTGAATCCGTCCATTACCCAAAACCTGTTATTACTACATATGTGCGGGTATCCGTCCATTAAGGGTTAAATCTGTCATCTTATCGACTTCAAATATGTTTATGATAAAAAAAAAGTATTATCAAGTTACCATTATTGACAATGGAAAGTGTCAGACCATTCACGAAAAGAAATCAAAACAGGAAGATTTTTGTTGTATCTCGAAGAGCGAACATATATAGCAGATAGTAATTGTAAACACAATAGTGTGATTAACAGATTATAAAACTCTAGTTTTAGACTAACAGTTCTTTCAGTCTATACAAAGCAGATAATTCTGCTTCAGTCAGTACCTTTATCGCGCAATTACGAACCAAAGTGACAGTTATTATCAATAAGAAACATCAGTGATAATTCACAAATAGGAATACTTGTGTGGATGTAAGAAATATTACTGACAATTTACGAAGCTTAATACTATTGAGCTTGAAATGATGAAACATGTTGATTAGTTTGCAGTTTCCGAGTAATGGGGGCCAATTTATAACTCCAATACAACAAACATCAATTTAGCAATTATCATATCAGGAATGGAGCTTTTGGAAAGTAATATAACAGGAATGCAGCCATTCAGCAAGTTCTATAAAATTAAAACTTACAAAAGTCAGCTAAAGTGAATATTATTCCAAACTCCAGAACCTCACAATAGTAACATAAAAAGCTATTGACGTCTTAAAGAATCCTGTAAGACAAATGCTTTAACTAGGAAAAGGTGCTATTAAGTCAAATGCTGATACACAAGTGATAGTAGACGTTTTATCGAGCAGGAAAATACGGAAACTTCCTAATGACCGGCAATTCTTCCGCTTTATTCCATGATGACACTTCATTTTCACCGGAGACAGAGAGCTTTCATTAAAGGTGTCCTTTGTGTATCCATTACCTCCCCTCCATGCCACTGGAAATAGTGTCAGTCTGCACAACGCATTAGAATATTTGAAGGCAATTTTGAGGAAAACAATTTTGCGCATCACTTCAAAATATTATCTCTATATAGTCTACAGTATTCAGAAATATTAAGGCCTGTCCACACTAGGAAACACTGTTTGCCAAAAAATTTTGTGAATCATTGTTTGCAAACAGTTTCCAAACTGTTTGCAAACAATGTTTCCTGTCCAGACCTGAGTTGTCGGCAGGATGTTTGTCGGTGCAGTAGCCCTGTATTTACTTGGCTATTTTAATGCACTCGAGGAGGGATAAGAAAAAGAAATACAGATCGTGGAGAAAGTCTTTAGAAAAAATAAGGAGTTCCTGTCCATGCTGACTTGCTTTCTGGCGGAATTGAAAATAGATACATATATACAAGTATACACGTATACACACTTGCATACATACACACAAATATATATATATATATATATATGTATGTATGTATGTATATACGTGTACATCTATATATATATATATATATATATATATATATATATATATATATATATATATATATATATATATATATACACATTGCACATGTGTATATAATACATTATATATGTCTATATATACATATACACACAGAGACACTAAATGTTTTCCATTCTGAATGGGAAACAAATATGCGGTAAAAAAGTGTATGCAAAGTTTGTTTGTAAACAATGTTTCCTAGTGTGGACAGGCCTATAAGATTAATATCCTTGGTCAAGAATGCAGAAACAGAATAGAATGGAATGTAGAATTTAGGCCCAAGGCTGGAACCTATAAGGACATTCTGCGCAGAAACGGAAATTGATAGTATAAAAATCTGAAAAATGTAGCAGGAGGAATACCTCGCAGTTGCACATGAAACAATTGTTAGGAGAGGGTGGATAGCAGCATGGAAAAGAGAGAATACGAATGGAGGTAAAAGGAATGAAAGGGGATACAGCTAGGGACCGAAGGGACACTGCAAAGAAAAATAAGTAAAGCCTACAGTGCACCAAAGGTATTACTCCCGTACAGG
Source organism: Macrobrachium nipponense (assembly GCF_015104395.2). Classification (NCBI taxonomy): domain Eukaryota; kingdom Metazoa; phylum Arthropoda; class Malacostraca; order Decapoda; family Palaemonidae; genus Macrobrachium; species Macrobrachium nipponense. Next base: position 75,760,649 of record NC_087205.1, read on the forward strand.
TGGCAAGTATATAAGAACGAGTAATTAACCTATGTTGGTTGATTATACGACCAGATCAAACAAAACCATTTCTCTCTCTCTCTCTCTCTCTCTCTCTCTCTCTCTCTCTCTCTCTCTCTCTCTCTCAGTTTTTCACACATCCTCTGTAAGATACTACTCCACGAGAAGCCGAAGCAACCTCCCACTCCATTCACCTTCTGTCACTCGGTTTATTCATTTGTCCACAAACTACCGAGTACGAGCAGCAGTCAGCCGCTGAGTTGATTGTTTCCGTGGGCTTTAACGTCCTGCAACCGATCGTCAGAAGTTGCTTTCCTTTCCCTCGGCTTTTGTTTTCGGGAATAAGAGAGCAGCGTTTCTTTTTTCTAATCTTAGAGAAAAAACTTCGAAGGCATGCAGAGAGGATGCTGTCAATACCTGCAGAATCTTAGGATATTTTCTGTGTTTTTTATAAATATATTTTACTAGTCCATATACTACCTGTTTCTTCCATTGATATCACAGATACTGTACGTATACAGTAGTTGATGCATACAGATAAGCAGATGCTTTAATCTCAAGCTCAAAATTCATTTCTCTCTCTCTCTCTCTCTCTCTCTCTCTCTCTCTCTCCTAAATCTATGAATCCACACCGGAGTTAGTTTCTTTTTCAATTTCAATAATAATTATAAAAAAATTAATGTAGCCTCCTATAACTTGTCCTTTTTCTGGCTAAGCACTTTTCAACAGATTCACGTAATATTACGTTTACAGGTTTGATCACGAGATAATCAACTTTTTTTTGCTTAGAGGCGGGCCATCTGAAGAAGAGTAAAAAGCATCTACCAGAAAATGAAATTACATCGAAGACAGGGACACACACATGTTGCTCTATCACTTTTGTCACACAAAACTTTTTTTCCATTGCGTCAGTTTATAACTTTGCATAACTTTGTCTGCATACAGTAAACTGCTAATTCATCACAAACATTTAAAATTTCAGCCCCAGTTGGATTACCATGATTATTTGATATAAAGTAAAAAAAAAAAAAAACCTAAGATGCTTATACTTCTTAATTATCCGATGTTTTGGTTAACCGGTGTCATTCATGGCTATTTAATGACACAGGTTATTTGCACTAAAGAAAGAAATAGCATACAGATAATTTAATGGTAAAA
>NC_087205.1:75766806-75779306 GCF_015104395.2 Macrobrachium nipponense
TATAACATATAAGTATATATATATATCTATCATATATATATATATATATATATATATATATATATATATATATATATATATCTTATATAATATATTATATAATATATATATATATATCTTTAATATATGTATATATATACACATACATTTATATATATAATATATATATATAATATATATATATATATATATATATATATATATATATATATATACACACACACGAAGCCAATTTGTCTGTTTGTCGTCTGTTCGCTATGCACGCCCAGATTATGAAAGCTAGGGTAACCAAATTTTTACCATAGACTCCCCTCCCCCAGAGGGTTTTAGTCAAAATCCCGAAAATCAAGGGTCGTTTCTAAGGGGGTCATGACACCTTTTTGCTATTACCCCTCATATACAGCCTTCGGAGTTAACGGCTAGGGCTACCAAATTTTTGCCATAGACTCTCCTTCCCCAACTCAGGAAGATTTTAGTCCAATCCGAAATTCGAGGGCTGTTTCTATAGGGGTCATAGCCCCTCTTGTCATACCCCTTCATTTTATACAATTTTCGTAGTTGACAGCTAGGACTGCCAAATTTTTACCATAGACTCCCCTCCTCCCAAGGAAGGTATTAGTCAAAATTCGAAATTCGAGGGCCATTTCTAAAGAGGTCATAAACCCTTTTTTTTATACCCCCTCATTCTTTACAACTTTCGGAGTTGAAACAATCCCATATTACAAGTGTTTCTATAGGTACAAACAGGCTCCCCACAATATGGGGGCCATAAGGTACCCTCAAAAGCAAGGCAACACCCCCTGGGAAGGGGGACCAAGGATTTCCCACAATAATAGAGGGCAGGTGGCCTATGCCATTTCGACTTTCCGACCAGGGGAGAAGGAGGTCGTAGCCCAAAGGGTCAAAAAAGATGGGCCTCCTGGAATCAAATTTGGTAGCATGAGTTCCAACATAAATTACTACAAACAGATTTAACATCAATACCAGAGTTTAACTATAGACTAAATTTTATCAAGGGGTGCTTAAGGGGGGCCCTCGCGATGAAAATCTCTCCTGAGCACACAGTCACAACATGTAGGTTGGCCAGTGATGTAGTAGCATTGGCTGGGGGAAAAATGTACTACGTCCAGACCATTCAGAAGTGAATGTGCGTTTGACAACAGAGCTGATGGGCGGGTACAACTCCTAGTTGTCATGGTAATTGCTTCATAGCAAGGAACTACGAGTTAAAGGAAAGGAAAACGCATCTTCGAGAAGTTCTGCAGCAAGGGGGCATTCGCGCAGGTGTTGGAAGTGCCTGTTCTCATGATTGTTCTGGAATCGTCGGGAGTGTTGGGGAACACAACAGGCGCCGAAGTGTCGTGAGAAACGCCGCGATTTCTGATGTAATACTTCGTCCAGATTCTTCTAAGAAGTTCTAGTAATCTCGGGAGCCTGTGACGTTCGTGCTCCGCATCCCCCGTAGGCCACTCCCCCAGGTCACCGTATAAATACAAATGACGAAGTAGGAGGAAGCAGATCATCAGTAGGAGCCACAGATCAGATTATCAGTGAGAGATCAGCAGCAGAGATCGTCAGAGAGAGATAAGAGAAGAAGGAACCAACGAAGGATCAGAGAAAAAGGCGCTCGAGAGTTGGTTGAATTCTGGTCAAGTCGTCGTCAGGAGTGGACGACCGAGATATTTCCGACATTGAGCAAGCCTTGAGAGAAGAAACTTTCTACTAGAGATTTTGAGGAGTTCCTACCCTTCGAGTATCAAGAATAGACATTGCCTTCCGCAGTACAGAGTCAAGAAGACGACTAAAGTTCCACCGTTCTCCTTTGTGAAGCCATCGCTTCGAGTCGCAAAACTGGCCAGCAAGTATTTGAATTACCTCACTTCTTCCCCAGTTCACGCACTGTAAGATTTTGCCTTTTTCATGTAAATAGGAGACCCCATTCTGCATTTATCTTTGTTAGTAAGCTTGTAAATAAACCTTTGTTGTATTAGTGTTTCTTTCCACATTCGTATCCCCAGTTTCAACTGTTGGTGTTGAATTCTTTTTGTTTATCATTATATCGAACTTGGAGCAGACCTCTCTCGGTTCGTAACACTAGTGTGCATGTATATATATATATATGTATATATATAGTATATATATATATATATATATATATATATATATATATATATATACATATATATATATATATATATATATATAATATATATATATATATATATATATATATATCTGCATGCGTCACTTCATGAAGCTTGCATTAAATTCGTCTCGCTATCAAAAATAATCATAAGACACCACCCGACGTCTCGCTTTTCAACCCATAATTTCATCATAAATTAGTGTCAAAATAGTTCAGCATAGTTCGTTCCATTTAACATACTTTCGAAGTTTAAAATTTCCTTAAAGATTCTGTGAATACAATAGCTCTACATGAAGCCACTCGAACGAATTCCCTATGGGATTCTCGGATTAGCGACAGCAAAACGCGACACTATACCCTTTGAGAATAAATGCATAGCCATTGTGTCTATCTATGTGTCACTCAAACGGTGTTTCAACAGAAACAGTTACAAAGGAGAAATACCAAATCATTGATCACAGACGGTATTATTTTGAGTGTTTCTTAGCTGTTCTGTATCTGACCCGCCGAAGGAATCCTGTTTTACTGTAAGTGTTAACTTTTTAAGATTAGTCTAGCTAATTTTGTCATCAAAGGCCCTCGTACCTGGTGTGGCACTAGAGCTTAGTGATTGTAACCTTGTTTAACGTAGCTACAGTGCCACGGGTTCAAGAGCAGCGCCTATATTATCCCTTCAATTTTTATGAAATTATACTACATTTTGTTCGACGCTTAGTGTTTTTTTCTTTAACCAATATCTTTGGTATTCTAGTACATTTTTACACTACTCAAACAACTACTTTCTTTGTTTTACGTGTCTCCTCTTTTCGTTGGTCCTATGCAGTCACCGACTCATCCGTTGCTTAGGCACCAAATTGTGCCAAATCATTGACCTAGTCAATCCATTGATATTCCAACCATTGGACCCAACAAGATCGCGGCTGGCAAGCAACACTATATAGTATATATATACCGCACATACGAACAAGAATAATCAAACTTATAAAATCCAACACCCGACATCAAGGCTACCTTGTAGAAAGTAATACAGGGAGATAAAAGAAAAAAAACCTACGCCAGGCTCAGAGTCGCAATCAACTGTGCAAACCCAGTGACTAAGGTTTTCTCTTCTTCCTGCGACAAACGTTAAAACACAACACCCTCTCTCTCTCTCTCTCTCTCTCTCTCTCTCTCTCTCTCTCTCTCTCTCTCTCTCTCATCTCCTGTGCTCATTTCAACCTAATAGAAAATGGAAATGGTGGTAATTAATATTATTTTTTCAAAGCATCACGTAAATGTCGCATTGTTATGGTTCTTACCAAAGGAACATACAAAGAAATTTTCGAGTTCGTTACGACTGAACTTAATCACGGAAGTATTCCGTGTGTATACAAAATTTAGAAAAAATAGTATATGGCTACCGCCTAGAACTTATTTTATCATCCACTTACCAACTAGATACTAATCGCGTTGTGACGTTCTTTATGGACTAAAACAAATAAACCATTCAATATTTCACAAAGATCTGAAAAAGATTAACTGTTCAAATTTTTTCTTAAAAACATCCCAAATATGTTCCCATTTTTTCCCAGCTCTCTTTTGCTAGGCCTGGTATTCTTTCAAGTAGAAATTAAATACCTTGCAAGCGAATGTCCGGCACTTATACACACCAGAAACCAGTACAAAAAGAGGCATGATTCAGTGGCAAAGCCTCCACTGGAGAGCCTGTCCAAGAAACACCGTCTACCTTCCAGTAAAAAGTGGAACGAGCACCAACCTGAAAGAGTGATAGAAAACGATCAGGAGAAAATCCTCTGGGACTATGGTATCAGTAACAGATAGGGTGTACACGTGCAAATAGACCAGACGTGACGTTTGATTGACAAAAATCAAGAAAAAAGTATCACTCATTGAATGTCGCAATACCATGAGACACCAGAGTTAAGAGAAAAGAAAGGGAAAAAATGGATAAGTATCAAGACCTGACAATAGAAATAAGAAGGATATGGGATATGCCAGTGGAAACTGTACCCATAATCTGGAAAAAACTAGAGGCTGAAGTAGCTCCAGGACTCCATGCATAAGAGTGTGATCCTAGAAAAGAGAGTGCACATAGTAAGAAAAGTGATGGACTCCTAAGGAGGCAGGGATGCAACCCGGAACCCCACACTATAAATACCACCCAGTCGAATGGAGGACTGTGATAGAAAAAAAAACTGATAATAATAATAATAATAATAAAGTTTGATTTCCGAAATCTTATTCCTCCAACCTAGTGTTTAATTGCCTTTCAAAGGCTTTCCGCGAATCTCTACTCATCAGAGCCTGTACTGGATATCACTGTCCCTACATATGTGGAATAATCAACCTCATTAACTATTTCGCCATGTAATGTTACTTCGTTCCTTTATGCGAACTCTGTCATGATTAGTTCTGTGTCATTCGTAGATTTATTGAGTCGAACTCCCAAGATATATGATGAGACTTTATTAAAAAAAAAGTATGGTAAACCTTGTGTTTCGTTTTTTCTATCTAAATCAGCATCATTTGCATATTGTAAGTCTGTGAATTTTCTATGAATACTCCAACTAAACCATCTCCTCTATCTCCCAGTGCTTCTTCAATCATACATCCTGAGAAAGACACAAACAGGTGAAATAATTTCCCTTATAGTACCCCCATAATGTATTGCAAATTCTCTTTACTAGACCCCATCCATACTAACATTGCATGCACTTCCTTCATGGATAATTTCACATGTTTATTGGGAATGCCAATCCGGTAATGCCTTCCGTAATACTGGTCTGTCGACGCAGTCAAATGTCTTCTGGTAATCAACAACGTCCATCGTAAGGTGAACCTAAAATTAAATGCGCATGGATGCATGACATGTCTTAACACAAATATTATACGCCCTGCAAGCAACTCTGTCTTTCCTAAAACCAACAACTGTCCCTTACCATACGGGTTTTTTAGGGAAAATCTTAGCACCCCAACATGCGCAGGACTGGGGATTACTTCTAAATTATGCCTATTCATTGGTTAATGACACTATATGATAGCTAGTTCCTTGTAGTGCCAGTTCATTGCTAAGCACAATGACCCCTACTGTTGCCTGATCGTTATTAACAAAATTCATCCCACCTCCCCCGCCCACAACCGAGATGCCAATGACTTGTGCTGTGCACTGAGCGCAAGGCCACAATTTTCCATTTGTGCATTTACCTTTACTTTTAAGAGGTGCCAAGATACAGACCACCTGATTGATTGATACCCTGAGTTGGGCCCTAATCCAGGTACTACCATCTGGGACAGGTGGACCTAGTGCTCATCAGGGTCAAGAACAAAAAAAAAACCGACTGAAAGCATACACGTATCCCAGTTTATATATATATATATCTATATATATATATATATATATATATATATATATATATATTTATTCTTATATAGAAATTGAAACACCAGCAGGGAAGCGCCCCATCTACATAATAGTAAGGACACCAAGGCCAAAACACCGAAACAACATTTTTGTACAACTTTATTGGACATGTTCGAGTAGTACTATCACTCGTTATCAACCTGCAAAATTAAAATGAATGACATTATAGTTCTTGCAATCAAATTCACCATAATAAACTGACATGTATAAAAATTATAAGAGTACGTTAAAAGATAGCTAATACTTAAAAAAAAATTGAAGTTAAAAAATGGCTAAATGAAAACAATTGAGTAGACAAATAAAATAAAGCAGAATGCAAATTTAAGTCAACAGAAAACGGATGGTACAAAAGAACAGTAAATATACTAAGTCGATATACAAACCAGCAGGATGCAGACTAAAAACACAAAAGTGAGGTAACAGCATTTTCTAGCCAAGGAAGGCTGTATCTTAACAGAATATAAAAACTTCTAAAATGCCATTTACGTTGGAAAAAAAACTACCAGATCAGCTTGGATAAGATGGTTTAATGAACAACCTTGGTAGGTCATTTCGTACATCTTAGAAGTTTTATATTCTGTTAAGATAAAGCCTTCCTTGTCTAGAAATGTAGCTGTTACCTCACTTTTGTGTTTTTAGTCTGCATCCTGCTGGTTTGTATATCGACTTAGTATATTTACTGTTCTTTTGTACCATCCGTTTTTGTGACTTAAATTTGCATGCTTTATTCTATTTTATCTAGTCAATTGTTTCATTAGCCATTTTTGATTTTAATGTTTTTTAAGTATTAAATATCTTTTAACGTACTCTTATAATTTTTATACATTTCATTTTATTATGGTGAATTTGACTGCAAGAACTATAATGTCATTCATTTCAATTTTGTAGGTTGATAACGAGTGATAGTACTACACGAAACATGTCCCTATAAAGTTGTACAAAATGTTGTTCCGGTTTTGGCCTTGGTGTCCTTACTGATATATATATATATATATATATATATATATATATATATATATATATATATATATATATATATATATAATATATATCTATATATATATATATATATATATATATATATATATACTATATATATATAATATATATATATATATATATATATATATATATATATATATATATATATATATATATATATGAGGTTTACCAATAAGCCATTCTTATAAATAGAAAGACAGTCAAGAGAAAAAACAGGTTTTTGGGCATTCATATTGTAGCTGCTACATAAAGGGGTCAAACATTCTAAAACCTTCCAAAGAATTAACTAACTATTTATATCAACACCTTAAACGAGATTGTCTAATAAACAAAACTTTCCATAAGTATAAGGTAATGGTCTACCCAGGAAGTGGTTATTTTTTAAACCAAATACGTGAACTTTAAGAATTCCAGGATATCCTATCCATCCACATATTCTATCTCCTTACTTTAAAAGTTAATATTCTAATACGAATATTCAAGCGTAAATAAAAAAAAAATCTAATTCTTATGAAACTTCTCATACACGAATTGCAAAAGGCTAGATTATCAAACCCCAAATGAGTCTGGGGTTCGCTTTCAGTTTTTTTCTTTGTTTTTTTAAATTGGTTCAGCAGGTGTAAAAAAAAAACCCCACCAATGCCAACGCAGCGATGACATAGAATTTAACGTAAGAGAACTGCGAACTAGAATGTATTGAAATTACAATAATTCTGCATTTCATGTATAGGTTAGTACAATACTTACAAAAGTTAAAACGATTCATTTTGGAATTCTGTAAGAACTTTCATAGTTTGACTACACACGGATATTAAGTTCTATAGAAAAACTTTCTCTAGAAATTCTAATTTCAAATAGCAAACAAAAAATTTCTAACTAAGTTACGAACCTTCCTATCACCATACCCTAAACAATTAACTCCTCTCGAACAACATAAAAGCAGCTGCTACTTAGCATGTGACACTAGTTTCCAACCTGAGGGCCAATGTTTTGAACGTCTTAGTTCACTTCCCTCATCATCGCAGACATCGAATTTCCCAGCCTATGGTGATTAAATATTAAATCTGAAAACTCTTATTGAAGAAAAGGGACAGCTCACACAGGCGTCCAACTAACCACCAGGACGAGATTAATGCGCACTAACCAAAAAACCGTCATAGACGATAACTAAGATCAGTAATTGCAAAAATCTTACGTTTGAGCATATTTCCGGGATTGGAGCACATGGGGGTTACGTCTATTATGTATAAACAGGCATACTCGACTATCTGTAATCAACGGCTCTCTCTTTGACCGTGACGTTAACACAGCAACTGGAACGGCAGCACGAGGAACGGAGTACTGGTCCCGACAGTTAAATGTTTCTTCCTTAACTTCCTTTCCTTCAAACTAAAGGCCGGCCACACACCAGCAGTTTTAACTGACAGTTATAAACTGTTCAGTTTTAATTGACAGTTAAAACTGCAAGTGCGTGGGTATCTCAGTTGCTCATTTCGTCAGTTCAGCAAAACTGTATAGTTAAACTGAGACAAATGCAATGTTCCATATTTTTAACTGAAGGGAGTAACTGAACTGAGCGTGTGTGGGGATTCGTAACCGTACAGTTCTCAACTTCTCATTTCTACAGGTGGTAGCAGTGAGTGCAGTTTGTTGAGATGGCTCGTAAACAAAGCAAAAGCAACTTTTGGTACACTGTTTCAGTCATGCACAAATAATTGAGAAAATCAATTGGTTCTCACTTAATTCCTTTAATAATTTAATATCAGAACAATTGATTTCGCCTCAGTAACCACTTTTTACACCACCGTTCACGCTTTTTAGTTTTATTTTTTCTATTTGTTTGTAGCATTACAAAGAATATACCGAGAGCGGCAAGATCGTACTTCTTGGAATCCATGGTAAAAACTGAGGGATTGAACTGTGTGCGTGTGTGTGCATTTCTTTTTTAACTGACGTCAGTTTAAACTGTGTCAGTTATAACTGGACAGTCATAACTGTCAGTTAAAACTGCACGTGTATGGCCGGCTTAAGCCCCACATGGTGGTTGTGGCATGTGGCGTCAGTACAACTCATGCCGTGCATTGTAGGTATTACTTATCGTTCTTTGCAGTGCGCCTTCGGCCCCTAGCTGCAACCTCTTTCGTTCCTTTTACTGTACCTCCTTCCATATTCTCTTTCTTCCATCTTACTTTACACCCTCTTCTAAAGTTCACTCATAGTGCAACTGCTAGGTTTTCCTCCTGTTACACCTTTCAAACCTTTTACTGTCAATTCCTGTTTCAGCGCTGAATAACCTCATAGGTCCCCGTGATTGACCTTTGGCCTAAATAAATTCAAATTCAATTCAATTCAAACTACAAATATTCACTAATTACTATATCTCCAGTCTCTTACAAAAAACATAGTTAACGAAACTATCTGGATTTAATAGTAACCCAAAAGTGCAATTATTCCACTTAATGACTAGGTTATAACAGCCTTAAGTGAACTGAAACTTACACTCTCGTGACTTACATTTGAACTGCAATCAGTAGATGGCACTGATGCTACAGGCAAATGATTTTATTAACTGTCAACTTGCTTTATAAGTCTGCATCAAAATACTATACTACGCTTTCTGTTATATTTCAATTTAAGTACCAAGCAATCGCATGGCTATAAGTAAAAAAGTATTGCCCGACATCTCGACTTCCCGTACTAGCATACCTCCATATCATCCATACACGAGGAAATGGCAGCGCCGCTCAAAAAATCTGCCAAACCTACCATGTCACCCCTTTTTCTGAAAAGTTTGAACAAGTTGAAGAAATTATGGCAGCAGTGCTAATCACCCTCGAGTCTCAACCTTTCGTAGCCAGAGGAGTATAGTACTAAAACACAATGAAAACACATTGGATCCCCGAGGGGCTAGTACTAAACACGGTGATACAGCGTAGATGAATCACTGTTTCGCCGTGTTTGGTACTAGCCCATCAGGGATCAAAATGACCCTCAGTGCACTGGTGATTTCACGAATTCATTCCCTGAAAATTTCAAGGAATCCATGAAATCCCTGGTTTCACTGTCTTACTGTAATATACATACAATACATAGTACATAAATCCTTAAATCTACAGTAGAGAGGTGAGTGAAAAACTGGGGACTTGGAACAAGTACTTTTGTAGTTTATTCTACATTTTCAAGTTCACACTGAATATTAAAGGAAAATTGACAGAAATTATTATACAGAAAACAGAAAGAGGGGGCGGGTTACAGTTTTGCTAATCTGGGCGGCGTGTTCTTTAAGCAAAAGAGACAAGGACACGCCGCCAAAATAAACTACGAAAGTAGTTTGTTCCCAAGTCCCCTTTTTTTTTCCAATTTTTCACACCTTTCTACCATTGATTTAAAGACATTCCCATAGCACGCGCTCCTTCGTGCTACAGTGTGGAAATACTACATATATATATTTAATATAATATATATATATATATATATATATATATATATATATATATATATATATATATATAATATTCAAGTTTTTTTCATTCCCTCGCCTACCCAGCATTTATTTAAATTATTCAATTGCTAGAAGAGTAGCCATTTTTTTCTCCTATCACCTGACTTTAGGAGGGAAACACAAGGCAGGCCAGAGATAGGCATTTCATTAGCAGGCGGGGAGAAAACAAATAAGCCATTAGAGTATAGAGTAAGAAAGGCAGGTCACAGGATTAGATAGGCCTCGATGTGGGCTTTAGGGATTCCTAGCCTAAGACCTCTTTACCCCCAGATTTGCTGGTTGTGTTTTCGATCTTTCAGACAATGCTGGCTGGTGTGTGAAATCCAGGCCATTCAAAAACACCCTCATCTGCTCTTGAGTCCAAGCTAGTATCTCCTGTAGGACAGACGTTGTCTTCTCCCTGACTGGAAGTCATCCTTTGGGTCGTCCAAGCTGGTTGGAGCCCCCCTTCATACATCACGAATTATGTTCAAGCCTTAAAGGATTAAAGGTACATCTCAAAAGTGCAAAATCCAACCAGCCCTGTTCCTCCAAGACAAATCTTGCTATTTTCATTTCAAGTCTCCCTTGTATCACTTGTATACTGAAATTCCATTGTCACCATCGGCGCACGTGTTACTCCTGTGACCTGTTTCAAGATTAATTCTTCAATGAATATTTCATTTAAACACTAGAGTTCCTCTGCAGTGTGTGTTAATTAAATGTGACTTGCCCCTGAGTAGCTGAATTATAGAGAAAGAAGTCCTTATTTTATTTTGTGTCTAATCTGGGACTAATTTCCAGATCTTTGCTGAGTCACATGTAATGTCTCCTCGCTTGCAAGTGCTTCCTTAATGCAAGATATTTATGATCAATTTTTGTTTGGCTACCAGCATTGGAGTTTTGATTTTAGCCAGTTCTTCCCCTTCTGAGGGAAATAAGAGTGTCCACGTGCGGTCCAGTAGCTTGGCCTTATCCCAGGCCATTCAACAGCCTCTTGTAAATAATGTAATGTAAAGTAATTAGCTGGTTTTTAATGCCGACCTTCTAGAGTAAAAATAACCAAAATCAATCCTTTTTATAGTTTATCTAAGGTAAGTCCGAAGTGCTCTATTTCCAATTTTCCCCTCTAATATTTTTCCTTTGCATATTTGGGTTTGGGGGGATCTCAAGGCTAACCCAAACCGTAAGAACTATATATATATATATATATATTATATATATATATATATATATATATATATATATATATATATATATATATATATATATATGCAGAAAGAGCAAAAGAGGGGCGGATACGATCGACGAGAAAAGACAATTCTTAGGGTGTTTAGGCATTAGTATCTATGTCATCGCTAAGAGGCCTTTTGTATCCGAGTGTGATACATTCTTTGCATCATTGTGTAATTTCTCCTTACTCTCTTATCTATAAGAGATGCAGTGGTGAGATTGCGCATGGTTGATGATGTGCAGATTGCTAGCGGTTTTAACTATATTGTGTTTCTTGATCAGGCCTTTTACAGCTTTAAAATAAGCATAAATAAATGCAACAAGGTCATCCACTACCCCATGTCACTGAAGGAACGAGGGTCTTACGTAGAGCTAGGGTCCTCGATGATAAGGCTTAGCGAAGCTACTAACATGACCATTGTTTCCATGCCTGCTGAATACAGCATAGAAGGTGATGGCCACCTTCAAAGATTAATAATAGTCTTAAGGACATCTGTCTCTTCTGCAAAGGCACGATGTCTTGAGACAATGGTCCAGGGCACTCTTGCACCCAGCAAAAAGGGAGCTAAGGATTAGAGGTGTGAACAGATCAGCTTAAGAGAAATGAGGCCTGGAATTTAGTTGGGGAAGTTTGTGAACTTGTTACTGATTTAGACATAAGCAATAAGCATGAAATGTCTAAAAAAAAATAAAAAATGGAGGGAGAGATAGAAATATACTATATGAAATATGGAAAAAGAAATGGGGTAATACGCAGATGTTTTGTGCCTCAACAGTCAATTAACTAATACCTAACAGCCATCCGTATCAGCATTATAATAAATCCTCCATATGATAAAATGGGATACATAAAACGCTTTATATTCTAAATGCTTCACAGTACAGCATATTTTTCGTGGATCGATTACAAACAATGTTGACAGAGCAAGTAAATATCACTTTTGATCTTCACTGTGCATAAGCAACTTTAGACTGTAACATACAAGAGTTACTATAGCTTTTATTTAAATTGCATTATGAAAGTAATCGGAGACATATATCTTGTTCTAATATAAACAATAGCACTAGGAAAAAAAAAAAAAAAAAAAAAAAAAAAAAGACATGAAACCAGACTCCTATTCCGCGCTTTGGATACAATTTTCCTTATTCCCGTTTGCCGTTCAAGGAGAAATAATACGCCCTATCCAGAGACAATTAATTATAACAGCGTCTTGTTC
>NC_087205.1:75786368-75803868 GCF_015104395.2 Macrobrachium nipponense
TAAAAATGAAAAAAAAATTACTTAATACATCATATTTTAGCCATTGAGTTCTGTTGTACTTCCGGGTAAGTGATTAATAATAACTTCATTTTTGAATTATTTACTTAGTTCATAACTTATCACGTAGATATAATTTAAATTTGCTTAAATTTTGAAATGGGTAATTCTATTTCTTTATCATACCACTAAACAATATCTTTCCGTTATTTACATTAATTGTGCGAGCATTTTTAGTTTTCTGTAAAATAAAAGTATTGGGCCAGCTTTGTCTGTCCATCAGCCATCAGATCTAAAATGCTACTGAGGCTAGGGGACTGCAAATTGGTATTTTGATTATCCACCCTACAATCATCAAACATACCAAATTCCAACCCTCTAGCGTCAGTAGTTTTGATTCTATTTAAGGTTGAAGTTAGCTACGGATCGTGCATTTAGCAGAGCTTTCCTGAACAATGGAACGCACCCTCGCTCTACCGTATCTGGTGAGCAACTGGAGAGCTGTCGGCCCAGTCATAGTTAATGGTTTTATACAGAATTATACGTTGTACAGAAAACTCGGTTGCGCTTTTTTTTTACTTTTTTTTTTCTCCACTGCGGACATTACTACTTAAATTCTAATGTCCGTATTTTCGAATTTTCCTTTTACATTTTTTCTTCAGTACCGATTCAAACTACCCTATTTCCTGTACCTTATTTTCGATTTGCTGTGAATTTAATTGAATATGGAATTTAGGCCAAAGGCCAAGCACTTTGACCTATGAGGCCAGTCAGCGCTGAAATGGAAACTGGCAGTAAGAGGGTTAATAGGTGTAAACCCCACTCAGTTTCTCCGCTTCTGACGTCACATCGAACAAAGTCTGTCGGGCAAAGTTCGACCGTGTGGACGGGGCTTAACAGGAGAAAATCCTCGAAGTTGCACTATGAAACAATCGTTAGGAGAGGGTGGGAAGCAAGATGGAAGGAAGAGAATATGAAAGGAAGTACAGTAAAAGGAACGGAAGGGGTCGCAGCTAGGGGCCGAAGGCACGCTGCAAAGAACCTTAAGTAATCCCTGCAGTGGACCGCATGAGGTGCACTGACGGCACTACCCCCCTACAGGGTCGATTTGCTGTGTAACTAAATGGTCATTGAGTGTCCCCCCATGACAAAGAGGCCACGACCGTGATGATTATGTTGATAATTTTCGTAGCAGGATTTTCGAATAATAGTCTCCTATTTTCGTTTGGCAACCCACGTATGGTGGATGTTGAAGACTAATAGGATTTTAATGTAAAAAATCCAAGCCCTAATGAAGGATGGAGAGTATTCCCCTGAGATTTATGAACATCATTAAAGCGTCTTTTTAAAATTGAGGAAAGGAACTAACGATTTCCGAAGGACTTATTAGCATTCCCCAATTTCGTTGGAAAGGAATTAAAGAGGGAAAGGATATGTTTCATCTTGCTTTTGTGAGATAATTAGTCCGAAGAGATCTCTTAATATATAGGTGCTACGCCACTCTTTCATTATTTTCCTTCGTTCACCCACCGCTCAATCACCTTTGCAAGAACCATCTGCAACCCCACTCAGGTACCCGTAAAAGTCACCCATTGCCTTTCGATTTACCCAAAACAAAGAGCAGAAGTGTTTGGAAGAATTCACCCATTATCATAGGAAGTTTAGACGACGACA
Source organism: Macrobrachium nipponense (assembly GCF_015104395.2). NCBI lineage: Eukaryota > Metazoa > Arthropoda > Malacostraca > Decapoda > Palaemonidae > Macrobrachium > Macrobrachium nipponense. The sequence goes on from NC_087205.1 coordinate 75,788,040, forward strand.
TGAAATGAAGCAGTATCCCAGGGAGAGGAAAGCAAAAGAGGTCGTTAGCACAGACAAAGAAATCGTCACAAATGCACAACAGAATGAATTCGTGAAATCGTGGGTTACTAAAGGACATCAGAAATTAGAAGCACATCAGAAATTTTCTTGTCAAACTATTTCACCCCGCAAGTAAATGAATGGTCGACCAGTGGAATGACGATACAGAATAGAAATACCTTTAATTTTTGTAAGAATAGATATAACAGCGATATCATAGAAACAAAAAGAGAAGCAAAGGGGAACAAGACGCTGTTATAATTAATTGCCTCTGGATAGGGCGTATTATTTCTCCTTGAATGGCAAACGGGAATAAGGAAAATTGTATCCAAAGCGCGGAATAGGAGATCTGGTTTCATGTCCTTTTTTTTTTTTTTTTTTTTTTTTTTTTTTTTCCCTAGTGCTATTGTTTATATTATGAACAAGATATGTATGTCTCCGATTACTTCATAAATGTCATTTAAATAAAAGCTATTAGTAACTCTTGTATGTTACAGTCTAAAGTTGCTTATGCACAGTGAAGATCAAAAGTGATATTTACTTGCTCTGTCAACATTGTTTGTAATCGATACAAGAAAAATATGCTGTACTATGAATCATTTGAAATATAAAGCGTTTTATGTGTCCCATTTTATCATATGGAGGATTTATTATAATGCTGATATGGATGGCTATTAGGTATTAGTTAAATGACTGTTGAGGCACAAAACATCTGTGTATTACCCCATTTCTTTTTCCATATTTCATATAGTACATTTCTATCTCTCCCCTCCATTTTTTAGACATTTCATGCTTATTGCTTATGTGTATATCAGTAACGACAAGTCCACAAACTTCCCCAACTAAATTCCAGGCCTCATTTCTCTTAAGCTGAACTTTTCACACCTCTAATCCTTAGCTCCCTTTTTGCTGGGTGCAAGAGTGCCCTGGACCATTGTCTCAAGACATCGTGCCTTTGCAGAAGAGACAGATGTCCTTAAGACTATTATTAATCTTTGAAGGTGGCCATCACCTTCTATGCTGTATTCAGCAGGCATGGAAACAATGGTCATGTTAGTAGCTTCGCTAAGCCTTATCATCGAGGACTAGCTCTACGTAAGACCTCGTTCCTTCAGTGACATGGGTTAGTGGATGACCTTGTTGCATTTATTTATGCTTATTTTAAAGCTGTGAAAGGCCTGATCAAGAAACACAATATAGTTAAAACCGCTAGCAATCTGCACATCATCAACCATGCGCAATCTCACCACTGCATCTCTTATAGATAAGAGAGTAAGGAGAAATTACACAATGATGCAAAGAATGTATCACACTCGGATACAAAAGGCCTCTTAGCGATGACAGAGATACTAATGCCTAAACACCCTAAGTTGTCTTTCTCTCGTCGTATCCCCTCTTTTGCTCTTTCTGCATATATATATTATATATATATATATATATATATATAATCATATATATATATATATATATTCTTACGTTTGGGTTAGCCTTGAGATCCCAAATATGCAAAGGAAAAATATTAGAGGGGAAAATTGGAAATAGAGCACTTCGGACTTACCTTAGATAACTATAAAAAGGATTGATTTGGTTATTTTTACTCTAGAAGGTCGGCATTAAAAACCAGCTAATTACTTTACATTACATTTATTTACAAGAGGCTGTTGAATGGCCTGGGATAAGGCCAAGCTACTGGACCGCACGTGGACCACTCTTATCCCTCAGAAGGGGAGAACTGGCTAAAATCAAATCAACTCCAATGCTGGTTTCCAAAATTGATCATAAATATCTTGCATTAAGGAAGCACTTGCAAGCGAGGAGACATTACATGTGACTCAGCAAAGATCTGGAAATTAGTCCCAGATTAGACACAAAATAAAATAAGGACTTCTTTCTCTATAATTCAGCTACTAGGGCAGTCACATTTAATTAACACACACTGCAGAGGAACTCTAGTGTTTAAATGAAATATTCATTGAAGAATTAATCTTGAAACAGGTCACAGGAGTAACACGTGCGCCGATGGTGACAATGGAATTTCAGTATACAAGTGATACAAGGGAGACTTGAAATGAAAATAGCAAGATTTGTCTTGGAGGAACAGGGCTGGTTGGATTTTGCACTTTTGAGATGTACCTTTAATCCTTTAAGGCTTGAACATAATTCGTGATGTATGAAGGGGGGCTCCAACCAGCTTGGACGACCCAAAGGATGACTTCCAGTCAGGGAGAAGACACGTCTGTCCTACAGGAGATACTAGCTTGGACTCAGAGCAGATGAGGGTGTTTTTGAATGGCCTGGATTTCACACACAGCCTCCAGCATTGTCTGAAAGATGCGAAAACACAACCAGCAAATCTGGGGGTAAAGAGGTCTTAGGCTAGGAATCCCTAAAGCCCACATCGAGGCCTATCTAATCCTGTGACCTGCCTTTCTTACTCTATACTCTAATGGCTTATTTTCTCCCCCGCTGCTAATGGAAATGCCTATCTCTGGCCTGCCTTGTGTTTCCCTCCTAAAGTCAGGTGATTAGGAGAAAAATGGCTACTCTTCTAGCAATTGAATAATTTAAATAAATGCTGGGTAGGCGAGGGAATGAAAAAAACTTGAATATATATATATATATATATTATATATATATATATATATATATATATCTATATATATATATATGTAGTATTTCCACACTGTAGCACGAAGGAGCGCGTGCTATGGGAATGTCTTGAAATCCACGGTAGAAAGGTGTGTGAAAAATTGGGGACTTGGAACAACTACTTTCGTAGTTTATTTGGGCAGCGTGTCCTTGTCTCTTTTGCTTAAAGAACACGCCGCCCAGATTAGCAAACTGTAACCCCGCCCCCTCTTTCTGTTTTTGTATATAAATTTCTGTCAATTTTCCTTTAATATTCAGTGTGAACTTGAAAATGTAGAATAAACTACGAAAGTACTTGTTCCAAGTCCCCAGTTTTTCACTCACCTCTCTACTGTAGATTTAAGGATTTATGTACTATGTATGTATGTATATTACAGTAAGACAGTGAAACCAGGGATTTCATGGATTCCTGAAATTTTCAGGGAATTCGTGAAATCACCAGTTCACTGAGGGTCATTTTGATCCCTGAGGGCTAGTACCAAACACGGCGAAACAGTGATTCATCTACGCTGTATCACCGTGTTTAGTACTAGCCCCTCGGGGATCCAATGTGTTTCATTGTGTTTAGTACTATACTCTGGCTACGAAAGGTTGAGACTCGAGGGTGATTAGCACTGCTGCCATAATTTCTTCAACTTGTTCAAACTTTTCAGAAAAAGGGGTGACATGGTAGGTTTGGCAGATTTTTTGAGCGGCGCTGCCATTTCCTCGTGTATGGATGATATGGAGGTATGCTATGTACGGGAAGTCGAGATGTCGGCAATACTTTTTTACTTATAGCATGCGATCGCTTGGTACCTAAATTAAATATACAGTCTTATAAAGCAAGTTGAAAGTTAATAAAATCATTTGCCTGTAGCATCAGTGCCATCTACTGATTGCAGTTCAAATGTAAGTCACGAAAGTGTAAGTTTCAGTTCACTTAAGGCTGTTATAACCTAGTCATTAAGTGGAATAATTGCACTTTTGGGTTACTATTAAATCCGATAGTTTCGTTAACTATGTTTTTTGTAAGAGACTGGAGATATAGTAATTAGTGAATATTTGGTAGGTTTGAATTGAATTGAATTTAGAATTTAGGCTAAAGGTCAATCACGGGGACCTATGAGGTTATTCAGCGCTGAAACGGGAATTGACAGTAAAAGGTTTGCAAGGTGTAACAGGAGAAAAACCTAGCAGTTGCACTATGAGTGAACTTTAGAAGTAGTAAAGTAAGATGGAAGAAAGAGAATATGGAAGGAGGTACAGTAAAAGGAACGAAAGAGGTTGCAGCTAGGGGCCGAAGGCGCACTGCAAAGAACGATAAGTAATACCTACAATGCACGGCATGAGTTGTACTGACGCCACATGCCACAACCACCATGTGGGGCTTAAGCTGGCCATACACGTGCAGTTTTAACTGACAGTTATGATTGTCCAGTTATAACTGACACAGTTTAATCTGACGTCAGTTAAAAAAGAAATCCACACACACACACAGTTCAATCCCTCAGTTTTCACCATGGATTCCGAGAAGTACGATCTTGCCGCTCTCGGTATATTCCTTGTAATGCTACAAACAAATAGAAAAAATAAAACTAAAAAGCGTGAACGGTGGTGTAAAAAGTGGTTACTGAGGCGAAATCAATGTTCTGATATTAAATTATTAAAGGAATTAAGTGAAGAACCAATTGATTTTCTCAATTATTTGTGCATGACTGAAACAGTGTACCAAAAGTTGCTTTTGCTTTGTTTACGAGCCATCTCGACAAACTGCACTCACCGCTACCACCTGTAGAAATGAGAAGTTGAGAACTGTACAGTTACGAATCCCCACACACGCTCAGTTCAGTTACTCCCTTCAGTTAAAAATATGGAACATTGCATTTGTCTCAGTTTAACTATACAGTTTTGCTGAACTGACGAAATGAGCAACTGAGATACCCACGCACTTGCAGTTTTAACTGTCAATTAAAACTGAACAGTTATAACTGTCAGTTAAAACTGCTGGTGTGTGGCCGGCCTTAGGTTTGAAGGAAAGGAAGTTAAGGAAGAAACATTTAACTGTCGGGACCAGTACTCCGTTCCTCGTGCTGCCGTTCCAGTTGCTGTGTTAACGTCATGGTCAAAGAGAGAGCTGTTGATTACAGATAGTCGAGTATGCCTGTTTATATATAATAGACGTAACCCCCATGTGCTCCAATCCCGGAAATATGCTCAAACGTAAGATTTTTGCAATTACTGATCTTAGTTATCGTCTATGACGGTTTAGTGCGCATTAATCTCGTCCTCTGGTTAGTTGGACGCCTGTGTGAGCTGTCCCTTTTCTTCAATAAGAGTTTTCAGATTTAATATTTAATCACCATAGGCTGGGAAATTCGATGTCTGCGATGATGAGGGAAGTGAACTAAGACGTTCAAAACATTGGCCCTCAGGTTGGAAACTAGTGTCACATTGGCCCTAAGGTGGCTAGCAGCTATATGTTGTTCGAGAGGAGTTAATTGTTTAGGGTATGGTGATAGGAAGGTTCGTAACTTAGTTAGAAATTTTTTGTTTGCTATTTGAAATTAGAATTTCTAGAGAAAGTTTTTCTATAGAACTTAATATCCGTGTGTAGTCAAACTATGAAAAGTTCTTACAGAATTCCAAAATGAATCGTTTTAACTTTTGTAAGTATTGTACTACCTATACATGAAATGCAGAATTATTGTAATTCAATACATTCTAGTTCGCAGTTCTCTTACGTTAAATTCTATGTCAATCGCTGCGTTGGCATGGGGTTTTACACTGCTGAACCAATTTAAAAAACAAAGAAAAAAACTGAAAGCGAACCCCAGACTCATTTGGGGTTTGATAATGTAGCCTTTTGCAATTCGTGTATGAGAAGTTTCATAAGAATTAGATTTTTTTTATTTACGCTTGAATATTCGTATTAGAATATTAACTTTTAAAGTAAGAGATAGATATGTGGATGGATAGGATATCCTGGAATTCTTAAAGTTCACGTATTTGGTTTAAAAAATAACCACTTCCTGGGTAGACCATTACCTTATACTTATGGAAAGTTTTGTTTATTAGACAATCTCGTTTAAGGTGTTATATAAATAGTTAGTTAATTCTTTGGAAGGTTTTAGAATGTTTGACCCCTTATGTAGCAGCTACAATATGAATGCCCAAAACCTGTTTTTTCTCTCGACTGTCTTCTATTTATAAGAATGGCTTATTGGTAAACTCATATATATATATATATATATATATATATATATATATATATATATATATATATATATATATATATATATATATATATATATATATATATATATATATATATATATATATATATATATATATATATATCAGTAAGGACACCAAGGCCGAAACCGGAAACAACATTTTGTACAACTTTATAGGGACATGTTTCGTGTAGTACTATCACTCGTTATCAACCTACAAAATTGAAATGAATGACATTATAGTTCTTGCAGTCAAATTCACCATAATAAAATGAAATGTATAAAAATTATAAGAGTACGTTAAAAGATATTTAATACTTAAAAAACATTAAAATTAAAAATGGCTAAATGAAACAATTGACTAGATAAAATAGAATAAAGCAGAATGCAAATTTAAGTCACAAAAACGGATGGTACAAAAGAACAGTAAATATACTAAGTCGATATACAAACCAGCAGGATGCAGACTAAAAACACAAAAGTGAGGTAACAGCTACATTTCTAGACAAGGAAGGCTTTATCTTAACAGAATATAAAACTTCTAAGATGTACGAAATGACCTACCAAGGTGTTCAAACCATCTTATCCAAGCTGATCTGGTAGTTTTTCCAACGTAAGTGGCATTTTAGAAGTTTTATATTCTGTTAAGATACAGCCTTCCCTGGCTAGAAATGCTGTTACCTCACTTTTGTGTTTTAGTCCCATCACCCTGCTGGTTTGTATATCGACTTAGTATATTTACTGTTCTTTTGTACCATCCGTTTCTGTGACTTAATTTGCATTCTGCTTTATTTTATTTTGTCTACTCAATTGTTTCATTTAGCCATTTTTAACTTCAATTTTTTTTAAGTATTAGCTATCTTTTAACGTACTCTTATAATTTTTATACATGTCAGTTTATTATGGTGAATTTGATTGCAAGAACTATAATGTCATTCATTTTAATTTTGCAGGTTGATAACGAGTGATAGTACTACTCGAAACATGTCCCAATAAAGTTGTACAAAATGTTGTTTCGGTGTTTTGGCCTTGGTGTCCTTACTGTTATGTATATGGCGCTTCCCTGCTGGTGTTTCAATTTCTATATAAATAAATATATATATATATATATATATATATATATATATATACTATATATATATATATATATATAAAAACTGGGATACGTGTATGCTTTCAGTCGGTTTTGTTCTTGACCCTGAGTGAGCACTAGGTCCACCTGTCCCAGATGGTAGTACCTGGATTAGGGCCCCAACTCAGGGCATCAATCAATCTCAGGTGTCTTGTATCTTGGCACCTCTTAAAGTAAAGGTAAATGCACAAATGGAAAATTGTGGCCTTGCGCTCAGTGCACAGCACAAGTCATTGGCATCTCGGTTGTGGGCGGGGGAGAGGGATGAATTTTGTTAATAACGATCAGGCAACAGTAGGGGTCATTGTGCTTAGCAATGAACTGGCACTACAAGGAACTAGCTATCATATAGTGTAATTAACCAATGAATAGGCATAATTTAGAAGTAATCCCCAGTCCCGCGCATGTTGGGGTGCTAAGATTTTCCCGGTATGTTAGGGACAAGTTGGTTTTAGGAAAGACAGAGTTGCACGGGCGTATAATATTTGTGTTAAGACATGTCACGCATCCATGCGCATAATTTAAGGTTCACCTTACGATGGACGTTGTTGATTACCAGAAGACATTCGACTGCGTCGACAGACCAGTATTACGGAAGGCATTCCGGATTGGCATTCCCAATAAACATGTGAAATTTTCCATGAAGGAAGTGCATGCAATGTTAGTATGGATGGGGTCTAGTAAAGAGAATTTGCAATACATTATGGGGGTACTATAAGGGAATGTTATTTCACCTTTGTTGTGTATTTCTCATGGATGTATGATTGAAGAAGCACTGGGAGATAGAGGAGATGGTTTAGGTTGGAGTATTCATAGAAAATTCACAGACTTACAATATGCAAATGATGCTGATTTAGATTGAAAAACGAAACACAAGGGTTACCATACTTTTTTTTAATAAAGTCTCATTATATATCTTGGGAGTTCGGACTCAAAATAAATCTACGAATGACAACAGAACTAATCATGACAGAGTTCGCATAAAGGAACGAAGTAACATTACATGGCGAAATAGTTAATGAGGTTGATTATTCCACATATGTAGGGACAGTGATATCCAGTACAGGCTCTGATGAGTAGAGATTCGCGGAAAGCCTTTGAAAGGCAATTAAACACTAGGTTGGAGGAATAAGATTCGGAAATCAAACTTTATTATTATTATTATTATTATCATTTTTTTTCTATCACAGTCCTCCAATTCGACTGGGTGGTATTTATAGTGTGGGGTTCCGGGTTGCATCCTGCCTCCTTAGGAGTCCATCATTTTTCATACTATGTGCACTGTTTCTAGGATCACACTCTTCTGCATGAGTCCTGGAGCTACTTCAGCCTCTAGTTTTTCCAGATTATGGGTACAGTTTCCACTGGCATATCCCATATCCTTCTTATTTCTATTGTCAGGTCTTGATACTTATCCATTTTTTCCCTTTCTTTCTCTTTAACTCTGGTGTCTCATGGTATTGCGACATCAATGAGTGATACTTTTTTCTTGATTTTGTCAATCAACGTCACGTCTGGTCTATTTGCACGTACCACCCTATCTGTTCTGATACCATAGTCCCAGAGGATTTTCTCCTGATCGTTTTCTATCACTCTTTCAGGTTGGTGCTCGTTCCACTTTTTACTGGAAGGTAGACGGTGTTTCTTGGACAGGCTCTCCAGTGGAGGGCTTTTGCCACTGAATCATGCCTCTTTTTGTACTGGTTCTGTGTAAGTGCCGGACATTCGCTTGCTTGGTATTTAATTTCTACTTGAAAGAATACCAGGCCTAGCAAAAGAGAGCTGGGAAAAAATGGGAACATGTTTGGGAAGTTTTAAGAAAAAAATTTGAACAGTTAATCTTTTTCAGATCTTTGTGAAATATTGAATGGTTTATTTGTTTAGTCCATAAAGAACGTCACAACGCGATTAGTATCTAGTTGGTAAGTGGATAATAAAATAAGTTCTAGGCGGTAAGCCATATACTATTTATCTAAATTTGTATACACTCGGAATACTTCAGTGATTAAGTTCAGTCGTAACGAACTCGAAAATTTCTTTGTATGTTCCTTTGGTAAGACCATAACAATGCGACATTTACGTGATGCTTTGAAAAAATAATATTAAACCACCATTTCCATTTTCTATTAGGTTGAAATGAGCACAGGAGATAGAGAGAGAGAGAGAGAGAGAGAGAGAGAGAGAGGGTGTTGTGTTTTAACGTTTGTCGCAGGAAGAAGAGAAAACCTTAGTCACTGGGTTTGCACAGTTGATTGCGACTCTGAGCCTGGCGTAGGTTTTTTTTTTCTTTTATCTCCTGTATTACTTTCTACAAGGTAGCCTAGATGTCGGGTGTTGGATTTTCTAAGTTTGATTATTCTTGTTCGTATGTGCGTATATTATATACTATATAGTGTTGCTTGCCAGCCGCGATCTTGTTGGGTCCAATGGTTGGAATATCAATGGATTGACTAGGTCAATGATTTGGCACAATTTGGGTGCCATAGCAACGGATGAGTCGGTGACTGCATAGGACCAACGAAAAGAGGAGACAGTAAACAGAAAGTAGTTGTTTGAGTAGTGTAAAAATGTACTAGATACCAAAGATATTGGTTAAAAGAAAACACTAAGCGTCCAACAAAATGTAGTATAATTTCAATAAAAATTGAAGGGATAATATAGGCGCTGCTCTTGAACCCGTGGCACTGTAGGCTACGTTAAACAAGGTTACAATCACTAAGCTAGTGCCACACCAGGTACGAGGGCGATAACAAAATTAGCTAGACTAATCTTAAAAAGTTAACACTTAGAGTAAAACAGGATTCCTTCGGCGGGTCAGATACAGAACAGCTAAGAAACACTCAAAATAATACCGTCTGTGATCACTGATTTGGTATTTCTCTTTGTAACTGTTTCTGTTGAAACACCGTTGAGTGACACATAGATAGACACAATGGCTATGCATTTATTCTCAAAGGGTATAGTGTCGCGTTTGCTGTCGCTAATCCGAGAATCCCATATGGAATTCGTTTCGAGTGGCTTCATGTAGAGCTATTGTATTCACAGAATCTTTAAGGAAATTTTAAACTTCGAAAGTATGTTAAATGGAAAGAAACTATGCTGAACTATTTTGACCCATAATTTATGATGAAATTATGGGTTGAAAAGCGAGACGTCTGGGTGTCTATGATGTATTTGATACCGAGACGAATTGAATGCAAGCTTCATGAAGTGACGTATGCATATATATATATATATATATATATATATATATATATATATATATATATATATATATACATACACACTAGTGTTACGAACCGAGAGAGGTCCGCTCCAAGTTCGATATAATGATAAACAAAAAGAATTCAACACCAACAGTTGAAACTGGGGATACGAATATAGAAAGAAACACTAACACAACAAAGGTTTATTTACAAGCTTACTAACAAAGATAAATGCAGAATGGTGTCTCCTATTTACATGAAAAAGGCAAAATCTTACAATGCGTGAACTGGGGAAGAAGTGAGGTAATTCAAATACTTGCTGGCCAGTTTTGCGACTCGAAGCGATGGCTTCACAAAGGAGAACGATGGAACTTTAGTCGTCTTCTTGACTCCGTACTGCGGAAGGCAATGCCTATTCTTGATACTCGAAGGGCAGGAACTCCTCAAAATCTCTAGTAGAAAGTTTCTTTTCTCAAGGCTTGCTCAACGTCGAAAATATCTTGGTCGTCCACTCCTGACGACGACTTGACCAGAATTCAACCAACTCTCAAGCGCCTTTTTCTCTGATCCTTCATTGGTTCCTTCTTCTCTTATCTCTCTCTGACGATCTCTGCTGCTGATCTCTCACTGATAATCTGATCTGTGCCTCTTACTGATGATCTACTTCCTCCTACTTCGTCAGTCGTATTTATACGGTGACCTGGGGGAGTGGCTTACGGGGGAGGCGGAGCACGAACGTCACAGGCTCCCGAGATTACTAGAACTTCTTAGAAGGATCTGGGCGAAGTATTACGTCAGAAATCGCGGCGTTTCTCACGACACTTCGGCGCTTGTTGCGTTCCCCAGCATGCCCGACGATTCCAGAACAATCATGAGAACAGGCACCTCCAACACCTGCGTGAATGCCCCCCTTGCTGCAGAACTTCTCGAAGATGGGTTTTCCTTTCCTTTAACTCGCAATTCCTTGCTATGAAGCAATTACCATGACACGTCCCCCCAAAAAGAGAAAAAAATTAAATCAACTAATTTTATTCTTTTCTAAAGAAAAACAAGAATTAAACAGCAGGGGAACAATTCTGCATAAAGCTTTAATCCTTCTCCATTCACTCAACCACCCGTGCCAAAATAGAAAACTCTAGAGAAGCTATTAGCTATCACATTATCCTTTCCTCTTACTTTTTCCGTTTCCTGAACTCTGCTTATAACTTTGAAATACTAAAACGCCTCTTGCATTTTCTCAAAACTAATTTCTCTCAGTAACACCATTACACAGGCGGAGGCCATGGTACGGGGCGTTCTTTATAATTCTGAAGCAAGTTTACATTCATTGCCTTTGCTCTACTCTTACCCACATTAATTCCATAATGTATATTTCCCCTCTTCTCTAACACTGAAAAAGGACCTTCGAACTTATAAGGTAAAGCGGAACCTTCTTTCTGGACTAGTACTAAAACTTTATCTCTTACACACAATCTCTTCTCTTTTGCTCTAAGATCATGTTTCCCTTTAGTTTTGCTGTAAGATCATGTTTCCGTTTAGTTTCCCCTTGACTTCTGTTCTCCTTCGCTAGTTGCCAAACATCTCTTAAATTGTTTTTATAATACTCTAGATTAGTTGTACAATCTTCTGTACCCTTACTTACAGACAAAGGTCCGACCATATTGATAAATCTATTCTCAAAAGATTTGCCTACTGAAGGAATGTTACACAACAGAACGCTGGGAAATACTTGATTTTGGTTTCCCGGCAATTTGGCATTCATGACAGCTTAAAACATACCTCTTTACGTCATTTTTCATTTTAGGCCAAAAGTACGCCCTACTAATACACTTGAAAGTTTTATTTACTCCCAAATGTCCTTGCTCATCATGTGCTAACTTCAAAACTAGTTCACGAAGCTGCCTAGGAACCACTAATTGTTCGGTGATTTCCCCTTTACTACCTGACTTAGGCCGAACATAACGACACAAAACTTCGTCCTTTAAACAAAAAGTTTCCTCACACACATCATCAAGATCATCATCCAGCTCACACTCAAAAATTCGGGTTAGTGTTTCATCCTCTCTCTGAAAATTGACTAGCTCATCCTTATTCATGCCTAATCCATCACCGTAACTAGTACTAGATACCGGTACATTTACTACGTTACTCTCGACAGCTACACCTTCCGTTTGGCTATCACTGTCAACATTGATAGAGTCTGGTCTCTCAGCCACACTCATGCCAAGATCAACCTCGCCACCTCTATCACACTTGTTCGAATCCACAAACTTACTCACATTCGAATCCACGAACTCACACTCGTTCGAATCCACGAACTCACTCTCGTTCGAATCCATGAACTCACTTTCGTTCGAATCCATGAACAAATTATGACCGTAGTCTATGTCTGTATCTAAACCCCGCCATCAACGGGCAAACTGTCAACAACTGCAAGTTTCACTTCTCCTGACACTACCTGACTTTCTAAATTCAACTTCAACAAGGGACAAAGAACACAAGTGTTAGGAAATCCACCTAACATGACTTTTTCTTCCATATTGATTTCTGCCCTGTTCGGCACACTCTCTCTCCTAATCAGTGAGACATCAGCTCCTGTGTCTCGGAGCAAGACCACCTCTCTCGAATCTACTCCTCCAAGAGAGGAAACTATGCCTTCTGAAAGAAATTCACCAAAAATTTTCCTAGTTTCTCTCATCACATCATTCCTACTTGACGAAAGGTTAACTAGAGACACTGGTTTCTTACCGTCCTTCCTTTCTACTGCACAATTTCTCGCTAAATGCCCTTTCCCATTACACTGGAAACAAGTTAATTCTGAGCCACTAGATGCCATTTTACTCTTACAAACCTTAGACGTATGACCAGGTTTTCCGCATGTATAACAGGAATAGTCACTTTTACTCGCATTGCTATTACTAGGACTGAAAACTTTACTGCTTTGTACTCTACCAGACGAAGGATTATTTTGTTTCTTACTAACACTCAAATTATGAGTTAGACTATATTTGTCAGCTAACCTAGTTGCTCCTGCAAAAGATACTTCTCACCTATCTTCTATATAAAGTTTAATCTCAGGGGATACGTTATCTTTGAAGTTTTCTAACAACACTAAGTTCTTCAAACCATCAAAATCCTCAACTTTAGCAGAAGTTAACCAATCAAAAAACAGCCTTTCTAACTTCTTACCGTATTCTACATACGTAATATTTTCATCCTTTCTCAAGCTTTTAAATTTCTTACGGTACGCCTCCTGTACTAACCTGTACGCGCTAAGAATAGTTTCTTTCACAATATCATAATCATCACATTCCTCCTTAGACATGCAACTATACACAGTAAGTGCCCTACCACTCAAAACTGACTGTAAATATAAAGTCCACATTTCTTTAGGAGAACGTACTCGTTCCATTAACTTCTCAAAACACATGAAATATTTCGTTACATCTTCCTCATCAAACTTTGGTACTAATTTCAGCGCTGCACTCATACCTAATGTATCAGCTTCGTTTTCGTTCACGCCTGTCCGACTGTTACGAGTACTTTCCCTTAACCGAGCAATTTCCAACTCATGCATACATTCTTTCTCTCTTTCTTCCTGCTCATGCATACGCTCTTTCTCTCTTTCTTCCTGCTGCATTACCACTATTTCTCTCTCTTGCTGCATTTTCATTGCTTCTCTCTCTTGCTGCATTTTCATTGCTTCTCTCTTTCTCTTGCTGCATTTTCATTGCTTCTCTTGCTTACTGCACTTCCCTCTCAGCTGCTCTTTCCTCTCTCTCAGCCGTTCTTTCGTCTCTCTCATACTTCTCTCTTTCTTTTCAACATACTCACGGAGATCATTCCCCTCTAGACCTAGAAGCTTACCCAACTCAATAAACTCTATCACCATCTCACTCATTCTGGCTCTTTCTATATTCTCCCTGTTTCAAACTGTTAAAGTGCTGGATATATTCTAAGCAAGGTCGCCACAATGTTACGAACCGAGAGAGAGATCCGCTCCAAGTTCGATATAATGATAAACAAAAAGAATTCAACACCAACAGTTGAAACTGGGGATACGAATATAAAAAGAAACACTAACACAACAAAGGTTTATTTACAAGCATACTAACAAAGATAAATGCAGAATGGTGTCTCCAATTTACATAAAAAAGGCAAAATCTTACAATGCGTGAACTGGGGAAGAAGTGAGGTAATTCAAATACTTGCTGGCCAGTTTTGCGACTCGAAGCGATGGCTTCACAAAGGAGAACGGTGGAACTTTAGTCGTCTTCTTGACTCCATACTGCGGAAGGCAATGTCTATTCTTGATACTCGAAGGGGAGGAACTCCTCGAAATCTCTAGTAGAAAGTTTCTTCTCTCAAGGCTTGCTCAACGTCGAAAATATCTTGGTCGTCCACTCCTGATGACGACTTGACCAGAATTCAACCAACTCTCGAGCGCCTTTTTCTCTGATCCTTTGTTGGTTCCTTCTTCTCTTATCTCTCTCTGACGATCTCTGCTGCTGATCTCTCACTAATAATCTGATCTGTGGCTCTTACTGATGATCTGCTTCCTCCTACTTCGTCAGTCGTATTAATACGGTGACCTGCCCCCTTGCTGCAGAACTTCTTGAAGATGCGTTTTCCTTTCCTTTAACTCCTAATTCCTTGCTATGAAGCAATTACCATGACAACTAGGAGCTGTACCCGTCCATCAGCTCTGGTGTCGAATGCACATTCACTTCTGAATGGTCTGGACGTAGTACATCTTTCCCCCAGCCAATGCTACTACGTCACTGGCCAACCTACATGTTGCGACTGTCTCTGTGTGCTCAGGAGAAATTTTCATCGCGAGGGCCCCCCCCTTAAGCACCCCTTGATAAAATTTAGTCTATAGTTAAACTCTGATATTGATGTTAAATCTGTTTGTAGTAATTTATGTTAACTCATGCTGCCAAATTTGATTCCTGGAGGCCCATCTTTGACCCTTTGGGCTCCAATTTCCAAAGGGGGATTGCGGCCCCTGTTATCAGGTCGGGGTAGGTAGGCTACGACCTCCTCCTCCCCTGGTCGGAAAGTCGAAATGGCACAGGCCACCTGCCCTCTATTATTGTGGGAAATCCTCGGGCCCCCTTTCCAGGGGGTGTTGCCCCTCTTGCTTTTGAGGGTACCTTATGGCCCCTCACATTGTGGGGAGCCTGTTTGTACCTATAGGAACACTTGTATAGGGATGTCAACTCCGAAAGTTGTAAAGAATGAGGGGGTGAGGGGGTATATAAAAAAAGAGGGTTTATGACCCACTTAGAAACGGCCCTCGAATTTCGGATTTTGACTATCACCTTCCTTGGGAGGAGGGGAGTCTATGGTAAAAAATTTGGCAGTCCTAGCTGTCAACTACGAAAATTGTAAAAAATGAAGTGGTATGAAAAGAGGGGCTATGGCCCCTTTAGAAACGGCCCTCGAATTTCGAATTGGACTAAAATCTTCCTAAGTTGGGGAAGGACAGTCTATGGCAAAAATTTGGTAGCCCTAGCCGTCAACTCCGAAAGCTGTAAAAAATGACGGGGTATGCAAAAGAGGTAGGTGTCACGACCCCCTTAGAA
>NC_087205.1:75808868-75833321 GCF_015104395.2 Macrobrachium nipponense
GAAAATTTGATCTGGTAACGAGCAACGACGGCACGCTTATGAATTATAAGAAAATTAAAAATAAAATAAAAATCTGAGAGACTTAATAATGCAGAAGGACAAAGGTTTTTCCCTGCAGTTCACTTTCTTAGCGGTAAAGCTTCCATTGCTAGAATATGTTTGAAGTTTATTTTGATTTGAATTTTGAATTTCATAATAAATGTTGTATTATCCATTTGACACCTACTTTAAAGTAACAGCTTTCTTAAGCATATGATATGTGTTTTGTTGTACGTTTTCCTTTACTATTTTCCCAATCCCAACTTATATTTCTTTTTTTTTACCTCTAAATTATCTGTATGCTATTTCTTTCTTTAGTGCAAATAACCTGTGTCATTAAATAGCCATGAATGACACCGGTTAACCAAAACATCGGATAATTCAGAAGTATAAGCATCTTGGGGTTTTTATTTATTTATTTTTTTTCTTTACATCAAATAATCATGGTAATCCAACTGGGGCTGAAATTTTAAATGTTTGTGATGAATTAGCAGTTTACTGTATGCAGACAAAGTTATACAAAGTTATAAACTGACGCAATGGAAAAAAGTTTGTGTGACAAAAGTGATAGAGCAAACATGTGTGTGTCCCTGGTCTTCGATGTAATTTCATTTTCTGGTAGATGCTTTTTACTCTTCTTCAGATGGCCCGCCTCTAAGCAAAAAAAAGTTGATTATCTCGTGATCAAACCTGTAAACGTAATATTACGTGAATCTGTTGAAAAGTGCTTAGCCAGAAAAAGGACAAATTATAGGAGGCTACATTAATTTTTTTTATAATTATTATTGAAATTGAAAAAGAAACTAATTCCGGTGTGGATTCATAGATTTAGAGAGAGAGAGAGAGAGAGAGAGAGAGAGAGAGAGAGAGAGAGAGAGAGAGAGAGAAATGAATTTTTGAGCTTGAGAATTAAAGCATCTGCTACTGTATACGTACAGTATCTGTGATATCAATGGAAGAAACAGGAAGTATATGGACTAGTAAAATATATTTATAAAAAACACAGAAAATATCCTAAGATTCTACAGGTATTGACAGCATCCTCTCTGCATGCCTTCGAAGTTTTTTCTCTAAGATTAGAAGAAAGAAACGCTGCTCTCTTATTCCCGAAAACAAAAGCAGAGGGAAAGGAAAGCAACTTCTGACGATCGGTTGCAGGACGTTAAAGCCACGGAAACAATCAACTCAGCGGCTGACTGCTGCTCGTACTCGGTAGTTGTAGACAAATGAATAAACTGAGTGACAGAAGGTGAATGGAGTGGGAAGGTTGCTTCGGCTTCTCGTGGGAGTAGTATCTTACAGAGGATGTGTGAAAAACTGAGAGAGAGAGAGAGAGAGAGAGAGAGAGAGAGAAGAGAGAGAGAGAGAGAGAGAGAGAGAGAAATGGTTTTGTTTGATCTGGTCGTATAATCAACCAACATAGGTTAATTACTCGTTCTTATATCCTTGCCACCTGTACGGGGGTAATACCTTTGGTGCACTGTAGGCTTTACTTATTTTTCTTTGCAGCGTCCCTTCGGTCCCTAGCTGTATCCCCTCTCATTCCTTTTACCTCCATTCGTATTCTCTCTTTTCCATGTTGCTATCCACCCTCTCCTAACAATTGTTTTATGTGCAACTGCGAGGTATTCCTCCTGCTACATTTTTCAGACCTTTCTACTATCAATTTCCGTTTCTGCGCAGAATGACCTCATAGGTTCCAGCGCTTGGCATGGGCCTAAATTCTACATTCCATTCTATTCTGTTTCTGCATTCTTGACCAAGGATATTAATCTTAAAGGCCTGTCCACACCAGGAAACATTGTTTGCAAAACACTTTTCACCGCATATTTGTTTCCCATTCAGAATGGAAAACATTTAGTGTGTTTGTGTGTATATGTATATATACACATGTTTAATGTATTATATACACATGTACAGTGTATATATATATACACGCATGTACATACATGCATATATATATACATATATATTTGTGTGTATGTATGTATGTATGTGTGTATACGTGTATACATGTATATATGTGTCTATTTTCAATTCCGCCAGAAGCAAGTCAGCATGACAGGCTCCTTTTTCTAAAGACTTCCTCATGATCTCTATTTCTTTTCCTTATCCCTCCTCGAGTGCATTAAAATAGCCAAGTAAATACAAAGGCTACTGCACCGACAAACATCCTGCCGACAACTCAGGTCTGGACAGGAAACATTGTTTGCAAACAGTTTGGAAACTGTTTGCAAACAATATTCACAAAATTTGTTTGCAAACAATGTTTTCTTGTGTGGACAGGCCTTAATATTTCTGAATACAGTAGACTATATAGAGATAATATTTTGAAGTGATGCGCAAAATTATTTTCCTCAAAATTGCCTTTAAATATTCTAATGCGTTGTGCAGACTGACACTATTTCCAGTGGCATAGAGGGGAGGTAATGGATACACAATGGACACCTTTAATGAAAGCTCTCTGTCTCCAGTGAAAATGAAGTGTCAGCATGGAATAAAGCAGAAGAATTGCCGGTCATTAGGAAGTTTCCGTATTTTCCTGCTCGA
Source organism: Macrobrachium nipponense (assembly GCF_015104395.2). Taxonomy (NCBI): domain Eukaryota; kingdom Metazoa; phylum Arthropoda; class Malacostraca; order Decapoda; family Palaemonidae; genus Macrobrachium; species Macrobrachium nipponense. The sequence goes on from NC_087205.1 coordinate 75,811,458, forward strand.
TAAAACGTCTACTATCACTTGTGTATCAGCATTTGACTTAATAGCACCTTTTCCTAGTTAAAGCATTTGTCTTGCAGGATTCTTTAAGACGTCAATAGCTTTTTATGTTACTATTGTGAGGTTCTGGAGTTTGGAATAATATTCCCTTTAGCTGACTTTTGTACGTTTTAATTTTATAGAACTTGCTGAATGGCTGCATTCCTGTTATATTACTTTCCAAAAGCTGCATTCCTGTTATGATAATTGCTAAATTGATGTTTGTTGTATTGGAGTTATAAATTGGCCCCCATTACTCGGAAACTGCAAACTAAGCAACATGTTTCATCATTTCAAGCTCAACAGTATTAAACTTCGTAAATTGTCAGTAATATTTCTTACATCCGCACAAGTATTCCTATTTGTGAATTATCACTGATGTTTCTTATTGATAATAACTGTCACTTTGGTTCGTAATTGCACGATAAAGATACTGACTAAAGCAGAATTATCTGCTTTGTATAGATTGAAAGAACTGTTATTCTAAAACTAGAGTTTTATAATCTGTTAATCACACTATTGTGTTTACAATTACTATCTGCTATATATGTTCGCTCTTCGAGATATGACAAAAATCTTCCTGTTTTGATTTCTTTTCATGAATGGTCTGACACTTTCCATTGTCAATAATGGTAACTTGATAATACTTTTTTTTTATCATAAACATATTTGAAGTCGATAAGATGACAGATTTAACCCTTAATGGACGGATACCCGCACATATGTAGTAATAACAGGTTTTGGGTGATGGACGGATTCACTCATGGTGAGTAACAATATTATTCGCCATTGATTTGGGGGAATCGGGCGGGAAAGAGGTGCCATTACTTATATAGCCCATAAATTCAATAATGGCCTACTTTTAGACTAGCTAAAATCAAGAGGCAGGTGGCTTATGAACTTAGTTATGACCTTGATATCAAGGGATCATATACTGCCTCTCTGTATTATGTGATGACTTTTTATAAATTTGCTCATAAATATACAAGGGTTGCTGTCAGATTTAGTTCTTATCTTTTATGATAGTATGTCAGTTATAAACGTAATTTTCCAAAGAAAAGTGCAAAGAAATATTAGAAAAACATGTATAAATCCCAAAAAGTTACTGCATCTTCGTTCTCGTTAAGATTACGTAAATATTTTATGACAAATGTGCTCAGATTTGCCTCTGATTCAATTTCTAATCTGTATTGATATTGTGTGAGCTGTAATTATGATGTTACAAAACACAATAAATTTATTTACTAGAAAAAAACATGTATAACTGGGAAAAATTTGTGCATTTGCATATATTCCAGTTTCCATTGATGTTTTTTTTTTCTTAAATTGTCCGACTTCTAAGGTTCCCCGAACTGGGGTGCTGCATATCGATTTTTTTGCCCCGGTTCTTAATAATGATCTTACTTGCTATGTACCCTGGCTCGGGTAAGCATCTCTTCCCCCAGGGAGAATAACAAACCTAGTGAATTCAATCGAGAGGTTTTAATTGATGGCTTTAGGTGAAAGCTGTAGGGTAAATCTCTCTCTCTCTCTCTCTCTCTCTCTCTCTCTCTCTCTCTCTCTCTCTCTCTCTCTCTCTCAAAACATTAGGCTGAATTTCATGATGGAAGAATTTCATTCAAATATGACTTTTTTTGCCATAGTAAAGACGAGATGATACTGTAGGTTTTTTTTAACCAACGCTTATCTACAGTCTGAGTGTTGTGTTGTCTTCTCTTAGTCTCACGTTTTATAAAATCCTTACAGTTATCTTTTTCAAAAACTATCAATAAAATATAGTAATGAGAAATCATGCCTACAGAACGCAAAAAAGTAAAATGATCATTGTTAGAGAAATTGGAAAAAAAATTTATTACTCCTTTCAAAACACTTACTGATGCACATTATTTATTAATAATCTTTTTATGGAAGTTTTTGACTCCTATAGTAACGGAGCATAAATTTCCTGGAACATGAAAAATGGTAGATGAGGCTAACCTGATGTAAGTTAAGTAGTGGGAGAAAAATCAGGGCAAATGATAAGATGACGTATTGATTTTGCTCGTGTTGTTCGGTGCTATAAAGAAAACTTGTGAGGGTAGACGCACAAGCACTCGCATTTTTCTTTAGATGTTCGTTTGATACTCACATCCATAAGTATAATCTGATATTGCTTGCTTGTCCTCCATTGTACCACGTTATAAGTGATTTCCTCTTGATCATAATTAGATTCCTAGTGCGTGTATTACGAAGGTAAAAAGCAGGCCTTATACTGACACTGTTTTAGAGTCAGATGCGTAGTTTCACATAGTGAATGGAAAATAGTGACATTAATATTCAAGTCGTTATATAATACATTCATCCACTCTCTTCACTGAACGTTACAAGTTGATTTTGCACTTACGTATAGTCTAGGAGCTAAGGTCCTTTGGACTAACCGAGAATGGGCAAAAGCGAGAGTGGTTGTTTCTAGGGTGAAAAAAGTGTGCTAAATCCAAAAATGGGCATCTTATAAGTCCCTGATAGGATATATGCCTGTAAGACGCCATTTACTGTCATAAAGGCCGTGACAGAGTTCCGACCTAATGTTACAAATCAAAGCGGAACTGTCATTAATATTAATGATACCTTCCTATTCTGGCATTATAGTAACAACATTTAATGATTTTTAAATTAATTATTTATGTCCACAATTAACCCTTGAAGCTCAAATGACCTCGAGAGGTCATTTAAAGTCGTCCGATCAAGAAGATGATTTAATGGAACTTGACTGTTACATGAGAAAAGTTAACCAACATGATGAATAACCTACTGATTAAGTTAAAGAGTATTTATAAATGTGAATAGAATAAGTATACTGTTAACCAAAAGAAAAAAACTCAGTCAATTTCACTCTCTTCATTCCCTGAATCCAACGTCTTTTCATCCTCAATCCTACAACAGATGTCTTTTGGTATCTGCTCTCCCTCAAACCAAAGTAAAGTGTATGTGCCATTAAGAACTCGTCATCCACTGTCTTCAGGTTTGAACCAGAGTCAAAATATACAGGGTCTGCTCACGAGGCGGTACTAAAACCCTATCCCCGCCCCTTGTGAAACGTCATCAGTTAGTAAAGGACCATATCTTTATGAAACTATATTTACGATAACATTTTCATAAAACTATTATTGCGATGGCGTTTTTATATATAAATTGTCCTTTTATTGCATGCTGCAGTTTACTGTGTTAAAGTACAAAGAATGCTCTTTCAAATGATATATAGCACATTACAATTACGATTACTTTCAAACCCGCAAGCGCGCACAGAAAAAATTATCTATGCACACAAAAATATGCAATTACTTCATCCGTCAACCTGCATACATTCACGTTTCGTAGCGTATCTGACTAAGGAATGATGATAGAAAGAAACTGAAAAATGGATTAGAAAGCTCATAAAATTTACTATATAATGCATGAATAAAATTGATAGGCGTTCTCAGAAATTTTCGAGGAATTCTAGGTCAAAGACGGACCAAAATTTTTAAATTTTATGTAAATGTTTACCACATTTTTCTTACATAATTTTTCATCTTATTACGTTTTGCCATATACCATGTAAAAGTACAAAGAATGCCCTTTCAATTGGTAGACACATTACAATTACAATTATTTTCAAACCCATAATCGCGCACAGAAAATATTATCTACGCACGCAAAAATTTTAAAAAATTAAGCGTTCGTGGGAGATCTGAAATCTAGCCCTCATCGGATACATCCAGTCAGACTGACGAATAACTTTTTGTACTTTTTTCGAAAATATCATAATAGTTTGAGGCATGCATAATTAATACCTTTATGTATACAGTTTGTGTTATATGTAAACTTATCTGTTCGGAAGTATATTATTTATGTGATATGAAGTGCTAATGAGAAATTTGCTGGAAATGTGTTCCCTGTATCATTTTCTTCATTATTTATTCCTTTGATACCTTATATCGTATATGATGCAATTCTTATACTTTTGATATTGTTTTCTTTTTTGTGGCCAAGTCGTGCAAATGCAACTGTCATTTTTTTACACTGCCTGTATCCACATTTTCTTTGTATTTATTGCATATCGATAAGTATTCACAATAAGATTTGGAAAATATAATTAATCTATCATTCTAACCTTTATCATAAAAAAAGTTGCTTTTCAAAGTGAGGTATGAACACAGGGACAGAACTAAATACATTTCTTAAGAACTATTTAAAATCTTGGTAATATTACTACCTGAAAGAGAGAGAGAGAGAGAGAGAGAGAGAGAGAGAGAGAGAGAGAGAGAGAGAGAGAGAGAGAGAGAGAGTAAGAGATTTGTCATGTTAAAAGAAATGGACTTGAAGAGAATACAGCAAACCAGTATATAGGTAAGTAAATAAATAAGTAAAGAATAAAAATATGAAGAAAGCTCGAGTAGCTATGTGTGTGTTCAGACTGGTATATTTTGTGCAATAAAACAAGGTTTGGTGACTAAATGAGAGAATGGGTATTAAAAAAATCAAACATGTGACCTCTACAGATTTTATCATCTAGATTTTATGAAAAACACCACGCGATATGGATTAAATGTATAAAAACTAAGGGTTCTTTAAGTAATTCAGTGGAGAAACACGGGAGTGTTACTCTTGTGACGTCACAGTATTAGCTCCGCCCCCACTGCTGAGTTGAGCAGACCCTATATACTTTGAATGGTTATTAAAAAACATCAAGCATGTGACCTCTTTACAGGTTTTATCAGATTTTATTAAAAAAAAAACCATGCGATATGGATTAAATATATAAAAACTAAAGCTTCTTTAAGTAATTTAATGGAGAAGAACGGGTAGTGTTAGTCTTCTGACGTCACAGTATCAGCTCCGCCCACACTGCCGAGTTGAGCAGACCCTATTACTTTGACTCTGGTTTGAACGTTGTTGGGATGGGTTTGTTATCATTTGTCCATACTAACGCATTTTCCATGAAGGTCACGAAGTTGAGCATGTTTACTCTCCTTGTGCGTCTTTTCTAGTCTTTTTCGAAGGCTATGATGATATCTAACTTCCTTTGCTATAAAATATACATTACATATTTTCAGAAACAAGATCTCATCTTTGAGCACAGTTGCAACATATTTAATTTTCTCCTGAGCATCAGAGGTTTCACAGCTCCCTAAACCTACATGTTTCCTTTTACATTTTTTCCGAGACCGGTTGCAGAATATACACACAGGTTGAGGAACTCCGGTGTTGGATGTAGTTGGAGATGTTGTATATGTTTTCGATCGCAGTAAAGGCTGCTGATTATCATCTGTCCTCTCTTCATATGTTTCTTTTTCAGGAAGGACCTTGGGTAGTGAAGTGCATCTCTTGTAGCATTTCCTGTGGTAGCCTTATTTCTCACTATGATTTAGAGATTGCAAAGTTTCTCAAACAGAAGCATATTTGGAGGACTTATATTTCTCTTTCCTCACATTTGACGCTCTTTTCGCAGTCTTCCACGTGTTTTCATCAAATTCCTTAACATCACTGTCTTTTGTGTCGGATGTAATATGAAGTATGCAAATGCGTTCCACGGCCTTGCAAGATCCTGGGATTGCTTCTTTGGGAGACTGTGCCATTATGCATTCATCATATTACTCTGAAATGAAAAATAAAAAACTGTAATATTGGATACTGATAAAGAATATTATAATGTACGCAAATGTTTCTGCACTGCGCCCATTTGGTCATGAATTGAAATATAAAAAAATCCAATATATATTTTTTAAAACATTAATAATTCATTTAAAAGTTACAAAATGTTGTTACTATAATGACAGAATAGGAAAGGTATCATTAATTAATGACAGTTCCGCTTTAAGTTGTAACATTTGGTCGGAACTCTGTCACGGCCGTCATGATGGTAAATGGTGTCTTAAAGGTATATGTCCCATCAGGGACTTGTAAGACGCCCATTTTCTTGATTCAGCACACTTTTTTACCCCTAGAAACAACCGCTCTCTCCCTTTTGGCCATTCTTGGTTAGTTCAAAGGACCTTAGCTCTTGGACTATTAATTTATTGGCTGTTTTTAATCGTCAGTTTTTCCCAGCCAAGTGACAAATCTGATATTTTCCAATATTCATTCTTTTTCATAGCTAGTGGAAAAGTTAAATTATTCAAATAACTATTCTAATGACAGCATTACGTTTCCTACTCAGATAAGTTCTTGTGATACTTGATAATCACGCTGCCAATCAAAATGCCCGTGGCATTTTGATTGGCATACTCATGCCTTGAACAGGTAACCGAGTGCAAGAAAGTGATTTAGCATTTGATAACATTCACACAACAATTATTTTAACTGCTTGAAAGGTAATTTGTTTTTGTCTTAACGGAAATCGAGTAATTATGCAAATACATAAAAATCACTTTATTTTTAGACATCATAAATATTTACTTCAATTAAGTTTTCCAGCTAGACCATAAGGAACAATTGCGGAGTATGAGGATTGTCATCAAAATGGACAAAATAGAAAAAGGGAACTTTGAACTATAATACATTTTAGTCCTTTTTTTATACTGAACGTCACGGTGGATGCATCAAAGAATTTATAAAGTTAGTCTGCTTACATTTCATCTACCAGAAACAGAATTCTGTGTCTTAAATGATATTATGATTGTGAATAATTAAATTTTCGTGTACCTGTTATATCTTTGTGATGATGGAATCAATACATTGTGATGACATCAGATTCATTTACGGTCACCTTTAAAATCCTCTATTAATACACAATTATCACTTATTATTTCATGATGCAACACTTTGCATTAGCATTCTAATATATTATATTTCCTAATATCGGTGCTTGCTTGCTCATGCACCAATGTTAAGAATATATTTTTAGCTTTGACTACACATTCCAAACACTGTGATAAAATGTACAACCTATAACTACTTCGAAGACAGGAGATACGATAATGACATTCATCGGAAAGAGTACCCTCATTTGTTACTTTCAGCAGCTTGTATAATACCAGTCAATTTAATCACCGAAGGAATGTCCAGACATCAATTCCTTAGGTGCCCGACAGTTCGGCTCTTGTAGTTCTTAATGGACATTCATTTTTCTGCGCAATAAAGACACTGCTTATATTGACCATTCTGCATTGTGAATAACTGGGAGTTCAAAAATGTAAAGAACAAATTGTCACTGCAGTCGTTGTCACATGATCGCATTTTCCCCTTTTCCCCGGCGAATTTATTCGGCGTCCAACGCATCCACTCAAACCTTTCCTATATTTATTGAGGTGCTCAGTTTGAAGTCGTGTGAGTTCGTTAAGCTGATGATGCCGCACGAACTCGAACGCGTTTATGAAAACCTTTCTCTTTTTCTTTAAAGGTCTTGAGAGCTATCATAGGCTAATAATTCTCAACTTTAATGTGTAATGTCTGTCCTTAAGAAGTTAGAGTTGACACAACAGTCATTGTAATACTAATCATATCAAACACTTATTTTGAACAGTTAACTGACTCTTTATATATTTAGCAGATGAACTGCTGAAGACCCCAGTATAATGAGTTAGAACAAATTTCAGCAATATTAGTTTCCTGAAAAAAAGGATCAACTGTAGTTATGAATAAATCATTCTTCCTTATAGACACAACAATTTACATTAATTCTGTCTTAATTCCTAACTCTACGATGCACATAACATCACTAGCAAATTGTCGAAGTTGATTAGCATGGCTTTTGTGACGCCAGTTTTGTAACGAAATGACTGGCGAACCAAAAACTTCCAGATTTATATACATATTTTATTAAATGCTCTTCAGTAATCGGCGATAAAAATAATAACTAATGATCTGTCATAAAGCTTATTAAGTTGCTTAGTAATCGCTATGAGATAACGATATGTTAGACAAAATAACCTTGTAGATCTAGGTAATTTAGTTATATTATCCTTCAGTAATTCCCCTAAAACGTTGCTTTATATTGGTTAAATTCAGGGTTTGAATGTGACTCAAAAAGGGAATCCGAAAATGTAAGCTTGTTTTGTTGCACTGTTTAAGGGTTGAATATTATAGTATTTAAAAGATCCCTAAACGAATTTTGCACTTTATATATTTACGCTAAACCTATATGTATAAATGTCTGAATATTTTTGTTGATGTATTTATATCGTAAAATACGTATGTGATTTGATGGTTTTAAGAACGATACGTTATGAAACTGCCATCATCTGTCTGAAGTTGACTGGGAAATTAATGCTGCATGATGATTTATTAGCACACGAGGTAAGTTATAAGAGAGAGGGTGTTATTGATGAGGAATGGCGAGGGGTGGTAATGAATACACAATACCACTGTTACAGAATTAAAACTGATGTGGTGCTGTGGCGGCTGATTGAAATTCATAATAGGTATAGTCACGCTATTATGTAATATATCATGCAGTTACCAAATATGTTTAATATTCATTAGGAGAGAGAGAGAGAGAGAGAGAGAGAGAGAGAGAGAGAGAGAGAGAGAGAGAGCTGAATAAGAGTGATGCAGCTACTATCCATTTCAGACCCGATGTGGCATCGTTTTTTCGGGAATATCTTCAAGGCTCATAGTCGGACAGTGATGACATTCTAACACAATGTTTACAACACCCGGTCGTAATTTATAATGTTATAGGATTTAGTCAAATTTATATAATTTATGCCTTTACTCCTATGATTTTAAGTTGTAGTCAGTCAGAACCCAAACACCTGAGCACAGGTTCGGATAAGTAGACCTACCGCCCTCCCCTTCACCAGTTCCCTCCTTCCCCCACCAACAAGCTCCCATCATCTCCCTCGCAAACCCATCCTTCTGTCACACAACTCCCCCTCCTCCTTCATTATATTCTCCCACCCCCTTCCTCTCTCTCCTCTCTCCTCTCTCTCTCTCTCGCTCTCTCTCTCTCTCTCTCTCTCTCTCTCTCTCTCAATTGCACACAGGGAGATTTATAGTCTCACACATAGTTATTCTATAGTAATTTTGTTTAATAGTATAAGAATAGAAATGTTGGGTGTAGTAATGAATCTATGGTTAATGGACATGACTGTTTTGGTTCGGTTAGCAGTTTTGAATACAGTATTTGAGCAATTTACTGTAAATGTTCACTGGCATGTGATCGCAGAAAGTGGTTTGTCGCTGGGTGCTGAAGGCCAATTTGCTTGGATGCGCCAATGGGTGCAAACTTGTAATTGCACTCCGACTTTTTAATATGCCCAACTAAGAGAGGACCAGTTGGTTATGTGTGTGACTACCGATCTCAAAGCGCAGGTTCGATTCCCTGCTCTGCCAACAAGGAATCAGAGGAATTTATTTCTGGTGATAGAAATTCATTTTTCGATGTGGTTCGGATCCCACAATAAGCTGTAGGTCCCGTTGGTAGGTAACCAATTGGTTCCTAGCCACTTAAAAATATCTAATCCTTCGGGCCAGCCCTAGGAGAGCTGTTAATCAGCTCAGTGGTCTATGTAAACTAAGATATTCTTAAACACTTTATGAAAAGCCTTATGCAACAAATTTCACAACAGTGACAGTGTTCAGTGAAATTATAATGCTATTAGCATCATGGTAACTATCATTAAACCAAGGTGTTCCTAAGTAGTCGGGTTTTCCCCCTACTCGACTTCACATTCGGGAAGGTGCCGTTCGGCGAGCCATGAAGTTTAAGGAGGATTACTGGTGACTGGTCCTCTAACAATATTCACGACACTGTGGAGCCCGTCATTGTCGCATCTGCCTGCGATGTTGAGGACGAGCTATTCCTTGACAGCGATGACGGTTAAAATTAAATCTATTAATTCGTGTGTGTATCATGATTAATTCTATAACTAATATTGATTATTTTACAGTTTTACTGACACCATCTAATTGTAGAATATTTATGCCCATTGCACAATATCTCATCACATTATATGACCAATAGAACGACAGGTACAGAAAAACGGCCATACACATACTTGCAATCTAAGATCATAAATATAATTTCCCTCGACATTCTTAGGCAACATAGTATAATGAGGATGAACGCCGTAGTGGAGCTCATTAACAAAACCCACTCAACTCATTGTTGGGATATACACATTTGAGTTATGATGTGGCAAAATCATGCCATATAATAATGTACTATGTATGTATTTATATTTTCCAGTGCGTTTTGTGTGTTCGGACGAGAGAGAGAGAGAGAGAGAGAGAGAGAGAGAGAGAGAGAGAGAGAATTGGAGGGGGGGAAGAGGAGGGAAGAGAGGTGTGATAGAAGGCTGGGTGTGCGAGGGGGATGGTGGGTGCTTGTCAGGGGCGGGGGCGGGGGGGGGGGTCTAGGAGGGAACTGACGAAGGGGAGGGCGGTAAGTCGACTTAATCGAACCTGTGCTCAGGTGTTTGGGTTCTGACGGACAACTTAAAATCATAAGAGTAAACTCCTAAAGTATATAAATTTGACTAACCCCTATAACATTACAAATTACGGCCGGGTGTTGTAAACATTGTATTAGAATGTCGTCACTGTGAAAAACGATGCCACATCGAGTCTGAAATGGATAGCAGTAGCCATAATCGCTTTGAATAAGAAACGTTCAAGCCCAAACTACTATTAACATTTTAATCAACTGGTTAGAATAAGGAAATTCAATGAAACATAAAATACTGAAAAGTTCTAAATAGAATTGTAAAGATGATCTCGCTTAATAGTTAGTTTCCCGAAGCATTACGAATACAAAGTGGATATAAAAGAGCCCGTGACTATGTTGCTTCACGTGCAGCGTAATTCCTTGTTTTATGCCTTTCAGCGGCTTCCTTTGACGTCCATTGTATCAAAAGGAAGGGCAATACTTGAGGAATTTTCTCTTTTATGAGATGAAAAACAAGAAGTTAAGTGACGTTTAAGATATAGTTTATTTTTTTTTCATTGCAAGCTTCTTTGTTTTATTTTGTATGAGGTAATTTTTTTTTATTGTATGCTTCATTTTTTTATATGATTCATTTCTTTTCATTGCATGCTTCATTGTTTTGTTTCTATTTATTTGAAAATCCGTTTAGAACGACGGCTAATGCAAAAGGTCATTAACCACATGTAAAAGTACCCTATATGCTTGTTAAAATTATATCTGATTTAACTTTGACTCTTTCTTTCAGAAGGGCAAGTGGTCTACAGAACTGTGCATATGTGTAAGTGTTTATTTTTTATATTAGTCCATTTATTTCGCGGGAATGTATTGAGACAATTGTCCATGAGTCAGTGACCAGAGGTGTTAATTTTCCGTGGTGACCCGAGATTGATTATCATGTATCTTTTTTTGGAGAACCGGTTGCTAGTACCTTGTTGTCTACTAGAACTCTCAAGAGATAAAATTACTGATCTCAGTTAGAGGTGAAGTTACTGATCTCAGTTAGAGGTGATTTCCATAGATTGTTTGTTCACTGTTTTGAACGTTTCGGGGGAAAGTGCCACCAGTAAATTTGTGATAGTTATTTGCATGGTTTGGCGTAAAATTTATAGGAAGTGAATCTTCAGCTTTTACTCAGGTATTGATAGCTACCAGGAAACTGATTTCTTATGTAAGCGTATAGGTCGGTACCCATAATGTCGATCGACATCGTAGATTATGCCTTCAACTTACCGGGTTCTTTCTTTTCAATTGCTTCGGCGGTCATTTATCGAAGATCGAGCAAGCGCTGACAGTGTTGCCATATGGTTATTTCATTTTCACTTAAACCAGATGCTGAAAACTTCTAGCTTCGAGTTTTTCAATATAATAACTGAGTGTTATTTTGTTCCCAAATTTCGCCCCATCTTTTTCGCTGAGAAGCCCCCCCCCCCAAAAAAAAAAAAAAAAAAACCCCCCCCCCAAAAAAAAAAAAAAAAAAAAAATAAGGCTTAAATAAATAAATAAATGTAGAAAACAGATACGTTCGTTACGGAAATTTGTTCTTGGACTATTTTTGTGCAGAGGGGAAAAGTTAGTTTATTGTGAGAAGAAAATATAAGATACATAGGTTGCACTTAGTCAAGTTTATCACGTACGCATTAATTTGATAAATTTTATATCGTTTATAATACACGTGTTTAATCATGTATAGTATATATATATATATATATATACATATAGATATATATATATATATATATATATATATCTATATATATATATATATAAAACAAACTAAACGCGGCCATGAAGAAAAGCAGGAAAAACTAAATAGTAAATTTACTTGTTATTTTCGTATTTCCTTGCTATAAACAGGAGTTGTTCCTCAACACATCTTTGCAAATATATATGAAGAGTATTCCATTTCGCCTTTCCTTGAGATTTATTTTGTTTTTTATTCATGTGTTAGATTTGATATTCATCCTTTTGCACACTACCTACTTATTAATTATTTGGGATTTCTTGGGTACACCTATTTTTTTTTTTGTTTTGTGCGTGGAGAGCACAATGCTCACTGCCTTATTCATACTTTAGCTGATGAATTTTTGATGCATCCTGGTGCAGAAAACTTCCGCAACAGCACACCTCTTACTCTTATATACAAGACTCAAGAGCAGCACAGTGAATCCCCATACACAGGCTGTGCCATTCACACAAACCTGCAAGCTTTGCACATTTCCTTGGTACCAGAACCTTCCCTTTCATGTAACTACCTCTTTCACATCATCCATTCACAGGTTTTCAGGGTCTTCCTCTCCTCTAACACCTCCGCATTGTATACTGTTCGAAAATGTATCGTCGCCCATTCTCTACACATGGTGGCAAGTTCTTGTAACACTGGTCCACTCTTTCACCTCGCCGAGCTTTTTACAACTTCCCAATATCTCTGCTCATCGCAGCCTCTCATTTCTGCCATATACCCTACACAAACGAATGCATCTCAACAGCTTTTTTTTATACTTTATTAGGAAAGGAGAATCGACTTAATAACCTTTCATGCTACTCTGACTACTAAGGCACTCCAAACCTGTCCCCAGTCAGGTGCACTCACCTGTTACCTTCTTTGCTTAAGTTCTACTGTGTATTATGTCTTCTGAGCTTATCCTTATCTGTTTATTTACTTCCAAATACCTATCAAAACCATACTTACTCCAAAATATCTATAAAAAGCAATTGCTTCTGTTCATACTCAATCCATATTGACATTCACTGTTCCATATTCCAGGTTTCCATTCACTCTCATAACCTTGCTTTGACTTATGTGTTTTCACAGCTTTCGCATAAATATTTCCAAACTCCATAGAAACCGCCGTTCCTCTTCCTTTGACCCTATCTGAATTATATCATCTGCAAGTATCAACCATTCCACGCTTCATTCATAGTTCATTTTTATATTCCACGTACGTCTACTGTCCATGTTCTGACTCTTCGCTCAACTCCATCCATAAATATAGTGTAAAACAAGGCATTTTTCCACCATAAAAGTTTTAATTTCTCTCATCTGCTTCTATTCTGTGCTATACATTCTCAGTACTTTTATTGAATCTATCATAAGAATGTAGGTCCGTGTATGCTACTTACAGCTTTTTCCTTGCAAAATGTCTTACACAATTGTTAAATCAAACTCATCATCCACACACATTCTCCGTTTTCAAAACCTGCTCTGTTCTTTCCCGATCCATCTTACTGTCATGTCTCATTTCTTATTAGATTCCTACAATACACTTTACAAAGAACTATTTTATGTCGGTAATCCATATAGTCGTCTTTATCTTCTATCTTTATACAGTGGAACAATTATTCTTCTCATCCCATTTCTTCAGAACCTTTCACTCATCCGTACATAGCCTTCAAACTCTGGTCAGGTACTGTTACAGAATCACCACCGTACCCTTGGACGTCACTAATTTGTCTTGTGAACCCGCTAACTCCTGGCATCCTTTATTTCCATTCTTAGTTGCCGCCCATCACGCATCCTCAGCAGTCACTTGCATAAGCATATTCAAACTTACTGAAATCTTATCCATTTCTCTGTATACTATATTTAAAAGATCCTCAGAATAGTTACTCGCGTGACTCAAGACTATAGACAACTTCACTCTCCATTAACTCAAGACTACAGGCAACTTCGAAGAGTATGTCCATTTGTAAATTTTTTTTCTGAAGCCTATTTCTTGATTGATATTTCTCTATACATTTACAGGCACGAGCTATCTCAAGTCTTTTTAAGTTATTCTACGAGTTCTCATGAACTTGCCTTCGACTTTTCCCAGTACACTTTATACAGAACTCGGCTAATTGTGAGATTAGCTTTAGGCTACTAACACCTAAACCTTCGTAACCCTGAGGGCACATAAAATCATGAGAATGGCTGGAGCCGTCACCTATAGAGTTGCACAAAAATCGACGGGAAATTGTAATGATGTTACTGAAGATGTACCGTGAAAAAAGTTACTACGTGGCTTTCTTAGAATGTAATTCGATCGATTCGAATATTTTTGGCACAGTAAATCTTAATAATTGTTTTTAGGATAGATATTAGGAACAATCGATCAAACTTTCCGTAAGGTATTCAGTGCCTGTAAAAGTTCTTTTATACTCAGTTTTGCGTTCCAATGCTGTTCTTGGCTTAGCGATGATTACATTTGTTATCATAGGGAAACTTCCCTCTTCAAGGAGACACACATCTAACCTCGAAGTGTCTTTTACGCGTAACATTTCCATTTAAAATTAAAATTTGTGTCAATAGGAACTGCATGTATATACATACATACACACTCATATATTTTGTGTATAAATCAGTGTATATATATATATTATATATATTATATATATAGTGTATAAGTATTATTTATAATATATATAATATATATATATATTAATAATATAATTATATATAATATATATTATATTTATATATAACATATAGTATATATATTATATTATATAAAATATAAATATATATATAATATATAATATAATATATTATATATACTACATATATACAAACATACAGACATACATATATATTTACACACACACATGCACACACACACACACACACACACATATATATATATATATATATATATATATATATATATATATATATATATATATATATATATATATATATAAATATATATATATATATATATATATATATATATATATATATATATATATATATATATATACTATGTGTGTGTGTGTATGTATAATGTCTTTTTTGAGACCTTTCCTAATGCTCTTTCCTATATGATAAAATAAGACAGTATGTTTTGTGTGACTTAGGTTTTTGTAAATGATAAAGACTTAAGTAAGAGGAAATGATAATGGTCTCCTCCTCTGATAACCTAGACTTGTTTTTGGTCATTAACATGTCATTTAAAGTAAAACTCCAAATATTTCTAAGGAGTACACAAATGATAGATATTTTTAACCGCATTAATCATTCATTTTATTTGTATCAGTAGGTAGCGTCTTTGTCGTAATACTTTATTTTTTCACGTTTTACGAGTCTTTATATATTATTTTTCTCAAGACGCAACACTGGAAGAAATGCATTCCACTTGGTACAAAATGTGGATAAATTAAAATACAACCTAGATTTTTTATGGTGCCATCGTCTGAATACGATTTCGTTTTCAGCTCGAGAGGAACTACACTTCTTCTGTCGCGATTTTATATTCATTGCATCCAATTTCTGCTCACACTATCTTCTTCAAGATATGCAGAACAATTTATCGTTCTGAACGTTAGCCTGTTCGTAAGTGGAGCTTGAAATAAATTGCATTTTGAAACTGAGTAAAAGGCTGTTGAAGTTTTTTCTTCACATATTTTGATACACGTTTTTTCATATTATGCTTTATTTTAATGTAGTTGTCTTTACACCTTTACCTTCTTCAAACCTACCCATTTATTCATTTGCAGAAAAATACATGTTTATACATATTAATTACCTACCCATAATGAAGCATATATTTAAACATTTTGCATTTGTTTTTATTTTTGTTCAGTGGCAGAGATTGTTGAAGTTCAGTACTTGGCGTTAGATGTATTTGTGAATAAAGAATATATCCTATATATATATTTATACCTCCGAATTCACTTAACTTAAATAAAATTAGATATTTCAAATTCGGTGTCGTTTCATCAAAGTATGGCAGTCTTTTTTTCCCCAAGTGTGGTCTCGAAACATTATCACCAAAAGGGACGCTCAAATATCTTTTCAGTATGTCGCACAACAAATCCTCTTTTTTTCGACGCTTGTAAACATTTGTTTAACATTTGTCCTCTCGGTACATTTGGTCCGTGTATCAAAATACAGAGGTCTGTGGAAATCCAGAATTCTTTTATGTATTGGAAACTCGGGATCCGCTGGAATTCATTACTGGAAATGCTAGATACACTGAAATGTTTTTGACTGGCATGATAATGTGGACAGTAAAAATGTTGGTTTCTCTCTGATACTCGTCCCTTTTTTTTACGTTACGTTTTTCGTATGGTGTCTGCGAGTGAGAATGAGATATTTTTGGTAATTATCATGATGAAGGGAGGACTAACCTCTAGAAAGGACAGTCACGTAAAGACAGTAAATCTTCTTGAAGACAAGGTAAAAAGAAAAACTATGGAAGATCGCACAAATAGGAAATATTACTTTGAATATCAGTTTTTAGAGTCGGCTTAGCTCCCTGTTATATTGTATCGCACTTTGTTAATTCACATCGCACTGAGTGATTTCATAAAAGTCAGTACAATTTTCATTCGACGGATGCTCTTGAGTCACTTAGATGAGTAACTTACAACACAGAATATTAAATGTACGTTGTCTTCCTGTGACAGAATAATTTGGTTATACTTACAACAGATTAAAAATTCAAGAGATTGTCAGTAAATCTTTATTTCACACAGTCCAGATAAATCTTATCTGATCTTGCCCTATGGCAAGCGGCTAATGATATGTTTGGTACACATTCATTGCTGAATTGACTTGCAGGCATACCAACCTTCTTTTATACAGGTGTGGGACCGACATCAAGCGATTATTATATAGAAAGTGAAGTGAAATGATGTAATTCGGTTCTTTACACCTGGGTTTTCGTTTTCTCAAGTCATTTAAATGTTACAATGAACAATTATTTTCAGTTGTTCTTTTATTTTGTCGAGAGGGGGAGATCGAAGAAAAGAGGAAAGATTGCGTCTGTATGTGTGTCTGCATGTCTTTATCATTTATTATGTAGATAAGACATCACCCTTTAATTCAATATTAGAATTTTAATTATAATATCAGACTAGAATCAGTTTTAATGCGTCTGTGACAGGACGGGTTAACAGTTTGCTGTTACTGGAGATAGACAGTGATACTGACCATTTTTTAAGGATCCATAGTGAGATTTGTGGCTTAAAGTTTTGTGAAAAGTTTTACTTAAATAACTGTTCTCTTTCATATTTTGTAAAAATCTACAACACACTCCGCCACTAAGAAGCCGACAGAACGTGAAAATGAAACACGAAAAGTATTTATTTTAATTTTCGTATGTGAAACAAGGCTCTATTTGACAGTAATTTTAGCACGTATTAATTTATTTGATGTACTGAATTTAGGCTATGTTTCTGTTCTGTTATTTTGCGTTTCCACTTATAACTGAGTGTATAAGAATGTGTTTAATTAATTTGTGCCCTTTTTATTTGATCCTTGTTGTTAGGGTAAGTACAGGGTGGGGCAGAACCAATTGAGCAGTTTTGAGGAGATATAACAAAGTAATGGAGGTACATAGAGAAGAAAGTGTATTATTCTCGAGGTTAGCATAACATACCATTTACAATCCTTATGTTCTGAAAATAATGTCAGCAAGATGGCGGCCGTTAGCTGCAACACACTGTTGGAGTCGTTCTCTGAAGTTTTCTACAGCACGTTCACACATACTGCGGGGTATGGCGTTAACTTCTTCAATAGTCCGCTCCCTTAGCTGTGGTAGGGTGTGAGGGCGACTTTTGAACACTTTCTTTCAGATGTCCCCAAAGAAAGAAGTCGCAAAAGCTCAAATCAGGTGACCGCGCAGGCCATCCTAAATCACCCCTTAGAGACAGCAGGCGTCCGGGAAACATGTTTCTCAAAACATTGAGTGAAATTCAGACTGTGTGAGCTGTAGCCCCATCCTGCTGAAACCACATGTCCCCCAAGCCTTCATTTTCAATAATCTCTTCCATTCTAGGTTGCATGAAATTTTGCAACATTGCAACATAGCCTTCGGCATTCACGGTCACGGTCACTCCGTCCTCCTCAAAGAAGTATGGGCCTATCACTCCAAATTTTGAGATTGCACACCAAACCGTAAGCTTAGGGGAATGTAGCGGTCTTTCCTGGATGATTTGGGTGTTATGTTCAGCCCAATAGCGGAAATTTTGCTTATTTACAGCCCCACAGAGGTGAAAATGTGCTTCATCACTACTGAAGAATGCTGCCTCGGGAACAATCTTTTCAAGCATGTTCTCACACAGATTTTGGCGATTGGCAAAGTCTGCTTGGTTCAGTTCTTGAGCCATCATCATTTTGTAAGGATGGAAATTCAAATCCGTAAGCAGAATCCTCCTCAAACTGCGTGAGGAGATTTGCAAAGCTACAGCATGCCTTCATCCAGAACGTCTTGGCGACTGGATGATTGCTGCTCTCACCCTCTCGACATTTTCTGGTGTTCTGATGGACCTGCGTCGGCCATGTGTATCTATTCTTAGTGTGCTACCAGTTGCCTCCAACTGCCTAACCCAGGACCGAATTGTGTTCGCCTGAGGAACAGCATTGTTGCGTGGAATATTGAACCGTCGCCGAAAAGCTCTCTGCGTTGCAATCACAGATTGATTGTTCTCAAAATATGCGCGCACAGCAAAACCACGATGTACTCCTGTCCACACCATGTCGGCTACTGAAATGGGGATGTCTGAGGAGGGCAACAACACCACCCTCCCCCCACTCCCCTCCCTTCCCCTCGAGCATTGACTCTAGTAAACTGCTCAATTGGTTCTGCCCCACCCTGTAGTACTAAGTATGAGTATTAATTGCGAAGACGACTCCACGTTAAGTTAGGAATAAATCGTTTACAACTTATGGGTGAAGGGGAAATCTTGCACACGTCCCGAGTAAGCTAGAGGTCCTATCACGCCTTGTATTTTATATATTCTTCTATCCGCAACACGTTTATTAGGCTTGAATCATGGACAAAGAAAGACTGATAAAAGACCAGAGAGTCTGGGAACATGTACATTAATGCCCAAATCTAATGCGGTATGGTTCTTTTTGCATCGTCCAACTTAAAGCTGCTGTAACTAGTACAAACAAACAATCATGATTAAGAAAATACTTAGTCCATAGTTATGGTTAAGGTTAATGCACAAATATATAATGTTTGGTAATGTGATACAGTTTTTATAATGAGTTTGCCTAAATAAATTCTTCCCATTTCTCAAGTTTCTAATCTCCCATCTCCTTCGCTTGTCGCATCGCATCGTCACTCACTCCAATTACACTCTGGGATCCTTTTTTGCTTTGCATTTCTTTCGAGGAACGTTTTGGGGACTTCACTCACTCAAATATTCTGTAACATGAGTTGGGCAAGAAAAAGTTTTGTTACTTTTACGTGAATAGTGAAGAAAATTTCATTTCTGCGTCATGGAAGAATGCGTGAAAGTATTGGGCTTGTCAATCTAGAAAATGGGCAGAGAGGATGGATGTTTATTTGCATTTTATATACATATACTTGCATGTTTCTTTGTAGTACGTAGGTTGGTGGGACGGGTAACGTTATACCCATATGTCGGCCACGTTCAACGAAAACAAAAAGGATTTGCTTGTGCTCACGCTTTTGTATTGTCATAGGTGCAAAATATGCAAAGCTACTAAAAAATACATCATGTTTGACGTTGAATATCCGGGAATGGTTTAATGTAGCTTGTTAATTTCTACCTGAATCAAAATGTTTTAAAGTAATTTAACCACTATTCAGTTAAAGATTATTTTGACAATTTTTACTATATTGCTCTGAGTAATTAATGTACGATTAGTCACCAAGCAGCGTATTGGAGAATCTATCAGTATTTATACGACACCCAGTGGATAACTATAAGTAACCTTACTTGAAACTGGGAAAATAGTTGTAAAGCAGCACTTCGACGCCCAAGATGTAAATTGAAAGTATTGCACAGCTGAAGACAAATACCGATACGAGTGACGTGTCATCCTGCTTTGTGCAGACCTAAGATCAGTGATTCCCAACCTTTATACCTGCAAGGAACCCCTGATACAATTTTTCATATCCTTGGGAACCTTTATCTACAGGCTATATATATATATATATAATATATATATATATATATATCATATATATAAATATATATATATATATTTATATACATACACACACACACACACACACACACACACACACATATATATATATATATATATATATATATATATATATATTACTTAATGTAATCATATAATATATACCACTGTTAATCGAGCTGTGTAAATTCTGATCAGCATCATTTGCAATACATATTTATTTCAAGACTTCTTGCGGAACCCCTGATGATGGAATGAGGAACCACAGGGTTCCAAGGAACCCTGGTTGGGGATCGCTGCCTTAGATGGATGTGGAGGCGAAGTTCTCCGGGGAGCAAATGACTGGGTTCACTTTTAACTAGAATGAGGTTCCCCAGACCTCCGAAAGAACAGATTCTCTAATGAATACTTTGTGTCGCGGCAGTCTTATCGACTTCTTGGAGCTTCCAGATTTCTTCGCTCTCACGGATCAGTCTCCAAATAGATTAGGTGTCAGTGAATAGACGTGCAGTTTATTTTTTAAATGCTACCCCTTGGAAGCAACAAAAGCATTAAATGGAAATTGGACGAAACTGATCAGAAAAAGAAAATACAGTTTAACTTTTCTTGTGTCACAGATGAAACAAACCCTGAAAGATTCAATTCCGTCTGCATACCTAATGAAATCTCGTGAATGTAATAATCCTTTCAGTTGAACAGATAATTCCAAGCAATGGTATAAATAAGACCTGACAGAGTTGCAATAAAATGAATATAGTTAAAATGAGATAGTTTTTGGTAACTTAATTTTGTTAGATTTTCTTTCTCTCACAGTTTGCTCAAATAAAGAATTCACACAATCTCTTCGAAAGCTCTCAAAGTAAATCGGCAACGTAGTCGATTTGATGTACGATATTTTATTAACAGAGAGAAGTAATTGGATTTTCTCAAGGTTAATCATTTCAACAAGAAATTTTAAGGACAATGTGGGAAGATCTTTCATAACTATAGGATTTTGTCCGTAAACGTGTAATATATTATAAGTCTTCTGGAAAAGAAAACTGTTGAGTAGGCTTTGTCCGTCTGTCCACACTTTCTTTTTTCCGCACTATTCTGTCTGCCCTCAGATCTTAACTGCTGAGGCTAGAGGGCTGCAAATTGTTACGTTGATCATCCACCCTCCACTCATCAAACATACCAAATTTCAGCCCTCTATTCTGAGGCTAATGTTAGCCATGATCGTTCGTCTGGCACCGCCATAAGTGCCAACAGCACAGGCCACTGCTGAGATCGGCGCATTTTTCACTTTTTAGTCATTGTTATAGAGTAGGAAATTAAAGTGAATAATCAAAGATTTTTTCAGCTTCACTTTGGCGCACTTGAAGGCTTAACTCGCATTCCTGAATAAGGCATTTGTTTTGCAGGACTTTGTGGTTCATGATATAGTCTTTATTCTAATTTTAGCTGACGGTCCCGAACCTTATTTCATGTAATTTATTACTTGGGTAAGAAAACAGATCTCGAAAAACAAAACAGTTGAGAAGAGAGAATAGAGAGAGAGTAGAGAGGCGAGAGAGAG
>NC_087205.1:75833821-75886321 GCF_015104395.2 Macrobrachium nipponense
CGAGAGAGAGATGAGAGAGGAAGAGAGAGATGAAGAGAGAGAGAGAGAGAGAGAGAGAGAGAGAGAGAGAGAGAGAGAGTCCTCATTCAAATGATAAAATAGAAAATCTGCTGAGCACCAAGCAGCAGAGATTGAAATATTGACAAGAAGGGAACTTAACCATTCAGTAGAAGACTTTTATGAATTGGGTCAAGATAATGGGAAAACTAATAAAAGAAAAAATAAATGAATTTCTAAAAGCCACGGGTTCTTAACAATTCCGACTTTAAAATTTATTTGATACCTTATATTAAATAGGCTACGATGCATTAGTCATGTAAAAGGAATTGCCTTTTAGTGCTATTATGTTACAGGAATCATTGGCCATGGATTTTTAACTGAAATTGTGCGATGCTTTCATTTTTGAAAATGAACGATTTCATTTATCAAAACTGAAAGCCACTTGTACGGTTAATATCTACTTTTTTTTTATTTGCCACCTTTACGCAGTCATTATCTGTTTTAAGTCATTTTTGGATTCTTTATTTTGTTATGAGCTGCCCATTTACTTCTCATGATGTAGACCATCAAGTTGATGTTTATGGCAGTCAGACATCCCGTTAATTCAAACGACTAATTCAGTGTCGGCTACGTCCATGAAAGGACTCTCCCCAAATATTTACTGTACAAGGAGTCCTCAGTCGTTGATATACTTTCTAGATCCGGTTCCTAAGGCTTTTGTAATTGCTGCTGTCTGGGATGGAATCCTGCATATGGAAACCTTAATTGATCGAATAGTGAATTCGCGCAAGGGCTTTCAATCAGGGCTTCACGATTGCCAGGAGTAGTGGTTCTTAACTGGTGGTCCATGGACCACTAGAAGTAGCGCCTTAATGGCGTGGTCGGCTTGTTCTTGGCCTGCCACCTTGATGGCCGCAAGTTAGATTCTCGGGCATTCCACTGAGGCGTCAGAGATGTGTATTTCTGGTGATAGAAGTTCACTCTCGACGTGGTTCGGAAGTCACGTAAAGCCGTTGGTCCCGTTGCTGAATAACCACTGGTTCCATGCAACGTAAAAACACCATACAAACAAACAACACATCACTAGCAGTCTTCGATGACATTTTAGGCAGTACACAGGACGTTAAATAAATATAGTAATAAGTTTTTGATTCATTAAAATTGCAATATGAACAATTTTATCCAGATTAATAATTAACAGTGCATTTGATTGTATCATTAGTAGTCTATCTCCAGGTTGTCATTCAAGTGTAATAAATATATTTAAGTCCACAGTGTTTATTGCCCATGGTTTATTTACCACTACTCTGAAAAGAAATCGTTCCTTATATCTTTTGTAATGGGCTGGTGGTCCACGACCTGAAAAGAGTTGAGAACGACTGTCCGAGAATATCCTGGCAGTAATCTGATTATTTTCTTGTATTTTTTTTCCTCATAAATTTGTTACATTCATACGTACTATCACTATGTATATTGAATGTGACGTAAGTGATTAATTGCGCAGTGAGGCTATTGCAGCTACCGTCGTAGCAAAATTAATTCCCTTTTAGTGCATTTTGCCTTGAACTGAACATAACTATTTAGTTGAATTATGGGTAGCAGGTACTCAATATTTTGGCGAGGGAATGGATACAAAGACATCCTGAGCTTCAGGCTGGAACCAGAATACTTCGTGAAAATATTTTTTTATTTTGACAAGAAATGTACGCAGTGTTAAGAAACACACAGAGTAACATTTATGTTAGACACTCCTGTTTTTGTCACTCTCCCCAATCACCTGTAGATGGGTCCAGCTAATTTATGGAGGCAATCTAATGAATATCCGCTGTTTTAAGATGGTGGGATAACTTTTTGATTATATATATGTATGTATGTATGTGTGTATATATATATATATATATAAATATATATATATATATATATATATATATGTGTGTGAGTGTATGTATGGATGTATGTATGTATGTTTGTTTGAATTGGATGCCGGTAAAATGTGAAGGTTTGAGAGAAAATCTATAGTGTTGTAGAAGGTGAACTTTAAAAAGTATACTGTTAGGTTAATAGGTTAGGAATGATAAAATTATGAACAGAAGTCATGATAACAGTTTATCTTTAATGATGTTTGGATAAGCACTAAGCTTTATTTGAGAACAGAAATGCTATTTCATACAGAAGGAGATCGAGAATCGAAGGAGAATAGACGACGATTACTTCATTAATTTCATAATGAACGATGTGGGAGCGTGCGCTTTGAACATTCAGTATGAATGAAAGTTCATTGGCTATTTCTCTTCAAATCCAGAAGTCGACAAGAGCGAAACAACTGAAAATTGTTGGATAGAAAGGAAAGAATTTAGGAATTCTTTTAATATAAATTTTTTACAACGTATCAGAGTGGCCAAAGACCTCTTATGCTCCCTTTCTAAAAGAGAGAGTAATTAGAGAAATATTCTCTAAGGGACCGAGTACAAAAAATAGCATTATGATTAAAAGGGCGTTCAGACCCTTTCCTTCAAGAAGGAGAGTCTTTAGACAGTGATTTCAATCTTGACTCACTCACCTCACACGTTTCATTACCTCATCCAACCACTTGTGATTTTCAATCTCTCATTCTAGCAACCTGCACCTTGAATCATACCCTCCTAACTCGTCCCTCTTGGGGAAGAGGGTGTGGGGAAAGTGTCGTCATGTCCTCACTTGGTGCACTGTAGTAATTGCTAAATGGTGTTTGCATTTTTAGCCTCTTACTTTACCTCCATTCCCGTTTCCTTCTTTTGAGTCTTTATGTTTAACTTCTCTAATTGCTACTTCCTAGCTTTCTCCTCTTTCCATTCAGATCTTTGTACATTATTTCCTTTATTTTTCTGGATTTCTGTAGCTATAGCATGCTGTCCAACTACTTCAACTCACCCCCTTTTCACTGCTTCGGATTTTGCATCCACATGGACTTGTTCTAATGCTGCGTCATTAGCATCAACCCATTTTGATCCATTTACTCCCTATATGCCCTTTTCACTTCATTATTATAAAACTCATTTTCCTGCTTATTGTCAGAACCACATTTTCAGCCTCTGCTTACCATCTCGAGTTTCTATCAGTCTTAACAAACTTTTACGTCAACAAAAGAACCATGAGCTATATCTCCAACCACTCACGTTCTTACCTAAAAAGTTGCTCCTCCATGTACTCTGTACATATGCTATAAGGAAATCTGTCCTTCACACTTTCTTTGTGCCCAAATATACTTAAGGACATCGTTCTTTGAACACCAGGTATTCCCGACAATAAAGCTCAATTCCAAACAGTTTTCCACAGTACAGTACTTTCAGGATTTTCATTTACTCCGAGAACGCTCGGATCTGTCAACCACGCAATCCCTTTCTTTGAGACCTACTCTATATATATATAAATGTATATATAAATATATATATATATATATATATATATATATATATATATATATATATATATATATATATATAAAAGGCACGGTAGTGAATTGTTAATCTCAGCTCTTTCTGGTTAGAGACAAGTCGGTTAGAGAAAAGTGCTGGTTTCCTCGAAGATGCTGAAATGAAAAACAGTCAGGAAAGATGACCAATGCACTTTGAGGTTGATGACGCCTCAAAGATCACAAGCTTCGAGCATGGGGCACCCGTGTTAGCTGGGTGCAACATAGGGTGTGTCTGTGTGTGTTCGTAACGAACAGTATATTACTTTTATTATGGGGGGATAAGTGCTAAGAGGGAGGACTCACTGATTGCTTGTGACAGAGTGTGGAACACGTCTGGAAGAGGTGCAGACCCATCGAATAAGGTAACGTAAGAAAGAGCTTTGAAAAAGTTAACCTTTGAAGTAATAATTATTGGGTCTGGAGAAAGAGAAGTGTGGTGCGGTACACATTCTTTTTGATTAACTTTCATGGTTAAGGCGGTGTTATAATTGTGGTCTCTTTATTTCAGATGGATTCGAAGTCACCATATAGAAAAATGGATTCTCTAAGACTTCTATTGACTTATTAAATGTTATGATTAGTCGAACATAATGAGATAAGAGGGGGTACTTACTTGAGAGGAAATGATAATTTAACGTTTTTTTGGGGTGAGAGTTAATTCATTTTATTCCATTTTATTAATTGATTTTATTCCATTTTAATATTAGCTAATTTGGGAAATAAAAAGTCTATTTTTTAACTTCCGGAGCTTATTTACCTAGTTTCTTTTCAGCCAACTCCCCAGAATGTTCTGCAAAGGAGAGAGGGTAGGTGTAGTTGCCAAGTAGCAGTTTGTTTCATTTTGTTTAAACGAGTGTCCTTTGGCCCTAAAAACCCGTTTAAGAGATAGGTGGCAGCGGTTAAAAGGTTTATTAATGCCAAAGGTAGCGCCTCGAAAGAGACTATATAGATTAGGCATATTTTGGGGAGAGTGTTTGTAATTATGTATCGGGCAACTTGCTTTATTGCTGAATTAAGGAGATTTAGATGCAAGGGAAGGTACCTAGTGTGGGGCTGCGGGCAGTCTTCCTAGCCGTGGTTTAATGTAAACACGTATTTCTGTGTTATAGGGGGTGGTAAAGTGAATTTATGTCGTAACGGGAATGAATTACACACGGTTGCAATGTGTGGACAAGTACCGACTTTGGTTCTATGAAGACGTGAGTGTATAATTTTTTGTTTCCTTTCTTTTTTTCTCTCTCTTTTTATTGGTGTTAATTTACTGAAAAGTGTGCGTTATTTTGATGCCCCTTGAGATTCGGTGGACGTTAGTAAAATTGTGGTATTAAAATACAGGCGGAAAGTGGTATTGTGAGTTTCGTTTTTATGCTTGGCATGAGAGAGAAGAGACGAGAGGGAGAGAGAACATGGGATCGAGGAGAAGAGAGAGAGCAGAGTGGAGAGAGGACCGGAGGCGAGAGGAGTAAGAGAACGCGAGACTGAGCGGCAGCCCAAGTGAAGAGATGCTGATTCAAGCGGTTTAAGGGTTCGATATACGTTTTCTCTCGAACTGATTTTCTTCCCGTTTTTTTTGTTCCCGTTGTGACCTTTTATTACAGATGACAGCTGATTAACTTAAACCTGAGCAGTGGCGAGTTCCTATAGCGGTTTGTTGGGCGTGGTGCATGTTTATGTTATCTTTTATTGGTTGATGATTATTATTAATTTTTTGGGGTTGGGGTCTGTGTGCATAATATATCAATGTTACTGAGGTCGGGGCGGATCCTGAAGTATAAGGGTTTTCATAAAGAAATCAAAATGGCTGATGCAAGTGGGAACCACACTCTGGTTCACAGGATAACAAGTGTAAGTTGGGTGTCAGCCCGTTCCATGGCATTTTGGACGGCGTTCTTTCCCAACCAGTGCAAATTTTTATTGAGGGGGTGAATAACTATTTAAACGCCAAGGGAATTAAAGTTGATATAGAGGCATTCACAGAGGCAAAAGCCTCGTTAGATTTCAATAAAGGTGATCTATCCTAGAGGTGTAGGAGTTTTCAGTATACAAAGTGTTGGTCATGGACCAAGTTGCAAGCATCTTTAAGAGTGGCTCATGGCTCAAAGGAACATGGTGATATGGTAAGAGATTTAAGAGGGCTGTACAAAATCCGGAAAGGCACAACAAGCCATATTGAGCACAGCTCAAAACTTTTTGACTCAGTGGTAGAATGGATACAGAAATTGAAAAACTCCAAATGGGTTAATGGGAATAATGTCTCACTCGACAATTTATATAAATTGATACATTTTGCGATGCTGTTACATGTCATACCAGACACAATAGTGGACTGTTTTGATGACAAGATTGGACCTACATCAAATGAAGAACTAATTTATGCCCAAATTCAGAAACATATGTCCAAATGTCCCATGGTGGATAGTACATTTTTTAATGGGACCAGTCCGAGAAATACGGTGCAAAGAGACACAATTTCTTTTCCCCCATTTGTGTGCAAAAGTAGAATATAAAAGAAGATTGATCGATCAAAGGCAACAGCAATTGCGTTGCTACAATTGTAATAAACCAGGGCACACAAAGAAAGTATGTAGAGTCAAATATTGTGGAATGCTTGTCCGTCTCAGATGCGGAAAGATGTGAGACCTACACCTCAAAAGTCCGGGAGTTATAATACAAGAACTTCCCAGGCAGGTCACTTAGAGGGCAAAAGGATTGGTAAAATTTTTGGAAAGCCGATCAACAAAAAGGATACAGATGATTTGTATGTGCCATTGTGGTCTCATGGGGGACACCCCAGAGCCCAGGCCTATATTATGTGGAACAGTGGAGGATGTGGATATCCTGATCTCAAGTTATGCTAGTTACTAGCGATTCTATACAATTGGATATGAGTCTCATAGAGCAAAGGCAGGATGAAG
Source organism: Macrobrachium nipponense (assembly GCF_015104395.2). NCBI lineage: Eukaryota > Metazoa > Arthropoda > Malacostraca > Decapoda > Palaemonidae > Macrobrachium > Macrobrachium nipponense. Next base: position 75,840,191 of record NC_087205.1, read on the forward strand.
ATGAAATTTTGGCAGTCGCAAAAGCGTTTCTTATAAGGGAATTATTCAGGAAACATTATAAGTTACCTTTTTCGAGTTTAGAATTAGAAGGTAATCTGTTGGTCAGGAAAATTAAATATAAGTTAAGGACTAGTGAGAGTAAAGGATCATAATTCCAAAAGTCCTAATTCCAGTGGTTTTGGGTATAGTACATTGCAGGTTCGGTAGTCCACACTTGGGGATAGAAAAAACGTATTATGAGGTGCGTGCTAAATATATTAAAGATTTGATGATCCCTGGCAGTATTTGTTTATTGGGGCTGAACTTTTTGTAGCTATTTTGGTGGTAAATTTTTGGGGCTGAATTTTTTGTGGCTATTTTGGATGTAAATTTTTTGTGGTTATAATTTTTGGTGGTGATCTGTGGTTTTACGAGCCAAAGAGGTGGGAATTGTGGTTCTTTTGGTACTATGGCTCTTGGGGGTGGGTGGCACTACTGCATTGTGTTTTTATGGGTCCTTATGAAGGTGTTGTATTTTTATATTCACCAGTGGTTATATTTGGCGGTATATAATTGTTGAGTTGTGGTTTTCTGTGGTTTATATCCCAACTAGGTGTTTATTGCGGTTTTATATACATGTGCCAGTATCATGAATTAGTTAAGTTTTCGAGGACAATATTTGGGTACCTTTGAGGATGTCCTAGGGATAATTTTTGAGGAATATGGTTCTATAGCATCAGTAAAGATTTTTGGGCCATAGTGCAATTTGACCACATGATGTACACACAGGTGGCTTATTGCTGACAATGCTGTGATGAGACCAGTTGCTGATATGTTCTTTCGGAGTTAATTACTCAGAGGTTTGCACCATTTTCAGGGATGTCGCTGATGACGTTCCTTGGGGAAGAATGTAAGGGGTCAATTCAGGTCCATAGGATATGTTGCGGCAACAATTTCCGTAATGATACATACTGCATTTTATATGGAAAAGCGCTGAATTATATATTGTTTTTTTTTCTCCTTATACATTTTGTAATGGGAAAGTTGAATTTTTTTTTTTTTCTTACAAGGGAAACTTGTAATCGGGGTTAAGCTTTACATAGCATTTCTATTATAGAAAGAAGGTAGAATTTGTCTTGGTATATGTGAGATAGAAGGGATATTCAGCCTTATATTTGATGGAGGTTAACTGTATAAACATTACAGGGGTTTTGCTGTATAGGCATTTTGGGGGTTTTTGATAGTATATTTGTTAGATATAGGATTAGTTACGAGGATTCAGTGGGTAAAGATCATATTTTATTTTAGTGAGGAGTTTTTAATAACTGACTATGAGATTGGGTATATTAGTTGATGATGGATTCGTGTGCTAAAGCAAGGCTTTAGTTGTTCTATGATCATGTAGATTTTTTAAATATGGACACACAATGACTTTAGAGAATTCCCAACTTCATGCGAGGGTGACGATGGATTCAACACCAGAGGTCAGGTCTTCACATGAGCGACAATGTTACAGGTCGCCTTTGCAATGGATGAGATGTCGTCGGTGGATCGTCTCAGGATACATTTTGGGACAAATCAGGAGTTTACAATTTTCTACGAGGCGGATGCGAGATGCACTTGCATGGAAGTCACGGGATATTTCAAGTTGACAACGAGGTGGCGGTTACAATTCCTTCATCGGAAGACGTCGAATCTACAGTTCAGCAACAAGGGTGTTAGGATACACCTACAGGGGTCGCAGACGCTGAATAATGGTGCACGTTGAGTTGTTTCAAGATGGTTCACGCGCTCAGCAGGGATCTACAATTATTCGACAAAGGTGTTCATGAAACACTAACATGGGACCACGAGGCGGTTAAAGTTCTGCCTACATTGGAGACGGTTACGGTTCCACCGCTAGAGGATAATGATGGGGATGTATTCTTCTTCGACGAATGCTACACAGTTCCAGTGATTGCGGTTATGGTAGCCATAATGATGTGCACAATCTATGTTGTAGGAGTTATCAAACTCTTGTGCAACCAACGGAGTACGAGGGTCCCAGCAACGGAAGTAGCTCTAAATCATGTGGCAAACATTATGAACCAGTATATACCAGTAGCCGATGTGGTGTGTGACAGGAGCGCACAAAAGACATAGGTGGCCGAGCCATCTTAAAGGCACGGTAGTGAAATGTTAATCTCAGCTCTTTCCGGTTAGAGACAAGTCGGTTAGAGACAAGCGCTGGATTCCTCGAAGGTGCTGAAATGAAAAACAGTCAGGAAAGATGACCAATGCACTTTGAGGTCAATGACGCCTCGAAGATCACAAGTTTAGTGCATGGGGCACTCATGTTTGCTGGGTGCAACATAGGGTGTGTCTGTGTGTGTTCGTAACAAACGGTATATGACTTTTGTTAATGCTAAGAGGAAGGACTCACTGATTGCTTGTGACAGAGTGTGGAACACGCCTGGAAGAGGTGTTGCGAGGTATTGCAGACCCATCGAATAAGGTAACGTAAGAAAGAACTTTGAAAAAGTTAACCTTTGAAGTAATAATTATTGGGTCTGGAGAAAGAGAAGTGTGGTGTGGTACACATTCTTTTTGATTAACTTTCATGGTTAAGGCGGTGTTATAATTGTGGTTTCTTTATTTCAGATGGATTCGAAGTCACCATATAGAAAAATGGATTCTCTAAGACTTCCATTGACTTATTGAAATGTTATGATTAGTGGGACATAATGAAATAAGAGGGGGTACTTCCTTAAATATGATTTTGAGAGGAAACGATAGTTTAACGTTTTTTTTGGGTGAGAGTTAATTCCTTTTATTCCATTTTATTAATTGATTTTATTCCATTATAATGTTAGCTAATTTGGGAAATAAAAAGTCTATTTTTGTAACTTCGGGAGCTTATTTGCCTAGTTTGCTTTTCAGCCAACTCCCCAGAATGTAGGGTAGGTGTCGTTGCCAAGTAGCAGTTTGTTTCATTTTGTTTAAACGAGTGTCATTTTGCCTTAAAAACCCGTTTAATATATATATATATATATATATTATATATATGAAAATGCTGAAAATACTGTATTGTGGAAAACTGTTTGGAATTGAGCTTTATTGTCGGAGATACATGGTGCTCAAAGAACGTTCCAGTAGAATTGTGTTCTGGAAATCAAGTGGATTATTGAAAACATTGCAAAGAATTGTTTGTGAGCTGAACCGGCATCATGATTATAATAGATTTCAGAGCTCTTCAATTTAATTTTCAAATACGAACAAAGGCTACAGCTTGTGTACTCCTTAGTTGAGGTGTCGTGTTGGTCATTTTCATTTATATAGACCGGTGGTTAGATGAATAGTTGTGTTTGAAAACAAACTCTGAAAGAATTTTTTAAGACGGGAATTAATTTTCACTACGTAACGAACATAAATTATCCTTTCTCCAGACACGAGTATGTGGGCTGCAGGGTAAATTTTTATCATGGGTATTTGAAAACATAATCCCGCTTCAAGGCAATTACTGATGAAAGCGAGGGATCTCTCTGCTTTGTAGTTTTTGATGTTCATGTTTCATACCGGTCTCCCATCTGATTAAAAGGTTAATGCTTAAGCTTTTTAAAATCTCTCTCTCTCTCTCTCTCTCTCTCTCTCTCTCTCTCTCTCTCTCTCTCTCTCTCTCTCTCTCTCTCTCTCTCTCAAAAATTATACAAGTATTTATCATCACCTTCAAGACATTGTTCTGCACCATTGTAAAGATCCGTCCAATCCGATCAAATAATGCTTCAGTCTTCCATTTGAGAATTCAGAATCTATTCAGGAATGATAAAATGAGGACCCAACGTTTAAAAATTGCAATAACATCCTTTGTAAAATTGGTAACAACAAGCGAACATTTGACTGGGCAAAGAATTACTTCGCTAATGAGGCAACTTTTACACGTTTGGCAGAAAGAGTTTTTCATTTAGATCCTAGGAACATATCTCACATAAATGAAGTGGGTTCATTTATGTTACTAAAAAAGTCTTTTTCGGTGGTAAAACGAGAGGTACAAGGAGATATGTTCTCGGAACTTTTCTTTGAGATTTTAGTTTGAGGACAAAAATTCAAATCAGATGTGTGAGAAGTATTGAGATGGATAAACAACTCTTTAAAAATCGTCAATGAAATCAAATTTTTTTAAGGAAAGATTATTATTATTATTATTATTATTATTATTATTATTATTATTATTATTATTATTATTATTATTATTATTATATTATTATTATTAATTAATAATAATAATAATAATAATAATAATAATAATAATAATAATAATAATAATAATAATAATAACAACAAGATCTGAAAATAGAAATAAGAAGGATATGGGATATGCCAGTGGAAATCGTACCCATAATCATAGGAGCACTAGGCGCGATCCCAAGATCCCTGAAAAGGAATCTAGAAAAACTAGACGCTGAAGAAGCTCCAGGACTCATGCAGAAGAGTGTGATCCTAGAAACGGCGCACATAGTAAGAAAAGTGATGAACTCCTAAGGAGGCAGGATGCAACCCGGAACCCCACACTATAAATACCACCCAGTCGAATTGGAGGACTGTGATAGAGCAAAAAAAAAAAAAAAAAAAAAAAAATAATAATATTATTAACCAAACAAAAACTTCTTTTATTTTTCTTCTGAACGATTGAAAAAGAAACCCACAAAATCACTTTGTAACTTGTTTACTTCTAAGTATTTACATTTAGTTTTACTACACACTCGAGTACTTTCAGGCCCTATCTGTGGCCCATTTTCAAGAGATGTTTGGGATGTTAGCCTGGGTCAAGGCCCAGCAGTCTTCTGGAACTTCTTCGTGAGCAGTCAACGAGAAGAAGTTCCAGAAGACTGCTGGGCCTTGACCCAGGCTAACATCCCAAACATCTCTTGAAAATGGGCCACAGGTAGGGCCTGAAAGTACTCGAGTGTGTAGTAAAACTAAATGTAAATACTTAGAAGTAAACAAGTTACAAAGTGATTTTGTGGGTTTCTTTTTCAATATTATTATTATTATTATTATTATTATTATTATTATTATTATTATTATTATTATTGCAAAAATGCACAAATAGGATGTGGAGGAAAAGTGATCATCAAGTAATTCAGATTTAATTGTGAAGAAAACTTTTGGAAACTTTTCTGACTTAATAAGATTTCCTCCCAAATTTCTCAAAGTTATTCAGTAAACAAAATTCACGTACTCTTAAAAAGTGGTTTTAAAATAAATATTGGTGAATCAATGGCGAACTTTGCAATTAAATCACCTCCAGTTTTGAACGAATAGGAAATCCGCGGCGATTTGCCACTCTATTGATTATTATTGTTATTCACCAAAATGCACCTGGTATCCAGATAAAAGGGCAGAGAATAGACGATTCTTCTTCTGTTCTTTGCCCCTTTGATCTAGATACTATACTCTGTTTTTTTCCATCTGTCCACCCGCCTGTGGTGTTTGTGTATGGTAACACTGCGTCCCCGGGCTTTAGATAGTTACGCTATGTGTAAGTTTTAGGTAAATAAAAGGATATTTGGGTGTACATTTGTAACTTAAAAGTGTTTTAATAATTAACTGTATGCGAATTACACCGTTAACATTCGAAATAGGTTATTATTATAATTGTTGAATGTAAGCTGAATGTAACTATCGAAAGCCTGGGACGCAGTGTTACCATACGCAAACACCACAGGCGGGTGGACAGATGGAAAAAACCGAGTATAGGTACATTTTTTAATCCTTTTTGTTACTGTTTGCACTGAGCTGTGTATATTCCAGTAAGGACACTCGTTGCTAGAGCAGCCTGTATTTCGGATTCCTTTGTGCTGTGAGATTTTACAGGCTTCCAAATAGTAATTTTACAATGGTGTACTAACATCTAGCTAGTCAGAAATGGGGAAAAAGAAATGTAGAATAGACTTTAGTAAAATTTAAAAGAAAGCCGGAGGAATAACACTGAAATAAGTTGGCCATCGTTGTAGTACAAACATTAAAGATATTTTGTTTGCTGCACTCCGGAGATGATAGCATATGTTGTGCATATCTCCTAGAATCTACGTCCAATGCAAGTCTTGTGTAGGGCCCAGGCAACATTGAGACGGTGAGGGTCGCATGTGCAAACTTCTGTATTTTAGGGAAGAGGCTCGAGATTGGACCAAGAAATCAGGTGTGTCCTCTTCAAGGAGGCGTGTGTTTGGAGTCTCCATTCGTTTTAGAAGCAGTTGAGGCCTAGATTTCATTCCCAACAAAAATAATTCCACAGAAGAAGATTTTTCTAAATTACAAAAAAAGTTGGGTAACTTGTTTACCATTTTCATATGGTTGGCATAAGGTAGGGAAATAATTATGTGTAGTATGGCACAAGTGTCGTGTTGAGTAAAATGATAAAATTCCGGTTCTCTTTCCTTCACAGCAATAAATTCAGACTTTAGCTTTGTAACCTTGCTCAAGCCTCGAATAAAAGAGAACCTTACAAGTTTCATGAAAAGATGAAATATAATTTAAAAACGCAGTAAGCAAAAAATACCGAAAGATATATCGCATATTTGTTGTCTTCCGTGTCTGCAATGTTAGCTACAGCTATTCTCTCTCTCTCTCTCTCTCTCTCTCTCTCTCTTAGTAGATTTCCTTACATAATTGAAAATAAAAGAACCCAAGTGAATTTTAGCTCCCTGTCACAGAAAGATCTGGTCGTTTGTTCTCCGGGAGCTTTGTATCCTAATCTTAGGATTACAGGGCACAGGAGGACGCATTTCTTGTCCATCGTACGCTTTTTCGACGAAGGATTCTTCTCCTTCTCTGAGGTTTTAATTTTATTTTTACTTGTAATGGTATGATCGAAATATTATGCAAATTGCCCTTTCTTAGCATTGGGGTTACATAGCTTGTGATTGGTATACGGTAGGCTGATCAATGATAGATAATTGATACCGGGCTCCTTGACTGATGATGAGTAATTAATGTGTTTGCGCCATAGGCTGAGAATTATCGTTAGGCGTATGCTGAGAAGCTTCTGTGGGTTTTTCACTGATTTCATTATCGTATATTGTTCCGAAGAACAGATTCAGTAACTGTTGAATGCTACTAAAGCCTGACTTGTATGTGTATATTTGAAGATGTGCTGAATTTTCATTGGTAATTCCATTGTTATTATTAACTTGCAAAGCATGTTTCCACAGAACATGCCTTCCGTATGTGACAAAGTAAACAGAGCCTAGTAAAGACATACACAATAAATTGCAGATGGGCGTACTAAAATGAATATGACGAGAGAATCATGAAAGAAGGAAATACTGTTTCCAAAGAAGCAACAGTTGAGAAATGGATAATATAAAATAAGACTAATTGGTCCTCCATCAATCTGTATTGCTTATGAAGAGGCCCAGATTTTGTTCTCTAGAAGAGAAATATTGAACTGTCACAAGGATTTATGGCAGAGTACCTGTGGAGTTTTGGAGGGTTACTGAATTAATGCACGAATCTACTTATTTCTTTAAGCTTTCGGGAAATGTAATGTCGTAGGCGTCAAATCCAAGAATTTAGATATTTTGTGCTTGGGAGTTGCTTTTAAAATTTATTATTATTATTATTATTATTATTATTATTATTATTATTATTATTATTATTGTTGTTGTTGTTGTTGTTGTTGTTGTTGTTTTGTTGTTGTTGTTGTTGTTTCTCCTCTGCTCTGCTACACTCCGACTTTGGGAGGTGAGATCTTGCTAGCGCTTAGGGAGACAAATAACAAAATTGCTTTTATTCTCAGCCTTTTGGCACCAAAACACTTCACGTGATTTTGGATATAACTGATCTCCTCTTGCTAATACTGGCAACTTATCTCTTTGATTAAGTGCTAGTTATCAAACATTTGTGAGAGAATGAATAACCCATGAAATTATTATCCTTCAAAACATTTTCTAAGTAAATTATGCTATTTCAATAAAGGTTTTTATAAGTTAGCGATCGAGTAGAATACTATTTAGAGGATCGCGAGTTTGCAAATATTAGTTACGGAAATATTATCTGGGTCAGTTAAAATTTGCAAGTAGGCTGCATAAACTTGAAAATGCCAGAGATGAATGAACATGTCAACTTCTTAGAAGGGTAAAATAATTCAAAAATTTTATTTATAATATAATGACTAAATTTTTGGTTGACAGTTATCTTTAAAATGTTACTGATTTCATGAGTGACAAATTTGTATCTTTGAGATAATATATGAGATCTGTTTTAATATTTAACATGATCATACTTCTAATATTTAGCTGACTAACATAAGCAGACATCAGCTTCTGAATAATAAATCGCAGAGAAACGCTATCAACCTACAAACTTTGAGATATCCGGTAGAAAAAGAACGTGTCTAGTAAACTTTCGTGAATTTCACATGAAATATAAACAATTTTAACAACCATTCATTTGCAACAGGTGTATACGACAATCAAGAAAAATAAAATACAATTTCAAAGAAATAAAGACTATTGCATATATCGATATTTGGTACAAAAATATGACTGTTCAGTGCCGCATGACAGAAGAAGAAGAAGAAGAAGTTGCCAGTATTGGCAAGAGGAGATGAGTAATATCCGAAATCACGTAGCTGTTTTGGGACCAAAAGGTTGAGAATAAAAGCAATTTTGTGAGTGCAGCTTTGTTAAGTGTCTCCCTAAGCATTGTCAAGACCTCGCCTTCCAAACTCGGAGAGCGTAGCAGAGCAGAGGAGGAGAAACACATACTTGCTTTTATGTTAATCAGAGATCTTTGATAATCAATGACTTAAGCTTTTTAATTTCCATAATTAATTACTTAAGCTTTGTAATTTCCATAATCAATGACTTAAGCTTTGTGATTTCCATAATCAATGACTTAAGCTTTGTAATTTCCATAATCAATGACTTAAGCTTTGCAATTTCCATTTTGCTCCTCAGTTTCGTATATTGTATATGATTGTCTTCCCCTACACAATCGCGCCATCTCTTTCTTGGTCTTCCCTTTTTCCTTCTACCCGGCACTTCCATTTCCATCGTATGTCTTCCAACATGATGTTCCTCTCTTCGTAACAGGTGTCCATACCATCGAAGCCTTCCCTCCTGTATTTCCTTTGATATTTCAGCTACCTTTGTTGATCCTCTTATATACTCATTTCTAATCCTATCTTCCCTTGTTACTCCCGACATTCAAGTGAGAATGTTGAGATGGATGTCGGGAGTAACAAGGGAAGATAGGATTAGAAATGAGTATATAAGAGGATCGACAAACGTAGTTGAAATATCAAAGAAAATACAGGAGGGAAGGCCCCGATGGCATGGACACCTGTCACGAAGAGAGGAACATCATGTTGGAAGACAAGTTGGAAATGGAAGTGCGGAGTAGAAGGAAGAAGGGAAGACCAAGAAAGAGATGGCGTGATTGTGTAGGGGAAGATATGTTTTGGAAAGGCATTAACGAGAACGATGGGTGGATGGATTATGGAATTTAGGGCATAGCCCAAGCGCTGGGACCTATAAGATCATTCAGCGCTGAAATGAAAGTATGGCTAGGTGGAAAAATGAGAAATGAAATGAAAATGATAAACTGATGACAATCCTGCACTTGAACAGGACTGTACATCAGCAAAGGCCGATCATCCAAAGTTATGAAAGATCGTTTTGGCCAGGGGGCCATAACGAGAACGATGCACAGGACAGAAATCGATGGAGACGACTCATTCACAACGGCGACCCCATATAAAAATGGGTTAAAGCTGGGAAGAAGAAGAAGAAGATTGTTTTTTGAGAGTAAAAAGAAATTTGCATTTGACGATTTTATGAATAAGATAATTCGATTGGATTCGTACTATCGGCGTTTTGCATTTACAGTGTATGCGTTCCAGAATATTTTTAGAAATGAAGCAGTGGCCACGTAAGTGGAAGATGAATTTTTGAGTGATATATATAATATATATATTATATATTATATATATACGAGTATATATAATATATATATATATTATATATATATATATATATATATATATCTTTTAAAGTTTCTTTAAACTGTAGATATGTACTATAATATATAGATAGAATATATATATATATATATATATATATATATATATATATATATATATATATAGATATATATATTTATATATACACACACACAATATACATATATTTATATATATATATATATATATATATATATATATATATACGTATATATATATACACAATATATATATATATATAATATCATATATATATATATATATATATATATATATATATATATATATATATATATATATATATATACGTATATATATATATATATATATATATATATATATATATATATATATATATATATATACATTCGCAATAGTCAAATGGAAGATTATCTGTATTATCTGGCCTATCTTCAGACTTATTAAACATCCACAGAAGAATGAAAACTTGAGAAGTGTGAGATACTCGGTGCAATGCAGGATCTTTCTCAGCCTTGAGGGATATTCCTCAGCCTTTCGACAATGCTGAGGCAATATGTCACCTTCTTACGTCTACCAGAACTTTAGGATGCAAAGCTGAATCCTGGAAATGGCCGTCTCCCTTTCATTGTCCCCCTTCCAGTTGTCTTCTCCTTGTGCCAAGGAGGAATCATTTAATCAAGGCAGCTCTCCGCTCTCCTTCTCTGCATACAAAGAGCTCTGCTGCAGAGGATGAGATGCTGCTCCTCCTCTCTGCTTTCCTTACAAGGGAAACCTCCTCTGCGTCCGCCGAGGTTGTCACTCTCGGGGTTGACGGCTAAAAGCCAGCTCCTAGTGACAGTTTGTCCTCCTTTCGCCTTCGGTTTCAGAGGGTCCAAAATTTAACGGTAAATTCAGTCCTCATGCTGATCTAAAGATAAGGTAGCGCTTTGGAGCATGGGAAATGATTTCGGTCAAATGATTTAAAACTTCTAGAATAGTATTGTTATACAGTGGTTTTTTGTCTAAAATATTCTTGGATATGCGTGTATTTTGTTAGTATTGTTTATTCACCGGATATCAGAGTCACTAGATTCAGACTCTTAAAAACATTTCATAGTATGGTTTTCAGATTTAAGCGTTGACAGTAACCCCGAGCTAGAGTATTGCTACTTTGTATGGTGTTTTAACGTTGCATGGAACCAGTGGTTATTCAGCAACGGGACCAACGGCTTTATGTGACTTCCGAACCACGTCGAGGGTGAACTTCTATTACCAGAAATACACATCTCACACACCTCAATGGAATGCCTGAGAATCGAACTGGCGGCCACCGAGATGGCTTGCTAAGACCATATCGATCACGCCACTGAGGCACCGAGCATTGGTACTGGATTTCTTCAGGAAGAATGCAGAAACTGGTACCTCGTTTCAGCTTTATCTAGCAACTGATTGTTTGTACCAAACTAGCACAATCATTAGTGACCTGTTATAGTTAAATGTTTGTCACCTTTTCATATTCGACTGCGTTCAAAATGAAAAGTAAAAGGAAAGATTATATTTGATGAGTCAGTGTACGGCAGCAGATATTAGAAATCGGGCTATTTGAGAATGTTTGATCAGCCAGTAGACTATAGACAGAAAATTAATGCAGAATTTGGGGATTTGAGAAGACAGCCGCAGCACTGCAGCAGTCATTTGTGTCGAGGAAAATCAAATGATTTGCATTTTTTATTCAAGTTTCTAAAAGGTCACTAAACTAATCAGGGAGATCTTGGCATTGCATCTTTATTTTTTTAGCTGTATATTCATCATCTATAATTTCAAACTACGATATATTATTGAATTATAAAAATCGTGAAGTCATGCGTGAATTGTGATAAAGAGATTCACCACAGCTTACCCCTCGAGATTCTGATGACACTGCCGCGTCATGGGGTTTTGAGACCTTTATATATATATATATATATATATATATATATATATGATATATATATATATATAAATATATATATATATATATATCCCACGATTCCAAACAAGGAACTTTCAAGGTGAGATCACGAGATGCTTCATGTATGTGAAGATAGAATGTGCTGAGCATATAATCGAGATACATATAAAATATACTGTATAATGTATACTGTATATATATATAACATATATATATATATCATTATATTATATATATATATATATATATATTATATATATATATAATGCATACCCTAATAAGTTTAGTTTTTCCTCACAACTTACCAAAGTTTATTTGTTTTAGTTAAATTTATATGTTTGTATATGTAATTTTATGAATGCTAATGTTTTTCACTATAGGATAACAAGAACACACCTCTCTCTCTCTCTCTCTCTCTCTCTCGCTCCTCTCTCTCTCATCTCGTCTCTCTCTCTCTGATACGCCAGAAAAAACTGAATACCCCTCTATCTTCTATGGCGAGACTATTGAACAATTGATGATTCAAAAGAATCTTCAAACAGGCCATCTCTTTGTCCAGCACTAAAAGCAGGCCCTCCCCCTTCCTCTCCCCCCCAAAAAAGCTTTTATCTTTAAAATCATACTTTTTTTCCAAGAAAATGGTTACGCTGAATTTAATATGGGCGTTAAGAAAATATTTAAGCATGGCAGCCAACAAAAAAATATAAGATATGGAGGGAAATGTAAAAAATGGTTATGTTTTCTATAAATTTAATTGAAATATGAAATATCCACCAAAATGTTTAGTAACTTTAAACATTGACTGCTGCTCTCCAAACTATGTGAACCCCCTCTCGTGGATGGACAGAGGGGAAGTACAAGGGGTTCTACGTCCCACATAACCAACGTCTACCAGATAGAACCTGCAATCAATTTAAATTTTGTCAAAAACTAACCATTGAATTTGAAATTTACGTGGAATTTCACAGTAAAATTATAGAAAATATTTTAACCAAATTAATCGGGAAAATTCCACTATAAACATTGAAAAAAAAAAAAACGCACGAAAAGTGACAAAAAAATTAAAAACGTCTTTTCAAGGATTTATATTGAATAGGGTCAGAAGAGGAGACTTAAGTTTTATGCTTAAAGTGCTGAAAACCAATATCAGCCCAAGTTATGTACTTATAAGAGAGGGTTGACAAACCTTAGTATGACAGCGGTCTCCTCAAAATGTTGACGATAATTGCAGCTGCAGGTAAATCCCAGGTGAACAGAGGCTCAGGGGGCGGACGGCGCTATGACTAATCCATTATTATATCCATACGGTGCACGAATAAATAACATTCTCACTGATGCCTGCTAGAAAACTACTGACCGACGTAAAGCCGACATCGATCGCTGGTGACTATGCCGAAACTCGATGAATACTGCTTTCCAAAGATTTTTCTTCGGCCGTCTTCTATTTGCCTAAAACAGTGTAAACTGGCGTCAGATTACCGAGGGATTTCAGTCGTTTGTAGGACCCTTCAAGGTTGTCAACCCATTATTTACGTTAATTGCTTATTACAGTTTATTTTTCTTTGCATAGCTAATTTGTATAGTATAAACTTAAAAGGTCGTCATCCTTTTAAATGAAATTGCGAGACAATTTTAAATAACAGCCTCATGAATATTTAGCAATTATATATGACTAATTTAAATATAAAAAAATGTGGGTACCTTTTTACACAATTGTTTGCTGCCATCTAACCAACATGGCTTTATGCAAGTGAAATCTGCAGTGCTACAGTGGATTAGTCAATTGGTGATCAGAATGTTAAAATCAGGCAGTGAAAGAGGCCCACTTACCCATATTTTACCAAGCCAGTTGACAAATTATATTATGCAATAATTTAAAAGGAAAGTAGATGGGCGGACTTAAAGAAGCCTGGCTACCAATTTCCTTGTAAATCTTGCTATTCACACGTCAACAAATGGGGCAGTATCCAGCCACCCTGTTCACATCGATTGGTTCTACAATTAATAATTCTTGGTCCTGTTTATGTATTATAATTTCATATCAGACTCATGGGAAGAGTATTGTTGTGCATTACTCTCTGCCTTCATAGTCTCTTAATCTCTACTGTCAGCGATCAGAAATCACCTGGTACAAACATTAAAGCATTAGCGTATACTTTCACTGATATCCTGCCATATAAGCCAAGATATAATGATTCCAATTATTCCGGCGACTCCAACATGGTTCACAATTTCAACTTGCCCTGATAACTTCACCGATTTATCGCCCCATCCTTGAGGGGTCCATTCATTCTCTCTCTCTCTCTCTCTCTCTCTCTCTCTCTCTCTCTCTCTCTCTCTCTCTCTCTCGTAGGCAAAAGTTACTATAAAATTTTGTACGATTTCCCGGCAGTGTATTATGCAGTGACTGGCAGATGGCAATAAACTATGAATAATTAAGGAGAAAATTTATCACAGAGTTTAACGTTGAAGAACAAAATAAATTTGTGAGCAGTATTCAGTTTTAAGATATTCTCGTTTTCCGATTTCAACTTTAGAGTTATACCGAAATCAGTATACCAGCACACAAAGTACCTTGACATAAAGTTTCAGAATGCAATGATACTTTGTTTTTCACCCTATATATTTCTACTTTTGTTTTGTGTTGAGTAATACTTACAAAGAATAATTTGTATTCTTATTACATATTTTTTGATATTTGCTTTATCAGAAATGATTTACTCTTTTACTTTGATCAATAATGTTTTTTAGCGAAGGACATTTTCATAACATGAAAACAATATGTATCTGCCAGTCTGCCTGTCATGTAGAAAATCAGTAGAAATTTGTAAGTGTTTTGTTGCTCTTCATTGCGCAACAACAACAGGCAGAAATATCTGTAAACTCTTTGTATCATTCGAAAGTGAATTTGCTCTAGTTTTGCTTGTTGCAAGGCCACTGTATATCTACAGTATTTTACTTTTGGCACATACATCTTAAGATAAACTATTGAAGTGTTAGTTTTAAGATGTCTTCAGTTCCTCGTTGAAACGTTTAATAGTTGTGTATGTTTTACATATTGTAAAGTAAAACTCAGTCATTCAAATTAAGAGTGACACCTAAATCCTCACCGTAATTCGAGCATTAACTTTGCACTTTCTAATCAGAGAAAAATATGGGAAACGAAATAGACGAGAATCATAAAATGTTGTCGAATCTTTTTCCTTTTCCTATATTGCGCAGCACCTGGTATTATCAAAAATAAAGTTTGTATTATTAAAAAGGAAATGTATCGTTTTTTTCCATGGTGGCAAGAATGTATATATTTCTACTAGTTAATTCTTGCTGCATAAATTTTACAGCATGACAAAAAATTTTGCTGATGATACTTTTTGTTATTATCATTTTTCGAAAATTATACATGTATAGTTATTTTGTTTGGAAATGTTAACTAGATCTGTATCATAACATAAAAAGATGTCTTTAAAACTCCATATCAGAGAAAATATCGGTAAGTAAAAATGTAGGTTATTGAGAAATTCGTGTGACTAATAATAAGCATGATTTTACCTGGATGAAACCTAAGAGATTTATAAATTTCTCCAGATGTGATAATTATATCATAGCGCGTTCAGTTTTATTGGTAAGTGATATTCGATTGCATTATAAATTCGTCTTGTATATAGTATTGCGCAGATTAATTGCTGTCTTCGGCTTCAAGATACCAATGTCACTATTAATTAAATTTTTTCAGCTTACGCGTTTCTTTCTGTTGTTATTGGATTCTGAACCCAAATTGTAAACTTTAAATTTACTTCCAGCTGAACTAAAAGGAAACTTTTTGTATGTCATCGGTTTGTTAGGAACTCATAGCTTAATAACTTGATCATCGAGAAAAATTTCAAAGTTTCCTTAACGGAAGCTTTGAAATATTTGACTGATAATTTCTTATTTTATATTATCTTTACCGCAACACTTCCCCAACTTGATGAGCATCATTGAAATCCTAAAGCAGAGTAATATTGACCTTCCCTGTAATATATTTTGTCACGACTGTTTCTAGTTTTCTCTTAAGACATTGGATTTTCGCTCTGCATAAATGGATGTTCTTGGCAGGAAGATGACGTTAATATTAGTTGCGTGGGGGCAGTGAGTAGGCACCGGTAGACAGATTTAATGTTCGACTTCCCTTATGCATATATCATACTTCACCTCTTGTAATCTTACATTGTTTATTTTCCTGGATTTTTTCGACTTTCATTTTGAAAAAAAAAATATATGTACTGAATGCAACTTCAGGTAAAATTAGAGTTGAATTGACAGTAAGTAGCAACAAAAGATAGGCTTGAAGATCACCGAAGTACTGACTAGAATTTGTGAATATGAAACAGGGACTCAATTTGTTTCTGTACGATTTCTTCGCCGATCTTTTATTTCGGCTGCACCCCAAGACAAATTCCGAGAAATTTCGAGGGAACGAACAGGACCTGAAATGTCACCCAGAATTCTCTGAGACAGAGATTTAGGTAGACTAGTTTAATTGCTTTGGTATTCCCAACTATTTCGGAAACTTGGATTACTATGTAAGTAGATTATAGGTTTTAGGAGTGGCAAGTCTAACTAAGAGAAACAGAAAAAGGACAAGGCGTGCATTTGATGCCTTGGAAATGTTTGTTTATAACATTTAGACTCTAAATTCAATAATGTCCATTTGCTCAAAGGAAATTGATTTGGTTGCAAGTAGTAAAGATTTTTTTTCTAAATAGAGAAACCATCGTCTGCCTACCAGCAACGCATGGTAGCTCTTAGTTACAAGAATAGTTGCTCTATCTACCAAGGCTCGTAATTGTTAGCAGATCACTTATTTGTGTGACCTATTACTGTTAATAAGAATTTAGAAATACTTGATGACATTATTAAGAAGACCAAGGTTAATTTGGAATTTCAAAATATATCTAACTGACGCTCGAAAGAAAGGGCACAAGAGACCGTCAAAAAATTTTTCTAAAGATTCAGAGTGCAAGTTGATGGGACTGATGGATGAATAAAAGTTATTGGGACGATTTAAAAATGCAAGTCAATGATACAATTCTGGAATGAAGGTTGATGAGACGCATCCAAAATACAGGTAATGTCGAATCGAAAAACCTAATGAATGTAAGGAAGGACATTAGGTATTAAGGGAAGAGGATAAAGGGATTATTGGAGTTACTGAATGCGAGGGGACAGAGAAAGAGGAAACTCATCCACGCGTTATCACTTATTAATAGATCAGAAATTCTTTCACAAAAGAATATGCAAGTTCTCTGCGTAAGGGAAAATGTGCTGGGTTGGGCAGAGGGTGAGTAGGGATTATGGAAAAGAAGCATTGATTGAATTTGTTGCATGAAATTTATTTCATAAATGTTGCTCGTATTTTGCGTCGACTAGTAGATCGCTTTGCGTAAGGGCGGATGTCCATGTATGTTGGAGAATGATATCCTATTGAAGGGGGCTTTTTTAAGTCTGGCGTTCATCGAGTAATATCTTTTTTTTTTTCAGGAATAAATGTGTGAATGAGAAGAAATGGAGGGATGTCAAGGCAAAAACCTAATATATGCATTCAGCTGATTACTGAGACAATGTTCTTTAATTATTCATTCCCATATTTATTATTCTCTGTCTTCTGAATTCTTTATGAGCAATCTGTAATAATCTTACTCACTATCAAAGCTACTTCATATACCTTCAAAGATGCCTTAGTAAGAGCATGTCTCCTTACATACGTCATATATGCTATTCATTACAGGTCTAATATTACTTCCACCTTGCAGATGGCCACTTTCTAGGTTTACCTCAACTTGCTCCCGAGAATATTGGATCATAAACCCTTATGGCCTTCCTGTTTACCAGAGCATAATACCTGAAGCCCTTATGATTCAACCTTTCACATTTTAAAATCTTACCTCTTGTGAATTTCTACGTTTTGCACCCGTTTAACTTTTTGCTCCACGCAAGATATTTCAGCGGCTTTCACCACTGCTCTAACATTCACATTCAAAGAACTCTTCAGATCCCTGTAGATGATAATACTTCAAAACTAATACGAAGCAAAGCCGAAAGCTATCCAGACTTTCCAATAATGTCAATCATCGTTAAAAACATGGTGTTTTGAAGATGCATAGTCGTTTAGTCAGGATTCAGACGCCTTTGCAACATATCACACGACCTTATGTCTTATTTGTGTTAGCCTTTTTAGGTCAGTTGATTTTGTTTAGTCTTGAAATGACGTCAAGGCGACAAATGGACGTGGTATGCCTATTTTTCAGCAGATTTCAGAGAATGAAGCCATTTAGAATGAGAGTGCTGTCAGCGCATCACACGTGATGCATTTTAGGGATTTTTGCTTGTTAGGGGAGCACGCTGACAAACTTTGTTGTTGTTGTGGAGGGGGGCCCGGTTAGGAAAGGTCTATGGAAGAGCCTAAAAAGTCTGTAAAAGGTCTCTTGCGTTGAGAAAGAAAAACAGGAATTTTAGGATAGATTATCTAAGATTTATTTATTAGAATGAAACATGGCTCAATTTGATCGTAGATTTTAGCAAGTTTTGATATATTTGGTGTACTGAATTAAGCCTATGTTTCTGTTCGATTATTTTGTTTCACTTATAACTGAGATTATATTGACATG
This sequence comes from Macrobrachium nipponense, assembly GCF_015104395.2. Classification (NCBI taxonomy): domain Eukaryota; kingdom Metazoa; phylum Arthropoda; class Malacostraca; order Decapoda; family Palaemonidae; genus Macrobrachium; species Macrobrachium nipponense. The sequence continues at coordinate 75,858,732 of NC_087205.1, forward strand.
TTTAATTTGTGTCCTTTTTGTTTGATCCTTGTTGTTAGTATAAGTAGTACTGAGTATGAGTATTAACTGCAAAGACACTTCACGTTAATTTTGGAATATAATGTTTACAACGTATGCGTGAGCGAAATATCTTACACGCGTCCCGAGAAAACTGGATGTCGCATCATGCCTTGTTAAGATTGTATGCAACATCCCTACGACCCTTGGGTGCAGCCACGTTTTAGCTTTGACTTTAGCTGTCCATTCACTCCAACCTCCTCTTTTGCGGCGTAAACACAGAAAGTCTGCGTGTATTCAAGAGATGAATGTATTTCTTAAGGTACAACAATTCTAAGAATGCGATGGAATGGTTATCCTTAACGGAGACTGGTTAGAAAAAAAAAAGTTCAAGATGGGCTCGAACAAAACTAAAAAAAAAAATAATAATAAAATAAAAAACGCTCAACAAACTCATCAGGGCAGTTAAAATATCTGAAAAATGCTGTTTCCTACTTTTTCATCCCTATGAAAGTTGATATGCAATAAAACGCATTCAAAACTAAAAATAAAGACTACTTGTTCACTCGTTATAACATCATATGTTTTTCAATGAATGTTCCACTATAGCTCATTATACTTTCTTTCACCTTCCCGTTTTTTCTTTCTTTTAGTCTCATTGGACAATTCCTTGTTTGCTCTCATCTTTCTTGAGTTCCATTCCGACGTCTTCAACTCCCGGGAAGACAGTATGTCAGGAAAGGTTCGTCGAGTCTGGAAGAGAACTTCCTGCAAACTTTGAGCATAAAGAAGAAACAAACGGCAAATACAAATAACCTTTGATGGCAAACTTTACTTTTTTCGCTGCATATCGAATATCCTAATATTTTTTGAGGCCTGCGAGTAGGAATGAAGAGAATAAAAAGGAACGCGTTGGATTCAGTTACAATGAAAGAAAAAAGATCTGGAGAACGAATAAATAGGAAATTCGACCCTGAAAAATAGGCGAACTCTGATCAGTCATTAAACAAAAGAAAATATAGCGTTGCCATGGAAATTTTAAAAGTCGTGATAAAGGGAACTGCATTTAGTCGTAATGCCTTCATATATTTTTGTGCAGAATGAATATACAAGTGGTAATGATTATTGCCTTGTTCCTTTGGCATTTAATTATATATTTATAATGATATATATATATATATATATAATAGATATATATAATAGTATATATATATATATATATATATATATATATATATATATAATATATATTCTCCTACAGTTAATCAGTTCCTCTTTGAACGGTGGGTTACCCGCTCTGCCAGCGTGGAATCAGAGGAATTTATTTCTGGTGATTAGAAATCAATTTCTCGATATAATGTGGTTAGGATCCCACAGTAAGCTTTAGGTCCCGTAGTTAGGTAACCAACAGGTTCCTGGCCATGTAAAAAAGATCTAATCCTCAGGGCCAGCCCTAGGAGAGCAGTTAATCAGCACAGTGGTCTGGTAAAACTAAGATATACATAACTTTTTCCTACACTTAACCACTTACTAGCTTTCGAAGACTTATACTTTTCTTCATGAGATGCACTGAAGACTTAAAGACGTAACAGCTACCCTCAGTTATGTGTGTATGGTTCTCCCAACATCTGTTATTATCCTTTTTCTAATCCCTGGGATGACCTGCCCATTTATCGTCAGCTCCTCCTGCCTTTCCCTGCCGTCTTCTTAATCTCCTTGGTCGTGCGCTCAATTCTTCGTTGTTCCCTCTCTTATAATATTTGATGCATTCTATTAAGCAGTGATTTTCTGGTTAAAACAACATCATGTGCGTATTCTAAGTGTGCCGATGGTCCATCGTTACTCCATCTATCCCTTCTATTCCATCGATGACAAGTTTTCTTCATTCGTATATGAATTATAATGTCTCTTGTAATGTTAAATAAAAATATTAAATTACATTCCACTGGAGCCTCGCACTGTTTACTGCAGATCCATTTGACAAGACCCAGTTTTATGTAATTACAGGCGGTCATTACGGCTTACTGCCTTACAGCCAGTCAGTACTTTTTCTGGTATTAAGATCATTTCTGTTCCATCTCTACCATTTCCTTCTCTTCCTCCTGGATAGATATTCACATTAGCCCCATACAATTATTTTTTTCCATTCCTTTGCGCCCTGATTCACAAACAGCATAAATTCCCAACCTTTAACCTTTTAGTTCTAGTTTTGCCAGTTCAATCTTTCCGATCTGGTTCAAGGTTCTTTCCTCCTGTCATTGATTGCTGATGCTCATCCAGCAAGGCTCGGTGTTTGATTGTGGATCTAGCTTTACGTTAAAGAGGTGCCAAGCTACAAGACAGCAGATGGTCGAACTTTGAGCTCTGGGCCGCAATCTAAATTACACACACACACACACACACATCATACATACATACATACATACATACATACATGCATACATACAGACGTAAACTCACACAGTCCTTCTGTTCTTTTGGAAAAATGGGCGCCCTCAGAACGTGCTATCTTACGTTACCGACCTCGGCAAGTATTTTTTTTTTTTTTTTTTTTTACATGATGCGACTAGTCATTTACAAGCCCTTGCCGACGGATGTTTAAGAGGCTTTTGACGTATCATTGTGTGTGTGATGTTGGAGGGGCGGAGCTTATGTTTCTCTTTCAGCAGTTCAAACCTAATAACAAATGCATGAAGTAAAATAATCTTGTAAATGCGGAGTAAGGATGGAACATTTGGAAATATAGATAAAAAAACAAGTAAAATATATAGAATATAGACACCAGTCAGAGAGAGAAAGAGAAAGAGAGATTTGGAATATAATTTTTAGGCACTTCATTAGAAAGCCCAATTCTAAAGTTGATCCATAATTTGATGAGGAGGGGGGAAAGCAGTCGGACTTCCTATTGCCTCTCTTAGCAGAAGTAAATAGACGAGATATTGTCCTTTTGAAAATGCTGCTTTGTTAATTTCCGTAGTTACAAACTCCATGGTCTATTACATAGCTCTCTTTTGTCTCCCTTTCGTAACAATCGCAGTCTTTTCGGGCATCCTTGCTTCCATCCGTTCGTTCTTTCGTTATGTAATTTTTTCGTATGTATGTTATGTATGTATGTAATACTCCATAGCTACCTAGCATACATACATACATACATACATACATACATACATACGTACGTTCATTCAAATATAATTTTTCAACAAACCCGGATGCATATTGAAGGTTGAAGCCAGGAAAGTTACCTTCCGCAAGATGTTTACCAAAACCAAATACTGAATGAGCCGTTCAAGATAGAAATAGCTGGACGAGGTTCATTAAAAACTCCGATCCCATCTAGGGATTACGCTGAAAAGAAGCCTGTGTATAAACGTTCATAACGCCAGCTCCCTGCTTACAGTTACCTATAACACACATCCTGCATCATTTCGCCTCCCTTTTGGAAGCATTTTCACTTCTCTCTTAACATTCCCAAATTACTCTACCAAACTAATGTCCGCTATTTTTTCCACACGACTAAACCATTTAAACGTCTCCGATAAATCCTTTTACGCCACTGACTACTATACATATATCCACATTTCTCACCCGACCATTTCTTCGTTTTTTCATTCGGAACACATCCGCACTTCACTTTGGGTTGCACAGACTGCAATTTTCTGAACAGTATTTTTTCTATACACCCAGCCATCGTCTTGCTACACTTAATCTGGGATTAACCTTTTATTTCATTCTACAATTATTTGTTGCATTTACTACCAAATACCTAAACAGATAAAATGCAAACAGTCTCTCATGATCAAAATAACCTCAGGCATAAGGCCCAGAGCAAGAACTCAGTAAGCACATCACAAAGGCAGTAGCAGAGAAAGGTATCCTGATTTTTAAGTCCCCCCCCCCCTTTTTTTTTATTAGTGCCGATGTTTTGCGACGTATCAAAAGTCGCATTTTCAAGGATAGAAAAAAATTTGTGAACATTAGCATCGTGCATATTACTAGTAACTTGAAACACTAGTGATAACTCAATATAACAACAGATCTTTTGGTAGTTAACTCACTAAAACAAAATACTGTGTACACAGAAATGTCAAAATACAGAAGAATTTGTCAGTATCTGTAAATAACTCACTCACATGAAGGAAAGACAGCCTCTACCCTACCCAAAAGCAAAATGGGTCTGGAAATTTAACGACGACACTGTCTTTTCAGTGATTATGCATTCTAAGATGGATAGGCCATTACTGCTCTGTACTTGGCCTATAACAACAAAATCTCTACTGTCAGTATAAGTCTGTATGTCCTATAGTACAAACGTTCACTGGCAAAGATTTTTCTGAGGCTAGAAAGTGATTGGTTTTGTTTAAAGTTATTGGTTATGATACAAAGGTGTGTTATGTACATGGATGTTCATTAATCGATATGGACTGAGTTATGCAAGAAATGAGAGCAAGGAGACTAGATGCAGGTGCAAAGTTTGAGTATGAGGAGATGGTTCGTGAGTGAGGTGGGGAATGGTTGATGGTTGATGTTTGTAGATGGTGCACTTGTGATTGGAAACAATGAATAAAAACTGCAGAAACTAGTTGAAAGTCAGAGAAATTTTGAAATAGAATCAGTAAACATGTTAGAGTATGCAAATACATAGATCAGTGTTGAAGGATGGGTTAGTCGTGTAGAAAGAATGGTGAAGAGAGTTTATAATTTAGAAGTATTAGAGGGAGAAGGAATGAAAGACTTAGGAAGAGCGGGATGAAACACACGAAAAAGTCATTAAAAAGAAGTAGCCATGATATCCAGGAGCGGATGATTGCTTGCAGGACAGATCTGAGTGACGCAGTGAGCCATAAGGATACTTGAAATATTGCTCATTAGCCTTATGAGCAAGTACATGGAGTGGCTAAACTTGTGGAAGTTTTATGGATATGGGACTCATTCATTAATCAGTCCTCTCTCTCTCTCTCTCTCTCTCTATATATATATATATATATATATATATATATATATATATATATAAGTCATATCACATTACCATGATTCATATACATATATAGAGCTACAAATGTCCTTTAATATCTAATTCGCTCTACCTTGGAATTAATATATTTTCATATATGTTTAACTGAAGGGGAATTTATTCAGCGATAATAGAATTGCCGACCGACGGGCACGAACCATCGACATCTTCAATTCCAGGAACTGAGGAATAGTGAAAGTCTTTAGCCACCAACCCCCGCCCACAATGCAAGAGATATAAGTTTATGCCGCCTCCCATCTCAAATACCTACCGCGCTCAGGTATTTTTAGTTTTTGGAGACTGCATCAAACGAGATGGGTTTGATGCAGTCTCCAAAACTAAAAATACCTGAGTGCGGCAGGTATTTGAGATGGGAGGCGCATAAACTTATATCTCTTGCAGTGGCGGGGTTGGCTAAGACTTCACTACCAGTCCTGGAATTGAAGATGTCGATGGTTCGTGCCCGTCGGCCGGCAATTCTATTATCGCTGAATAAATTCCCCTTCGGTTAAACATATATGAAAATATATTAATTTCGAGGTAGAGCGAATTAGATATTAAAGGACATTTGTAGCTCGATATATATATATATATAATATATATATAATATATATATGTGTGTTGTGTGTGTGTGTGTGTGTTTGTGTGTTTGTGTGTATCTAGACTGCATATTATATATATATATATATATATATATATATATATATATATATATATATATATATATAGATATATATATAATACGCGTTATTAGTTTTTGTGCATGTCTTAATGTATCCGTATCAAACTTATACTTTAATGTAATACATTGTAGCTTTATAAGCAGTTACGAGTTTATTTCCGCCATTGCTTTTATAACTACCACTAGAAAATGATGATCCCATTTAGAAATTCTCTTCCTAATAATCAGAGTTTACGACTTCAGAAGTTCTCTCCAACCGTTGCGAGGGCCGTAAAGTCCAGTTTACTCTTTGTCACTTTTTCCTAATGGGGGAAGGAAGAAATTTTTTTATACTACACGCTCTTACGAACATCATAAGTCTTTGTTTAGTTATTTGAACCGAAAAGGTGTGATATGTTGCTGGAATTGATATGAGTTTTATCATTAGATTGTAAGTAAAGAACCATGCGTACATGTTTCAAATGAATTATTATTATTATTATTATTATTATTATTATTATTATTATTATTATTCATACACTTTGTATAACACTACAAATGGTAGTAAGTTTTCCTACCAAAATTTGACGGATGAAATAACACTTTTTGTTAAAAGGGAATTTTTATAATAATAATGAACTCAGAAACTTTCAGGATCAGAAAACCCATTTATTTGAAACTATATTTCGTTTGAATGTAATTTTCTTATAATGTTTAGATTTGACATACATTCATAATGCCTTGTAAACGATGAAATAGTTTAAACATTAAGGCCTGTCCACAGTTGGAAAAATTTGTTGCAAACAAAGTTTGCTAACAATGTTTGCATACAGTTTGCAAACAGTTTCCAAACTGTTTGCAAACAGTTTCCTGTCCAGACCTGAGTGTCAGCAGGATGCTTTTCGGTGCAGTAGCCTCTGTATTTACTTGGCTATTTTAGTACACTCGAGGAGGAATAAGGAAAAGAAATAGAGATCGTGGGGAAGTCTTTAGAAAAAGGAGCCTGTCATACTGACTTGCTTCTGGCGGAATTGAAAACAGATACATATATACACGTATACATACATACATACATACACACACATATACGTGTGTATATATAATAATATATATATATATATAATATATATATATACAAACACACACAGTCACACTAAATGTTTTCCAGTGTGGACAGGCGTTTATGGAGGTGAACTATTTTTATCATTTCCGATCTTGTGTACTAAGTATTTACATAAGTATTTGACATCTAATCTCTAGATATCTCTCACTTCCTGGATGCACTAGTCACTATTAAACCCTAAGCTCAAATTGCAAGATTCGAACACATACATGATCTAGCAGTACAGAGTTCACTGTGGCTATCTCAAGTTCATACGTACACACACGCACACACACACATTATTTCATCTCATATATAAATATTCGACTCTTTAAAGGGCTGTTTGTCAAGGGTCACGTTTTTGAGCTATATAACAGTTATCCCATACTTTTACAAAGCTTCGGTAACGTCATTCCAGTAATGTACTGTATACTTTCAAGAACGACAGATCACTCTGAAATATTTTCGACAACAAAGATCTCGGAATAATGCCTTATGAAGTAGAAATGATATGCGTTTTGATAACTTTTTTTTCTTGTATCTCTACAGTGAAATCTAGAACAGAGTAACTGATCACCTTTGATGGGGTCTGCAACGTATATCACCGCAATCATGAACTTTACGGAGAAGCTTTTAAGTAAATGATTTGTCCTGCAAAGAGGCAATGGAACAAGAAATCAAATAAAACCACTGCATAAACTGAACCGCTAACGTTTTCCAGAACTGTCATGAAGACCTTGATTCTCCTGCAAACTGAGCTCAGGCAGTGAACTGGAGTTGTAGTCAGGAACTTCTCTGTGCTTCCGTCGACCGTGAAATTCATAAAATGGAGAACTGCGGGAAATGCACCAAATGATGGAATGGGAAGTGATAGGAAGAAAGGAAAAAGGAAAGGCGGAAAAAGAGTAGCCAAACGAAAAGGCGAAAAGCTACAATTGAAGAAAGTTATTCTTATTATATATATTGTGTAGGAAGTTAATACGTTATTCACGAAGGATCGAACATTTTCGTTAAATTCTCTGAACCGTTGGAAGGATTTGATAGCTGAGAGTTAACTAGGAAAACGAGAAAACGAAAACATACTCACTCCTCTCGAAGTATGTATGTATGTATGTATGTACACACACACACACACACACACACACACACATATATATATATATATATAGTATATATATAATATGATATAGATATGGATATAGATAGATATATATATATAGATATATATATATATATATATATATATATATATCTCATATCTATATCTATATCTATATATATATAGGTATATATATATATATAATATTATATCTATATATACATATAAATATATATATATATATAGATATATATATATATATAGATATATATATTATATATATATATATATATATATAGCAAGTACCCTGAAAAAATGAAGTAAAGTAAATTTCTCCATGACCTCCCCTATCTAAATAGAACAATTTATATGAACAAGAAACCCAGCTGGAAATATTGGTTCAGCTTGATTCTAAACTGAGATAGGAATGCCAGCTTGTTTTTGCTTTTTGTTTTAATTTTATTGATTTCTCAAATACTTCCTGCATCCTGACGTCCAATTAGGGCGAGAGCAACTGAATAGACATACCCGTAGGCAGAAATGTTCAAATCTTATCCAATGTATGAAGCAAGCATCTCCCAGCTCTCGAAAAAGAGATTGATAAAGAGAAAGATGAAGAGCAACATAATCAGTCTGGTTTTAATCTGGCACTGTGGCCATTGAAGATAGCTGTCCATGAAGAGTTTATTGTTACTGTTATTGCTACCACAGAATACCAATTTGATAATGATCATAGACCCGATTTTACAGTAAACTTGAGCTTAATTTTAATTCGATTTTTGATCCTACTCCGTCTGCTAATTTGGTAATATTCAAGTCTTTGAATACTGTGACGTAGTATACTTATTTGGTGCATGTTTACTGGAACTCTTTTTATCATATACGTGCTGATATATCTGGTTGAGTCTTGCAGAATAACATCATAAACGGTGACCTCAACGATGATCAGCTTGCGGTTAGTTACCTATTCCATATGCTCTGAAAGATATAAAACATAGATTATTCCTTAGATGACGAGAGAATTCTTAAATTAAAAAACAAGGAACAAGTCGTTAAAGAAAGAAACGAAAGTATGGGGTGTGTCTTAACGAATCATTCTTGCATTAGCTAATTCCTTTTTTCAAAATAAAGCGGCCTGTTCACAGAGATAGTCATTAGTATAACGGAAATATTTGTGTACGGTTTTTTGCTACATAAAATTTCACTCAAATGTATTTTTCATAGAGGTTTGAAAATGCTCCATACATTTTAAATTATCATTAGTTTCAATTAAGTCTATCAAACACTTTCAAATCATATATGGAACCAGTGGGAAGAAAAAATGGGTACTTTTTGAGGTATTTAGTGTTTCAGCATGATCTGCAGTTTGGTTAAGTGTTGTCTGGTCGCCTGTTCTATGGAAAAATAATTTCAAATGGAAAACAGATCAGGGAGTTGATGAGAATCCGGGTGTGGCCTGGTGGGCTACCATGGACCGCTTTTGGCTGTTTTTGGCCCTTTCTTAGGACACTTCATAACTCATGAGAACATTAAGCATGGGAAACAAAATATAACTGGGTTTCTCACGTGTGAGTGCATGAAGATGTTCGACGAATTTTAATTTAGAGGTGTTCATGTCTTTTAAGAGCGTTTTTCATATGGCCTGAAAGCAGAGGAAAAATCTACACTACAACGCACAATACTCTTGATGAGAAATTATTCACTGATTTATGCAGTGCGTAATATTTTAGGAAGTTTGTCTTTAATTAATGGCAAGTCTACGGCAATAATGGCATAAGGGGAAAAAAGGAGGTCTTCGCATGCATTAGACCAGCCATCCTCAACCGGGTTCCGTGAACGATCGCCAGGGCTTCCGTGAGAGTTCATGCTCTATTTGATTATTTGTTATTTATAAATATATATTTTTCTTCGTTAAACATGACGTGAGAAATCGTAGTCCTATAATTTATTTTATCGTAACATATCGTGCGAGATTTTTTCCTTGTCTTAATAAAGGTAATTATTACAAATGCTTATATATATATATATATATATATATATATATATATATATATATATATATATATATGATATATATATATATATATATATATATATTATATATATAGATATATATATATATATATATATATTATATATATATATATATATATATTTACTTGGAAGATGATTATGAACTTCTGCTCTCTTCATCTAGAAGACATTCCGTCACATTCAGATCATGAAACTTCTCTGGTTGAGTCTTGAAGTCATGATGGGAAAGGGAACATATCATTATTAAAGATACACTCAACTCTTAAAGATTCAGGGGTGAAAATTGCTTTTTTGCTTCGTCTCGTTTAAAGAAGTTAAAGTAAGCTAACGGAATTAGTTAGATTTCGTAAAAAATGGGAGTGAATTCGCCCTTTTGATCATATGGTAGGAACATATCGTCAATAATTACCTTGGTCTCAGAATATTTCGTAACGTAATTTATTTGATGTTTCGAAGTTAACTTTAATGATAAGTCGGAGAGAGAGAGAGAGAGAGAGAGAGAGAGAGAGAGAGAGAGAGAGAGAGAGAGAGGGGGGGGGGGGGAGGGGGGTAATGAGTGTGTTGCTACATTGTGAATCGGCTACTTAGAAATATATAAGGGTTGACTTAATGTGACCGACCTATTTAATGAGAGAGAGAGAGAGAGAGCGAGCGAGCGAGCATGATAGTTGCCATATGGCTAAATAACACTTTAGAGAGAGGGAGAGAAAGAGACGCTATGGCTACCCAACGATTTTAGTTTAGGCTGTTCGTCAAAGCCCATTTTGGACTCATGGCTGAAAATATCCAGTAAAGCATTAATTTCGCCTCTTGAAGCGGAATAAGACTATTACAAAATACTTGATCAAGTGTGATCATAAAAATTAAGAATGTAGCTTTATCTACCATGTAAATAATTTTTTTCTGCAATTAATTAAAGAAAAAAAAAGGAAATTTTATTTCAGTATTTTTTTATTTTTTTTCCGCATAAGTCTGTCTTAATGCACATTGTGGGAACTCTAGAAGGCAGGTTTGTATTTACGTAATCATGAAGCAAGTAAACGCATGTTTATCGACTCCGACTTTTTTCAGTGAGAAATGAATGAACGCAAGTATGTACAACTTCTGGCTTGTTTGTAAAGCTATGTTGATTTTTAGACATCGAATGAAGTATGTTTACACGGAAAAGAATACTCAACGTGTCCAGAAGTTTGTGTTTTCGGGAATGTAAAGTTTATTTAATGGAATATAGTTTGAAAAGACAGTTGAATTATTTCAATTTTTCAACAGTTCATTTTTCCCTCTTCTATATATATGTACAAAAATAAAATAAAAATAAAAAACATGGCTTAGAATTCAAGTACAGTATGCGCCATTAAATCAGAAAGTTTTTTAATGGATCATTTTTATATTGCCTGAGTTGTGGTTCACACATTTTCATAGAAAAGCAAGGGATTATCAAGTCAAGAGAGAACTTATGTTAAAAAACTAATATTTAATGCTAATTGACTAGTCCCGTCCAAAACGACAGTAATAAGTAAGTAATTTTGCAATTGCCTCGTAATTATAACCCTATCATGTTATTATACACTTTCTTGTTTAAGATCGCTCGAGTTGAAAATTAAGTTCAAAACCCATAGACTGACTGCGCTAAAAGCCGAAAAATGAAAAATATAAGGGTACACATTTTGCTGTATATAATTAGATTGGGGTCTACTGATTTGTAGTCATATGTTTGTCTTACGAATGACCCCTTGATCATGTGTATCAATAGACATTTTTCATCAATGGCTGAAGCTGCATGAACGTCACACTAAGTTGGGCGAAAAAAAAAAAAAAACGAAGGTGATGGAATTTGAAGTAAGTACGAGGCCATATGAAATATCTTTGCAAAAATTCTGCCAAGAGTCATGCGTTAGAAAATGTTTGAATTATTCTTCAGGTCCGGTTTTGTTTTACTGTGGGATAAACTGCTGTTTTCCTCACAAAGATCAGAGAGGAATGAAACAAACAAAGGTGATTAGCCTTTTTCTGGGATGTATGGTGTGCTAGTGCATAATACAGCAAATCTCAATTGAACTTGAATACCTTCGTAACAATCCTATTAGAAATTAATAACCTTCAAGTGGTATCCTTTGGATATATGATATCCACGAGACGCGCACAGACCATCACACGGATTTTTAGGTGCCAGAAAGTAACTTAGAAGTCGCACATATATTTTTTAATCAGTTTCCGTAATTCCCAAGGTGAACAGAGGGTAGGAATAACTGATCAATCTATCCGTACATCGATCTCAGAGCCCAGGTCGTTGGATGTCACATGAATAACTCATTTGTTGTCTCCTGATTAACCCGAGTACAGTATCTTGTTCTCGTCTCTACTACGAAGCTCACTAGTTAGCTCACTCCTCTAATATTCTAGTCCGTTGTGATATAGTGTTTGTCTCTTGGTCTTACGCTATAGGGTCTTATTTTAATTGAAATTTGTTTCCCGTACGCGCTTCATTTATTCCGACGTGATGTTTACAAAGAGCACAAAGTGTTTGCTATTAGTCTTCAGTTTTCCCTATCCTGTTGAAATGGGTTTTATATATTTTTTTCATACATTGCATTTGTATTGGACATAACGATCATACCACGACTGTGATAATGTTAATTATTTACAGGAAGACTGAACGTGATCAACATTACTACAAACACAAACACCAGTGCATGTATATACACACACCCACACAAACACGCCCACACACACCACATGCTTACATGGTATATTATATATATATATATATATATATATATATATATATATATATATATATATATAACCATATATATCAATTTGTATGTATTATTTTAAATTCAGTAAGACTACAGGAGGTCAAATGTTGCAGCTAGAAATTAGAAACGTATTAAATGCCCACAATTTTTATCGGAAACTCCACCCTATATAATCATATAACTGACCAAGGCATCTAGCTACATTGCATGTGCGAGATTTTTTTTTTCTGATGTAACTGAGGACCGTATGCGGAAAGCAACTTTGCAATTAACTGGATAATTGTTCCAGAAAATGGGAAATAATTTAAGATCTGGAAGTTAATAGTTTGGAGACTCATTCTTCCCTATAGTTTTACTCCTAACGAAGAGAACAGCGATCTTGAAACGGGTCTGCTTAGAATGTTCATAAGTCATCGTTTTTATATTAATAAATCATTATCGGTATCATCATTGCCTCTCAGGTCGCGTGATGCAAAAGCCTCTGTCAAAATTCTTCACATACGTCTTCTCTGTTCTTTGTCTTCCACAAACTTCCACTCCTCCCTTGACTCTTTTATTGCAGTTCTCAGCTAAGTAGGTTTCGGTCTTCCAACTCCGCTAGTGTCCACAAGACCCCAGTCAACCCTATCACTTACTTTTCTCTCTCGGGATTATGCCAAGGACATGACAAAGATATCTCCATCTCCCTTTCACCATTATCTCATTTACATGAAGAACTTTCGAAATTTCCCCTGTGGTTTCATCTTGAAGATTTATTCTTAAAGCAGCAAAGTCTTTTTGATGTAGTTTCATTGTCACACAATGATGCAAGTCCACATAGTAATGCGTATCATACTAGACCCAAGTATAATCTTACTTTTGTCTGCAGTTTCATTCTATTTGATTTCCAAACCTTATTCATGCTGCCCATTGTCTGATTTGACTTTTATATTCTTTTACTAAATTCCAACTCAAGACATCCCTTACTGCATATTTTTGTTTCTAAATTTTTGAAAGGTTTAATCTCATTATTGTTTTCTAAATCTAATGTTGTTCAATCCTTCGGGCCTGCTCTGACCTTATTACTTCGGGTTTTCTTACTTCGGGTTTTCTTAGATTTATTTTTGAGTCTTATTTCTCAGGGTAAATTTTATATTCTCTTAAACAGAATTTATAAATCTTTTGCTATTTTGCTGATAAAACGTTATCATCTACATATTCAGAATCTTATAACTCTCTAATCTTATTCGAATTTAAACATTCTGTTTCATCTATTTAGTGATTCCATCATAACCAGGAGTTTCCCATCTTCAAGTTTGTTACAATTTCCACCTCAAAAACTGTGAATTCATTCATAAGTACCATCAGGTCTACTTCTGCATCTGGTATGTAAATCAGATTATCATTTTATATCTTTTATTCATGAACTCACAAAAATGTTCCACCCAGAATTTTCGTCTGATCCTCACCCATTCTGACATGTATTATTGCTTTTTGCCCATGGGTATTTCATTGATTATTTGAGGGCTACCCTGACATCAACGCCAGCGGCTAAATACATAGGTTTGTCAACATAATTAGCCTGTGCGTTCAAGTATTCACTCTTATCTCTTCTTGATCTTGCTTCCTTTTTCTCCTTCCCCGAAGTTTGTGTACTTGTACCTGTGCTTCTGTCTATCATATATTGTATCCCAGATCTCATCCAGTATCCAAGGTTTCTATTTTGCTGCCCGATATCCTAGTAATAAATTTCTTCGTTCATTTTCAGCCCCTCCTCAGATATGGTCTCTAGAAGTGCAAATCTATTTCGCCATTCAGTTTCAGAAGCCTTTAAGTGTTCTTTTTCAAGAAGCTTTTACTAAAGTGTTCAGTTAGATCTCATCTATCCTCTGCATTTGGTGTTAAGATCCCCATCCAGTCTTTCTTTTTCCATTTATTTGCACCGAGATTCACAACACAAACTGCTGAGATGCACAACCCATTTCTCTTTAATTCATTTTTTACCTTTTATCCCTTTCCAATTTCATTCAGGGTTCCAATTTTCTCTTTTCAGTTTATCCTTACTGTTTATAAATTTTGAGATTCTTAGCACTCGCTCATGTCTGGGGCTGGGGGCCATTTCTATATTGAGCCTTTCCATTTATGTGGCTTAATCCATAGAGAGTTTATTGGGCAAATGCACTAAGGGATATCCAGAGCCTTACGATGTGCAGTTCCTAGCTTATTAAGGGCAACACCCTGTGGCATTGCCTATTGGCTTTTAACCAATGTCATCCATTTGGAACTAGGGTTAAAGGCAAAGAAACAAAGACCTTATTCCTTAACCCTATCTACCATCCCGTTGCCATAGAATTCAGTTGCAGCTCTTGAGCAAGGCCATCGTTTTCAATTGTGAATTTCACCTTTACCTATAGAGGTGCCAAGCTCAGGGCCTTAATTCATGTAATAGTAGCTGTGACAGCTGGACCTATTGCTCAGTAAGGGGCGGGGACGCAAACCTTGATGATGAATACATCCTCATTAACCCAGATGTTAATAATTACCATAACAAACTGAATACCTTTTGGGATTGATACCATGTTTATGTATGGGGGATGTTAAGTTTGGTAAACAAATAGTTAACTTGCTTATTTCACATTAAAGAAATTGGCTCAGGCACTTTTTGTCGTCATGAAATAAAGCTTAATGTTCAAATGGGCTATTATGAACAGTCCTTCCTTTATAAATGTGGAAGATGTACATTTCTTCACGGGCGGTAAAGAATTTCACTAGAGATGATCTTTTACATTTACTTTATTCGTAATCCAAAATATATATTCTTACTTTCTATGGGATGGTGACTCACAGTTTCACCTTCCTGGGATTTACGTTTTTATCTTCTAGTTCTGGAATGGATGAAACATTAAATTCCCACTTTAGTGTCCTTTCGAATAAAAAAAAGAATTTTTTTTTTTTATGAAAACGACTGGAAATTCTGTTGAAATGAGTCAGGGTTTACGGAATACACGAATTTCATAAGCAGTCCATCCTTTCTGAGAACTATTTCATGACATCCATAAAACACTAGACGGAGAGGTTTGTAGGGAATATTTTAGCATTATAAAAGATTTCCGATTGTTAAAAGTTTTAGTAGACACCAGGTTTGAGTGAGCAAAATGATAAGTACTAACAAACGTCCATATTTTTATTATATTTTTTAAAGAAAGGAAGGGTCAGTAGAAACAAATTATTTTTGAAAAATCTAAAGAATCATTCGATTAATGGGAAAATAAAGAAAAAGATGATTAAATACGTCAGTTTACAGACAAATGAAGAGGTAATTAGAGAAGCGCATATAACAGAAAGTTACAAATTCCTTGAAATCTGGACATACATCTATTCCTTCTTTATTATCAAACAAATTTTTCGGTTTGTTACCCGAGACTTTTTGCGTCAAGGAAATGTTATGTTGGATGCTGCTGACATTGGAAATTACTGTCTTCTCTTGCGGATGTATATTTAGACATGAAAGAAGCTTTAAATCGCTGGAAAACTGTTTAATCGGTTGGCATGCATAAATATATTTCAGTGACATGTCTTTTTTTGGGGACGGTTTGTCAGATTGGTCAATTAGTGTTTGCCTCAAGTAACTATGTAGGTCGATTAGTTTGTATCTAAGTAACTGCTTTAAATCTTGGTGCAAACTAAGGAGAGTCATCTGAGAAATTTTTTGACTGTTATATCTTGTAAAGTTTATAACTTTCAAGATTTAAAATCAAGCGGGGCGGAAACTTTCATATAAGTCATATGGTAAATATTGAACTGAGCAAGAAGAAAAACATTAGATATCAGGATGAAAGTTGTCAATATTTCAGATAATTATTAAAGACTGTATGAAGAAGTGAACGCAGGATATAATTACATTATATATATTCAAGTGAACGGAAGCCCAAAGCTGGAGCTGATTCTGCAAGTTTTAAAGTAAAAAAAAATTATATATACAAACAGCATGGAGTATACCACTGTTAAAGACATTTAACGGTAAAGAATTCAAGCATTACCAATTAGTCCGCTATTATTATTATTATTATTATTATTATTAGCAACAGGATATAAGGAGAAGGACTCGCCAATGGAATTCAGTCCCTCAGCAGTCATCGCTGGAAAATGTCCTGTAGATCTGGACGAAACGTCGTGTTGGAGAGAGAGAGAGAGAGAGAGAGAGAGAGAGAGAGAGAGAGAGAGAGAGAGAGAGAGCAATGTATAAGCAATAATAAACACCAAAATGACTCAACCGAATTTTACCATGTCCTTTGGTGCGTTGCTCGCCAGTCTAAGCAACAGAGAGAAAGCTGTCATCAGAAAAATAGAGAAGACTCTCTACAAGATTAATAGTGCTGAAGCAGCAACCATTTTTAACAAAACTTATTATTATTATTACATTATTATTATTATTATTATTATTATTATTATTATTATTATTATTGAAATTGGTTACACTTTATATTAGGGGTACGTCGGGTTTCATTTTTGTAGGGTGAAGCATTACGACATTAATGTATGAGGTGACAAATAATAATTTGTTGTTATCCACCCAAAATTAATCGGACAGGAAGCGGGTCGTCCAACGGACATTTTCATCCAAGATGGTGATCTATTCCGGTCTGTAGACATCCTGCGAACATACGCTTAGTGACCAGAGCTGTTGATTATAAGTCTTTCCTACTTCTCTGGTGAAGGTAAAGGTCAAAAGTGTACTAGGGTGCAAAAGTGTTAAAGTCACTTACAAATCATAATGTTACAAGTTTAGTATATGTAAACGTTACGTGTTCAAGATGGTTTCCAAAGCTGAATTTCATATATCGATCCTTGTAGATTAATTGGAATTTTACTGAAAATAAGAGGAAAACGTTTGTAGATAGTCCGACGAATTTGAACGATGGAAAATTGCCATAACTTTGTTTTGTTTATTATTGTTAGCATTAAGAGCTCTTCATTTTGAAAAGTCCTTCTCATTCAAAACAATCTTAAGTGATGAGGCATAGAAAATACTGTAGATGTATGAATTCATCCGCATAGTCTGGGATGTTGCATATCGCACATTTTTAGGACAATCAGTATCTATAAGGTTATTTTTTTCAAAGTATGGAATTCTCGTCATTGTAGGGATAAAAATTATGCATGTTGGAAAATTCGAGATGTACAAAATTATTAGGCTTTGTTTCCACCCCTGGATACAATGTTTTCCGGTTATTGTCTTGTTTTGTGTTTTTTTGCATTCACTTGGGAAATTCTTTCCTCCTCTTTCATAGATCAAACGAGAGATTTATATACTTTTTCTAGTAGGAATCTGAATATTTTATGAATGAATGCTGTACATCTTTATAGGCTCTTCGTTTTCTCAAAAGTTTCTTTTGAAGTGCAATCGCCAAACCAAATTGGTGGTTCAATTCCTACAATTATCCCTCGCACTGGGAAATATAACGTCACCATATCGCATGGGAAAGCAATTTCTGCCAGCGTTTGTGGATGTCACCAATTGAATTTTCGGAAGCGAGTTCCAAGCTTTGACAAGTGGGCGTTCCCCTTGAAGCTAAACTCGTACGAGACGCCGTCTCTTTAATTCCATATCACAGCTTGTTGATCTTCTTACGCAAATGTAACAGGTGAACGTTCGAGCGCTCTCATCATGGCAGATTGCACGCCACTCCATACGCAATCGTACCCTTATGCCTGAATGAATAGGGATGCTCTGGAGTTTTTTCATGCATCCAGATCATTTTTCCGTAAGGTGTTGATATTTCCTCGTTTTCGCATCTGCGTTCTCGAGTCAAGAAAGGAGGAAAATGAGGTCTCTCGTTACTCGCATCGCTGCGTGTTATCTGACGTAATAAGTATCAAGACTTACTCAAGATGTACACTTGAGCAGAATGTGTATAATACGGAGAAATCATAGTCTTCGGAATTGGAAATATTGAACGTAAGGTCTGTGTTCAATCTTTTTCTTCTGAAAAACTCTGTGTGCTTTAACGAGAGCGAATTTGTCCGGAGAGATTTAAACAGGGCGCTGCAAAGAATAATGGGCCGTAGCTTTGAGAACTTTGTAAAATTCACTATGTCGTAGACTGAGAAAACCTAAGGATTCAAACGATTATGACGGAAATTGTCGTAGATAATTCCCCAGGTCCATAGCCTATCCAATTCCAAGTTATTCGCCTTTTCTTGTCTTCATAAGTTTATCTAGAAATAAAATCACAGTGTTCTTGTTTGATTTTGATAATCAGTAAGAAGTGTGGAGCAGTTTTCTATGATGAAATATCTTCCCGAATAAAGTATATCTTCTTTGATCTCGTTTGTTTTCAAAATTAAATCTTACAGTCGTCACAACCTGTATTTAAAAATTTGTAAACACTTCTCAAATATTAGTGGTTGTACAGATGGATGTTACCGAAGAATATCATAATATCACTGGTGTGAAATTTCCACATTCTCATGACTGGGCCACTCACGCCATTCTAGGATGGTAATGGTCCTTTAACATAGGAGGCAGGCATTGAGAGGTAAGATATAAGGGAGAAGTAGATTCATGTGGTGAGGGATCATACGGAAAACTGTAGTGCTTTTCAGTTATTTAAAATACGGTTCGAAATCATGAATACTATTATCTTCTTTTTACAGTCTCCTATCGCTGCACTATTTTGTCATTGACATTGATTATTATTATCGATAGTTATCGATATTCATTCCCTAAAATCGCGGATTTGGGCAAAAAAAAGTTTTTTATTTTTATCCTTCCACTGAAAATCCTTATCACCCTCTGTATCTAAAAGTTAACACTTTTCCTTTGTCTCAGAATTCCAATAATGAAACTTCAGATCGTGGCTTCATAGTGGCAGAAGTGTTACGAAATGTTGAATATTTTGTGGGGTGCAATTCTCTCCGGCAACTTGAAGTTCGTGTTGTGTGTAAATAATCTGGACTGACTCTAATCGAAAGAAAACTTTGGAGATTAACTTGGCATTTTTATGTTTTCCCTTTTTCTAATGACAGCAACTTTTCTCCTGAACAATCAATTGCTTCTCTAGGCAGAAAATGTTTGCGAAACAACCGAAAAAAGAACGAATAACTCCTCCGCGCACACAAACGCACACGCACACACACACACACACACACACACACACACACACATATATTATATATATATATGTGTGTGTGTGTGTGTGTGTGTGTGTGTGTGTGTGTGTGTGTGCTTCCCTGATTAGCAAAGTTTTCTTTATATAAAGACTCGATTAAAATATTTACACGAACACGACGTAATTTTCCGGTATTTCTAAAAGTGAACTGGTATGGAATCTGGAGGGACAAGGAAAAAAATACACTTTCTAATTAGCGAAATCAAATCACGCTTGTTGCATAATTATTCATCCCCCTCATTTCATCATTAAATGTACTGCTTACTCTAACCTGTAGAGGATACTCCGATTATCTCCCTAACATCATTTGCTGTGACATTTTCATTAACATTCCATTCAGAATTATTTGTGCCCTAGAGTTAATTTGTAAATTGTTTTCTCAATCACCTAAGAAATTTTTTTTATTCAGATAACAAAATTAATATTTTTTTCGTATGACTAGCTATTGAAATATATTCATTTTAAACTTTTATGATGACGAGACAAGAATGGTGCCAGCTGACACACACACACACAAATATATAGTGCATGCGTCATCTGACACCATTCTTGTCTCGTCATCATAAAAGTTTAAATGAATATGTTCCAATATTCAACTTTTTTCCTCATAGATGGTAGTTATTCAGTTCGTGTATGTAGTATATCTTAGTTTTACCAGACCACTGAGCTGATTAACAGCTCTCTTAGGGCTGGCCCGAAGGATTAGATATTTTTACGTGACTAGGAACCAATTGGTTACCTAGCAAGGGGTCCTACAGCTTATTGTAGGATCCGAACCACATTGTATCGCGAAATGAATTTCTATCACCAGAAAGAAATTCCTGTTTCCGTGTTGGCCGAGCTGAGATCGTGTATGTAGTACTTAATGCCGTAAAAACTAGCAAAAATTTTCAGAACCACCAGCACCAGTGCATAAAATAGTTAAAAAAACACATGTATGCTAGTTCAGGTTCCGGTACTGTGTTGCTGCATTTCACAAGATCCTTTTTTTATTGCATATCCCTGTTGCTCCCCGTTCTTTTTCCTCGCACTCACGCTTAACGCTCGGCTACCAATTTCTGTCCGCACTCTTTTTGCTCTGGTGTCATTTTCCCCTTTGCTCTCGCGTGTTTTCCTCTGCTCTGTCCGTGAGAAACGTCATCATTTTTTCAAAAAGGCTCTTCGATTTTCACCTGACAGTTCTCAATCATTCCGGTAAGTTTTTTTTTTTCGTTTAAAATATTCCAATTATAAAATAGACGCTCTTAGTGCAATTTCGTATTTCCCTGCAATATTCGAGTTTTTAAGACATACATACATACATACATATATACATTATATATATATATATATATATATATATATATATATATATATATATATATATATATAGATATAGATAATAGTATATATATATATATATATATATAGATATATTATATATATATATATATATATATATATATATATATATATATATATATATATATATATATATATAAGATTATATATCAGTCATTAAACGAGGGAGCTGTCTCTTCAGGATTAACATATTCCTAGAAATGACTTCTATACTGTCTTGTCTGTTTTTCCTCTTTATCCTTTTTAATTAATGTGATTCTAAGTAATCCGATATCTTTCTGTAATTTCTTTTCCCAGTGATTATTAGTGGCCGCCGATCCAGTTGTATTTCCGAAAAAAAAAAAAAAAAAGATTGCCTCTGGGAAGTTTTACTAATCTTCTTGGTGCCTTCCAAGTAAAGATTTTAATTTTGTTGTTGAGGGTTTCTCTTTGCCTCTCGCTGAGTGTGTGAGAAAATCTAACTCTTTATAAACCACTATTTTCTTTCATACATTACTGGTGTATTTAGGAACAGACTGGTAATAAATTATTGATGACAAATCCTTTTGGGTAAATAAAAATAAGTCATGCAAGTCTAGCATTTACTGAAATATTATGATGGATAAAGAAAAGAATGTTGGATGGCAGAATGCTATTTTTTCTTAATAATGTGAACTTTAAATTTTTGGTACGGTATATCCCTAAGTGTTAGAACTTCCAAGAAAGGAATTGATTTTTCTTTTCAAACTTTTATTCAAGCTTAAACGGGATATACCACAGGTTTTGCAGTACCTAATAAGCAGGGGTTAGGTGGTGTAGTTTTGCTTTTTGTTTTATTTTGGGTTTTGAAAAGTAAATAAGTAATGATTGAGGCTTCCCATTGAGTCATTTTTCATCTGAAAACGCCAGTAATTTTTTTTAACCTGTAGACGGTGAATGGTAACGATGGAAATTCTCTCTCTCTCTCTCTCTCTCTCTCTCTCTCTCTCTCTCTCTCTCCCCCCAACTTCACACTGCCCTACATACGTTTAGCTGTTGTAAGATTGAACTGATTATTCAATTTATACTGGTCCATAAAGACCCCTAAATCCACCCGTGACATTATTTAGGCTAACCTCTACAACGGCCCCTCGTCCTTCATGCAAATGATGTGATAGAGAGACAATCCAGCTTAGTTTGGATTCTGTTACTCGGAGCTGAATCATTTCCGAGCAAATACAAGGTTGAGCGGCCGTTTGTTTCCTCCTCCTTGAAATGGGATAAATTAAACAAAACCATCATCAAGCGTGTCCCGATTAAGAAGGAAAGGTGATTATCCTGATGTCTTGAATTTTTTTTCAGTACATATGGTGTCATTAGTATCTCTTAAATCTTTAAAAATGTCAAGTATTTTTGGAATTAAAATATTTTGAAGATATAGTATGATAAAATAAGTAGTATACCTGCAAAATACTTGGCGTTATCCAGGCTAAAAAGCAGCTATAAATGGACTAGAATTGTTCTTACCGAAGGCTTATTTGGCTTAATAAAGCACTTTATGAGCTGGCTTACTGGTCGGTTGCGTCATTTCTATTTTATGATCCGTTAGGTGTAGCTGAGTATTAAGGCTCTCTCTCTCTCTCTCTCTCTCTCTCTCTCTCTCTCTCTCTCTCTCTCTCTCTCTCTCTCTCTCTGTGCATATTGATGCGTTAAAGGAGCATTCCCCTTCAAAACTGCATATTGAGATGGTATGGTATTATGATGAAGATACCTTTTCTTAAGGTAATCAACATTGGATCTGTTTGGAATGGAATGGGGAAGAGATTAGATTTAACAGGGAGGTAGAGAGCAAACGATAAACGAGAGAGAGAGAGAGAGAGAGAGAGAGAGAGAGAGAGAGAGAGTTTCCATCGTTACCATTTACATCTTTACCTGGAGACATGCATGTATATAGAGCGAGTTTCCATTAACACCATAGCGCTAATTACCTTAAGAGTATTATACACGTGTTACTTTTAAAAGTTGTTGTGTACCTGAAGGCACCCCATTCATGCATGTCGAATATGAACGCTGCAGTAGGGGAAATAATTAAGGAATTTTTCTTAATAAATGAAAACTCTTGAATTTTTCGTTGTGATTGCAATTGCAGATATTTAATCAATCCTAAATTGTATGGCGATATTGCTACGAGAAAATTAATGTAACTCCACAATTTCCATTTGAAAAATAATGACTTGGAAAAAGGAAGTAAATGAAACACACATCTTGGGTTAAAGGGTTTGGCAAATGTGGTTTTAGCTCTGCATTTCCTGCAGCATGGGTAAGGTTCTGTCGATTTCATTGAGTCACGGTTTCTCTGTTTTGAGCTGGAGATTCATCAAAAAGTAGAAATTTTTACCAAATTCCGCACTCTCTCTCTCTCTCTCTCTCTCTCTCTCTCTCTCTCTCTCTCTCTCTCTCTCTCTCTCTCTCTGATATTACAGAGTAAGGGTCGATGACTAGAATGTAGAAACTAAAGTTCTCTCGTAAAATGATGCAAATTTGACCCACGTCATAAAATGAGCGAGAAAAAAATTTATGGCCTGCCATATTTATTGAAATCCCTTTGCTAAAATGACATTCAGGATCCAATCATCCTCGATACAGTGGAGTTCTTTATATAACTACTTATATTTCGCTACTATACTCTATATATATATATATATATATATATATATATATATATAATATATATATATATATATATATATATAAATAAATCCTTTACATGATTTCAGTAAAAATAACTGCGTTATTTAGAGAAATAGGAATGAATATGATGATCCTTGTTTAAAAAGTGATAATTTAATCATTGTAAATGATTGAATTATCACTAATATATATATCCGAAAAATATTTTTTCAGTAAGGTACGCTGCGCTACCTTTGGTGCACTCGAAAATTTTGGTAATCATGAATTGTAATTCAAAATAAAATAAAAGAGCCTTTAAACAAAACAGGACTAGCATGGAATGCGCTGCCAAGTTCAAGTAACCAAAATTGCTCGAAAACAACTATCCCTTTCTCGTCCTCTGAAACGTATGAATTTTTAGTCGTCAAAAGATAGCCGTATGCATCGCATGTGTCTCTAAGACGTGAGTAACTTAAGCCCTGGGTTTGTTGCAGAACTTATTTTGCTAAATAAATTCAAGGGCCGGAACGGCCTCTCTGCTAAACGCCCTGTATGCAAAGAAGGCGCCATTTGGAGTAGTGGTTAGATTAGCTAATGTCTAGAATGGATTTAAGTG
Source organism: Macrobrachium nipponense (assembly GCF_015104395.2). Classification (NCBI taxonomy): domain Eukaryota; kingdom Metazoa; phylum Arthropoda; class Malacostraca; order Decapoda; family Palaemonidae; genus Macrobrachium; species Macrobrachium nipponense. The sequence continues at coordinate 75,883,131 of NC_087205.1, forward strand.
ACCTCCATTTAGCTGCCTGAGTTCGTCCCAGTGAGATCGTGTCCCGGAAATCCGGAGGATCAGAGGGATATGGGGCCAAAGAGACGGGGAATTTCGTACGGATTTAAATGCGGCGGAATCCCTGAGGAATTAGACGAAAGACGAAGAAAAGCGATGCAGCAATAGATGAGGGGAAAAAGGAGGAAGTGGAAGCGAAACGAAAAGGATCACCAATTCTGTCTCTTGTTTTCCTGCTTTTGGAAACACATTTCCCTTGAAGGGAAAACAACCGACTGCTTACAGTTGTCAAATGACCTGGTAGGGAAGGAATTCGTTCACTTCAAGATTTTCAATGATTTTGACAAAATTCCGGTTTGGCTGTCGAGCCCCGTAAAACAATTTAAAAAAATATTACCTAGGTGGAACGATTATTCAAAATCTTAAATAAATTTTACTCCTTGCTTTTGAAATGATAATTATCCTCTAATTTCCGTCGAAGCCCTACAGTTATTGTAATTTTTAAAGTAAAACTGTGTAGCTTCAAATAGGGTCTTTTTGCCGTTTCTAAATAAAACTGCAAAAATTGCTAGGAGAAATTTTGAAGTCTTTTTCTGTGTCTCGATTTTTCTTGAAATTATTCAATCAAGTTAAGATATCCACTTATCAGTTATGCTGTTGAGACATAATCTTTAATCAGTAGTATCTTTTACTGTATGTTTTTTTTTTAATGAAGAAATACACACTCACAAGTTCTATTGATTAAGCCTGACTTCCACAACGAGATTTCTTATACCTTTTTGTTCACGTTTTACAGTCGGTCATCTTAAGTTTCTTCTAGTTTATTCATTCGTCATACTATGGTAACTATTATTATTCTTTGCAGTTGAAACTGATTGATTTAGGGCAAAATTGATCTTTCTTGTTACGATTAGATACGTGTAACCTGCATTTTACTTGGGTCATCGACGGTAATGTAAGAATTCAAATGTCTTCAAACAAAGGATTGGAAATTTAATTCAAATGAGCTAAATTAATTTTCAAATCGGTTACTTCATCTCTGAATCCTTTTAATTCTTATTGAAGCTTATTTTCATGCCTGATTTAAATCACTTATTTCGCCTTTGTTGCGCAGTCTAGAGTTCCACACAAGGCTTTTTAAAAACTTCTCTAACTAGGGTCCGTTTCCGCAAGAAGTTGGGACGTGTGTTTTCTACCAAAAGGAAATATATTTTGGGGAAAACTTTGATTAGCCCTCATTGGTCGGGGCAAATCAAGTGATCCATTTTGCCTCTTGAATGTGCTACCCTGTCTTGTTGAAGATGAAAAAATAGGAAAACAGATTCTCTTAAACTGAGATCAAACAATGAATATCTTGTTTTCTCTTATCGTTAGATACTGGTACCATTTTATGCCGACCATTTTTGTTAAGAAAATGAACGAATTTATTTAATTATTTATTTATTTTATTTTACTTATTTATTTTTTGTATGGACGTTTTTCTCTCATAGCTTTCGTTCTTTATCTCCTTCCTTAACTTTTCCTCACGTACCACATCATTTCACATTTTATAATCTTATAATTATGTCTGCATGAGTCTCTCTCTCTCTCTCTCTCTCTCTCTCTCTCTCTCTCTCTCTCTCTCTCTCTCATTATGAACGTGAGTGGTAGGGTCGTGTGTATTTGCGACCATACATACTCATGCTCTGTGTTCGACTTCTGAATACAGTCGCCGGTTACACTTTCTCTGAGCAAAATTTAAAGGACTGATTATTCTGGTAACTTTTCCCGTCCTTCGTTGCGTCTAAATTAGATTGCTCTTTTTTCTTGTGGTTTCTGTTCCTTTGATCTCAACTCCATTGCGTTTGTTTTCGTGTCTCAGAGCGAGTAAGTGAGGACTCGCGTGCGTAATCGCCACTGAAAATTTGCAGCATGAAGACATTTATAAGCCGGAAAACAATTTGCTTAGAGTAAAGGAGGGTAGCTTTATCATATGAAAAGTAAATTTCCTTCTGAACGGTCGTACTTTGAAAAAGGAGTAGTGAGAGTAATTGAGGAATTGGAATTGAGAACAGTTGAAAAACGATAAAAATTATGTATTAATGTGACACCTATAATTAATTCAGCAAGGCCGGAGCAGTTAGGGATTCTTCAGCGCATTGAGACATGGTTGACTCAAAGTTAAGCTTGTAAAGGTATCAGAGATATCCGTTACAATCAAGGTTGTTGGGGATTATCATTATATGTGCAAACAGCCTGCAACGTGCTGTGTTTGAAAGTTACTTTTCCTTTGCATTGGGAAAAAAATGCCGTATTTATGTTTATGCTCTTAAGTTGCCGAAATCTTCTCTGAACATAGTTACATATATACGTACAATTCAAACAGCTATTCAGTACATACGTACGTACTATCATAATTACGCTGTTTCATTGTTTCTGAACCAATACCCGCAGATATAAAAACTATTTTCTTAATTTCTGAAAGATAATGGTCTTATGCAAGCATTACTTGATTTCTTCTGAAATATAAATAAAAAAGAGCACCTTCTCTTTTAGTCTGTCCGTAAATCTAATTAATACTCTTAACTTACTTCTTTGGCAAAATATCAATAGGTATCATTTCAACCAAATTAACGATTACTAAGGAGATCTCAAACTCTTCAACTGGTTTTAACCGGATCAAGCTATAGAATAGTACAAAGCACCCAGTGAGGACAGTAGAATGCATCTTATTTTCCTTTCCCTATGCCGAGTTGATAGTCTTCACTCCTACCCGATCCCTCCCTGCACGGGGATTCTCGTTTATCCGCCCGATGCTCTGATTGGTCCAATTATAGCGGAACTGTAAAGACCCAATGGCGTCTGTCGGAGGCATTAGCTAATCAAACCTCCACTCCCGTCTCCCACTCTACATGCAAAAGAGGGCTCCCGGGTACATCTCATTTCTTCTTGCTTATTTCATCCCGACACGTAAGTGCAGATTGCTGTTTCCGCGAACTATCACCTCACTTTTTTATTTTTTTTATTTACTTCTTGTTCTTCTCTTATGGATTAGTGGGTTATATTTAAGGAAGAGATTTGTAATATAGTCTAGAAAAAAACTGACATATATGAAACGTGTACAAACACACACGCACACACTCACACACACATATATTTATACATACACTATATATATATATATATATATATATATATATATATATATATATATA